>NC_141904.1:90498646-90848768 GCF_057802395.1 Ceratotherium simum simum | reverse complement strand
TCAGTCTCATCGTCTGGCATGAAATGAGTCAGAACACATAAGGAGTGCCTGGCACCAGCGTGGCCTCTTGTTCCCAAGAACAGCGAGCGATCCCCCCAAGTCCTGCAGGGGAGCCCCTATCACACCAGTGCACAAACCCCTTCCTCAGCTCCCTCTGCTTTCAGACCAAGTGCAGATCCCACATTTGACACGCCGGACCCTTGACAGCCCACATCCCATCCCCTCTCCAAGCTTCAGTCTCCTGGAGAATAAAATGCCTTCCCTGCCTGGCAAACCCCACATGACTCAAGGCTCAGTCAAACATCACGTCTCCTGACAAACTGTCCTGACCTCTGTCCTCCATATCCCACCTCCAACCTTCCTGGGGCCGGCTCCTCTCAACTCTGCAGTCCCTTCACACTTTGCATCCCCTTTGATTACGAATGGCATCTACCGAGTCACATGCAGTGGACCTCCCCCACGGCCTGAGATTCTGGGGGCAGAGGCCAGGCCCTTCCTTCCCCTGCAGCACCCCCAGGACCCGGCAGAACGCCCAGGAGGTAGAAAGTGCTCCAACGTGACCTGGCTTTCTGTGCACCCACCATGCGCCACGCAGCACAAAAGCCTCTACACACTTATCACCAAATCCTCACAACCCCCAGGTTGTGGCAGCCTACCACAGAGAATTATCTGGCCCCAAATACACATACTACCTAGGCTAAGAAACCCTGATCCAGAAAACTTTTTCTGAAAAGTGGGATGGGCCTAGAATAGTCAGGGAAGATTTCAAAGACAAGGTGTGGACTCGAAGTTTTGGAAGACCCTTCATCTGAAAGACGTCTTTTGCCTGACTGACTTTCTTCAACAAGAATCTTAACCTACACACTTTCCCTTTATTCCATTACCAAGAGGTCAGGCTACAGCCAAGATATTGCCTACCACCAGAACAGCTTTCAGAAGAATCCCAGCCTGAAGAAGCCGACACTCGAGTCTGGTTGAGAAGTGAGGATGGTGCAAGGGACCCAGACATGTCGTCCCCCTGCCCCACCCCACCCCCACACACTCTGGCTGGTCTGCACCGCGGCCCCGGGGCAGATCCCGGGGACCTTCTGAGACGTGTGCCCCTTCTGGACCCTAACAGGGCAAAAGCAGCGGGGCCCACCGTGGGGTCTTATCAGGCCGGGTTCCCGTGCCGAGGTCTGCCGGGGACTGGAGGGGGCAGGTGTGAGAGGAAGTGCTCGCGTGACGGTGCAGAGGTCGCCTGGGGGTCTTAGGGAGGCCGCCCCGTGTTCTGAGGAGAGCCCTCAGTTGGGACTCTCACGGCCTTGGTTCCTGTCCCGCCTCTATCCACTCCTTCCTCTCTGGGAGCCTCAGTTTTCTCATCTACAAAATGGGGCTGAACGCCCCAACTGCACCGGGACAAGCAGGGAAATGGCTTGACAAGGAGCAGTTCAGGGCTTAGGGGCTGTGGGTTCTGTCTTTGGAGCTGAGGTGGAGGTGGCAGGCCCTGGGGGCCGTGGGACAGGGGGTGCACACTGGCGACACTGGGCTGTGCCAGGAGGCTCTCTAACGGCTGGGGCAGTTTTGCCGGCCCAGAGGGATGGTGCAGACCTTCTTCATTTCCTCGATGTCATTGTCTCCATCATTGGGGGTGATGGTCTGCGTGGACTGGATGTGCTCAATGTCCTTGAGCAGGGAGGTGATCTGCAACAGAGACACAGGTCAGCTGCTGCGAGGGGCACCGGCTGGCGGAGGCCCCACCCCTCTGGCCGGCCAGCAGGCATGGCGTGGTGAGCGAGCGCCCTGACACCTCCTCCCTGAGGGCCCGTGCAACTGCAGCTCATGTCCCTTGCTCCGTACTCAGACACCGAGCCAGACATCTGTGAGTGAGCAGTGCACGGGGAACCTGTCCACCTGGGTTCTGGGCAGCTGGGCTCTGAGTGTGGTGACCTTGGGCGAGGTCCTTCTACTCTCTGGGCTGCAGGAACCACAGTTGTATTCTGGGGTCTTTGGCCTGAGTCTGTGATTCTCCTCCCTACTCTCCAAACCATCAGTACCTTTACTTTTGAATTTTTATTGTGGTAAAATACATGTAACATAAAATTTACCATTTAACCAGTTTTAAGTGTACAGTCCTGTGGCATCAAGTACACTGACACTGTTGTGCAACCATCACTGCCATCCATCTCCAGAACTTTCTCATCTTCTCAAACAGAAACTCTGTCGCCATTAAACAGTAACTCGCCATCTCCCTCCCTCCCCATCCCTGGCAGTCACCATTCTACTGTCTCTCTCAATCTGACGACTCTGGGGACCTCATATAACTGGAATCATACAATATTTCTCCTTTTGCGACTGGCTTCCTTCACCAGCATAATCACCCATGTTGTAGCGTTTTCAGAATTTCCTTCCTTTTTAAGGCTGAGTCATACTTCACTGCAGAGATAGACGAGATTTTGCTATCCATCCCTCAATGGACACTTGGGTAGTCCCTTTCTTTTCTCAAACAAAACCATACTGGGACCCCAGTATGTAACCAGATCAAAGCAGGTGGCTGGGGTGGAGCCCTGCTGGGCAGCCCTGAAGCACTTCTCTGACCCGGAGCCCTCTTTGGAGCACAACCGGGAAGCGGCCGGCCTAGGAAAATGGGGCAGCCCCTTGGAGCGAACATTTGAGTTTCCTAAAACCATCTCCATGTGCCTGATTTGGGGACAGAGAGGTCGACACAGCTGCAAGAACAAAACCAAGGGTGGAGCGCAGGAGAGGATGCCTATAAGCTGCACTATGGCGGGGGCCTCCTCAGGGGGACAGGCCAGTGGAGCATCCTCCTGGGCGGGGCTCCTTCCCACCACCCCCGAGTCTGCAGGTCTGTGCTGGGGCCCTGCACCAGGGCTCCCGTGGCGCTGGGCCCTTCCCATTAGGATGCTGGCATGGCCTGTTCCCTCTCCACCTTCGCTGAGAGCTCCGTGGGAAAGGACTGAGCTGTCTCATCCATGAACGGCTCTGGGGCCTAGTGTGCGGCTGGGCACCTAACACGTATTTGTTGGCTACGTGATGACAGAATCAAAAAAGATTCAGAGCAACAGCAGCAACCACAGCAAACACCGGAGTCACTAAGCCCCAGGCGTCTGAAGACAGCAGCTCAGCGGAAGCTACAAACGGGGCCACAAACCAGGAGAACAAAGCCCAGGCCCCCATGACCTTCCACACCTGTGCACGGAGACAGGACCACGAGGCTTCAACCCCTCGGGTGGCCAGACACCTCGTGGCCCCGCCCAGCCCCAGCTGGCCCCACCACCTGGCATCTTCTCAGCCCCAGAGGCAGATGGAGCAGGGGCCTCACTCAGCACCCCAGCCCCTCCAAACAGCCCCTCCCTGGACCTGAGGGGGACGACAGGCTCCTGGAGATGCAAGCAGGTCTGGGCAGCAGGGGCTGTGACGGATTAAAACACACACGGAGGACTTAAAAAGGGAAGAAATCAGACTCTGGGATAAAGGTTTTAAATCTCGGGAGGAACAGGGTGCCCCTCACTCCCCGCAAAGTCCAACACAGGGTGGAGATGGTAGGTGCAGAAGGGGGCCAAGACCCCAGCTCCACCTGAGCACTCAACACCTGGGCCTTCGTCCCACCACTCACGAAATCGGGGGGTGGGCTCCCCACAGGTGTAACAAGGATGTGAAGCCCTGAGCCTATGGAGGGGAACCTGGACACCCCTGGGGAAACCACCATCCCCGGAACAGGCCTCCCACGTGGCGGCCCCGCTCCCAGCTCCAACCAGGAGAGCGTGCGAGAGCAGCCATGGACCTCAGTCCTGCGGCCCCAGGCCAGCAACAATAAGGATGGATTCCCGGAGCCCCTCCACACAGTGCACGTGACACAGAGCAGAGTCCCGCCTCGGAGGACCAAACGATAACATGGACACCCCCAAAGGCCAGGGCTGCAGGGAGGAGGAGCCGCTCAAGAGCAGGCCCTGCCAGCCCCGCTCCTGTGCGGTCCAAGCAGAGACCAACTGATGGCGACAGAAGCCAGGACAAGGGTGACCTGGGGTTGACTAGGGCCAGGTGGGGCCCCCACGGGCCAGGGCAGCTGGCTCCTGCTCTGGGCACATGGGCGATGCTGCAGTTTACTGCGAGCACCTTCCACCTCGGGCACGGGGCCAGCTCCGGACACGGGCATGCCCACGGCGGGACCACGACACGGGAGACCCTGCACCGCTAGGGGTCTCCACCCGCCGGCCCAGGAGTGAGCGGGGCCCGTACCCCCCAGTCTCGCCTGCTCTGTGGTAAGGCAGGTGACCCAATGACCACCAGTAACTGCCCACACTGCCTGGGGCCCCCTGGAAGGGAGGGTGGGGCTCCCTTGTTCCCACAGCTCAGAAGCACTAAGCCTGAGGTTTCATCCCTCACTGGGTCCCAGAGGCTAAACCAGACTGGCCAGGGTCCCTGCTCCCCAGTGCCAGCCCCTCACCGGGCTCACCCCTAGGCCAGGGGCCACAGGGCCACCAGAAGGACCCACACAGCGCAGGGCAGGAAACACAGCAGGGAACCTGCTTGCTATGGGGGAGGGCGTGGGGCCAGGACACACAGACCACACTCACCAGGAGGTCAGCCCAGCCCAGCTCACCTGCCCGGCCACATCATGCACCCACCCATGCCAGCAGAGACCCCAGTGCCCTCGCCCCCTCGCTGCAGCTCCCCAGGCCACACAGGCCCTGCCAGCTCCTCAGTGCCCAGACCCCTCGCTGGTCTCAGGTGCCGGGAGCGAGGCAGGGCCCTCTAAGCTCCCGCCATCTATGGATGAGAAAGCGGTCTCTGCTGCCCCAACGTCTACCTAATGGCACCCAGGGGGGCACTCAGCGTTTTCGGATTGTCCTCAACGCATGGGACCCTGCGCTGGGCACCCTGAAACAGGGACCTCATCTGGCTCTTGCAAAAACTCTACAAGCATCACTCTTTCTACAGAAGGGAGAGTGAGGCTCGGAGACACGAAGTTCAACCTGCCCAAGGCCACACGGCTGGTCAGCGGCAGGCGAGAGCAGGACCCGAGGCCGCCTGAGCACAAGGTGCAGGGGGGAGGGCAGGGGCGGCAGCCGTGGACGGGAAGGGGAGGCGAGCAGAGCAGGGCAGCAGCGGGACCCTCCTCCCCCACAGAGGGATGCGGACCACTTAGATAGGGTCTCGCAGACAGACGGACGTCGGCATATACACCCAGTACACACCCTCCCGTGGGCCCAGATGCCCCAGAGTCCCCCCAACGCCGGGCCATGCCCTCAGGGTAGCTGGCAGTGCTCCAGGCTGGAGACCGTGACCAGAGCAGAACCCCAAGTCCTGCGTCCAAAGTCTCCCAGAATGCTCGGGTTCTCTGCTCCTCCCGCCACGAGAAAGCCTGGCCAGTGGCCAACTTCTTCTCCCAAAAGAAGGGGGGAGCCCTCCTTCGTATAGGACATCCCAACTTTGACAGACACCTAAAATCTGTATTCTGCTTTTGTTTAAAAAATAATAAATACCACAATACGCCATCATCTATCTGCACGTGGAGGAAAAAGGCTGGGCCCGAGCAAGGCGCCTGCGGCACTAACCTTGGGTGGGAGGGAGCCAGCAGGTGGTTTTTACTTCCTCTGTTTGGCATTGGGAACAGAGTCGCAGGGTGGCTGGTGTTTTGTTTTGTCCTTTGGGGGGGAGGCTGTTTTACAGAATTGCAGCATTTCCCTGATCAGCCACTTGCACAAACTCGCCCACCAAAAGCACTCTCCAAGCCAAACACAGATTTGATCTTCTCCAACTCCCCACCACCGCAGAGCCCCCACCTCTCCCCTAGTGTGAGCTGGAAGGAGCCCCAGGAGGGCCAGGGGCTGCCCAGCCCTGCATCCGCTGCCCGGCCTGTGTCCTCAGCTGAGGATGAGACGGCTGACCCAGCATCGCTCGTCCAAACTCTAATGCCAGCCCGGCTGAAGGGTCCCTGGGCTGACCCTGAGATGAACCCGGCTTTACTCTGGGCCAGGGCCTGCCTAGAAGCCTTGGCCAGCTGCCTGGGACCAACCTCTCATGGTGTCCCAACCCCAGAGCTCCAGAAAGGGCCGAGGCCCACCAAGGTACCCCTCAGCCTCCCTCCAGAAGCTCTCCCATCTCCTACACCCTGACCGGACAGCCGAGTGTCCAGAAGCCACCGTGATTCTGGAAGCAGGAAGGTCTTCTGGGGTGCCCAGCCACCACCTGCCCTCCTCCTCACCCACCCAGGGGGCTCCCGGCCCCCCCCACACTGCCCCATGCTCTCCACTCCTAGCCTCGGAAACCAGGTCATTTCCAGAAGCATACCAGTTCTCTAACCTCTAGGCTTGGACGGGCAGTTCCCTGGGCCTGAAACTCCCCCTCCACATCTGCTGGCTCACTCCAACCCAGTTTAAACAGACCTCCTCCAGGAAGCACTCCTGATCCTCCCAGTCAGCGTAGGGGCCTCTTCCACTACACACCCCCGAGAGTGCTCATCATGCCACAGGGTGCCCCCAGCCCACCTGTCTGAGGCTGCCAAGATCTGGGGACTCCTGGGGGTACGAGCCACAACTGGTTCGTCTGCTGGCCTTCTGGGCCCTCACCAGCCAGGGCACCTTAGGCACATTACGCAAGCTCCTCAAGCCTGAAACCCTCATCCTGAAAACGAGGACACGACAGCCCCCACACCTCGTGGGCCTGTCCATGTGGAGAGCTGAGCTCAAGGACAGCTCAGCACAGGGCCACCACTCAGCAGTGCTGCCCAACCCCGGCCCTGCCTCTGAGGGGTAAACGGCCAGCAAGGCGAGTGCTCGGGACACAAGGCCTGGGTTTACTGGAAAGCAGGGGACTGGACTGGCCCACCAGCCCCTCGCCACGGCGCTGGGCACATCCTCCACAGCGTGGGTATGGAGCTGCCCCCACAGCCAGCCGTGGGGTCTCCTCCACCCCGCTCCATCAAGCAAGCATCTCCTGGACACCTGCGCTGGGTGCTGCAGGGCTGCACACACTTCCGACCAGCTCCACCCTCGAGAGGCCTCGGAAACGAGACGGCGGAGTGCGCGACCCGCACACCGTCATGAGCCCACGCTGGCCAAGCACCTGCTCCACCAGGATGGCCTCAAAGCCCACCCTGTGCGCCGAATCAGCTAATCCTCACGTGTCCCTACGAGGCAGCGGGGGGGTTACCCCACAGTACAGACAAGGAAGCAGGAAGGCGAAGGACCAGAGGATCTGATGGCGGGGCGTGAACCCAGGCAGCCCAGCAGCAAGTCCAAAATGGTGCCCACCGCCCTACACTCCACACCGTGCACAAACGACTGAGGACGGCCAGGCTGGCTCCCGCTGGGGAAGGAAGCAGGCTTCCGGGAGGACCTGGCTTTAGAGCTGACCCTGCAGACAGGCGGAGACACACGGGAGAGGGGAGAGGGAGTTCCCGGTGGAGGCACAGGACCAGCCAGGCCCAAGGGGCTCCCGCTCCGGAGGGCTTTGGACAAGGCGGCCATCCATCGGCAGCCCACGAGCACAGCGACTCTGGCCTCCTGGGCTGTCACCACCTGACCTCTGCCTGGGGCCAGGGCCAATACTTAACTAAACTGGTAACTAAGGGATACTTACACCCCTCCCCTGTTCTAGGCAGTTCTGGGCGGCAGCACCAGGAAGCCAGCCAAATTAGTAACCTCGTTACAGCCCTGCGGCCACACTCAGGGCTGGATTCAAACTCCGAGGAGTTTGGCGGCTGGAAGATTTACACATGGCCTGGCCTGGCCCCAATCAGTATCCCCTCTCCTTCCCTCCCCACAGTGCGGGAGGCTCCAGACGCTCGACGGCCAGCTGCATCCTTTGCCAAGACCCATCACCACCAGATTCCCTCCCATAGTCAGGGAATCTGAGGCACAGCTCGAAACCTCTCTTGCTCAGATGGGCCAGAGGCTCACGGAGGCCAGGAACAGACTCCGGGTCAGCCCACAAGCAGACCGAGGGCTCCCCGCTGCATCCCTAGCCATAGCGGACAGAGCTCTGGGCCACCTGTCTCAGGAACTCGGAGCCAAGGGCCAATTGTGACTGCCTTCGGAACGAAGACCCCAAGGTAATGCCTCACACCAGGGCCTTCAGTGGCTCCAGCCCCACAAGGGCCCCCCAATGTCCCATTCCTCAGCCCCAAGGCCAGGCCCCACCATGGCCCTCAGGTCCCTGCCCTGACCCCAGGAGGCCCAGCTGCCCTGTCCCCCATGGAGAGCCTGTCCCTACAACTTCATCCAGTGCTCTGAGCCTGGTGCATCCTTCCCAGGCCTCGGCTTGGGCCTTCTTGACTGCCAGATATTCCATCACCTTTCCCAGAGACCCCAAGGCCCCCTCACTGGAGCCACTAGCGCCCCAAGTCCTGAGGCATCTCTCCAAGGACAGGCCGAGGGTATGACGGCCCGAAAGGGAGAAGGCGACAGAAGGAGAGCCAGGCCTGGGGGCAGGGGGTGTCCTCTCCCAACCCACACTCAGGGAAGGTGGAGATCCCCAGCCCAGCCCAGCGGTCGAGCCTGACCCCCAGGAAGCCACTTGGAGTCACGGCCCCCAGCCCTGGCTGCTGTGCTGAGCGGCCCAGCCGGGGCAGGGAGAACAGCCCACTCATAGGGGCACCTGCCAAGGCAGGCTCCAGGCCTCCCTGGGACTCCTTTCTTCCAGCCTTTCCTGCCTCCAGCCCACCATCTGCACAGAGCTGGAGGCCTAATTCCAATTATGAACATCATCACACATGCCCACAGCCCCCATGGCCCCCCAGCCCCCACACACCTGACCCAGCACCCCGGGCCCTCTCCTGGGCGCTGTCTCTCTCCAGCCTCCTCTCCCACATTACCACCTCTCCCAGCTCCAGCCACCTTAGTGGCGTATTCTTACCCTTTATTGTATAGTGCGTTGACGACAAATTAACTAACTTAAAGGAGAAAATGAAGTAATTTATGCACAAACTGTGTCATTACTTAAGCCTCTGATTCTTTGTCTAACATTACTATAGTAAATAAATACATCAAAAGTTCAAATGCTAACTCTATTGTTTAGTATCAATTTGCCTACAGTGAATCACTGCATTTCTCTGTGCCTCAATTTCCTCATTTTGTAAGAGGGAAATGATAATATAGTATGTCCTAGAGATTGAGAAGATCAAATGAATCAGTACACTTAAAGCTTGTCTAACATATAGGAAGCTCTAAGTGTTAGCTGCCATAATTATTATTATTTGAATTTTACAAAGGATGAAACGAATATTAGAGAATTTAAGTTATTCACCCAAGTTTACTTGAATCCACAGCAGCTAGATGGTAAAGTCTAAGTCTTATCTAATACGCTATAAATATTTGTTACATTTTTGTCAGTTTTGGTTTATTTATTTATTTTTTTGTGAGGAAGATCAGCCCTGAGCTAACATCCATGCTAATCCTCCTCTTTTTGCTGAGGAAGACCGGCCCTGAGCTAACATCTATTACCAATCCTCCTCCTTTTTTTTCCCCCCTTTTCTCCCCAAAGCCCCAGTAGATAGCTGTACGTCATAGTTGCACATCCCTCTAGTTGCTGTATGTGGGACGTGGCCTCAGCATGGCGGGACAAGCAGTGTGTCGGTGCGCGCCCAGGATCCGAACCTGGGCCGCCAGCAGCAGAGCGCGTGCACTTAACCACTAAGCCACGGGGCTGGCCCCCAGTTTTGGTTTATTTTTGAGGTAAAATTATAATAGAATATCACTGAGAAAATATTCCAATTAGCCACTGTAGCCCTGTTTATTTGAGTATATGAATATATTTTAGTACAAATACTATACCATTATTTATGCACATTTATAGTATGTCAATTTTTTCATGTTTGAATACTTGAAGATTTCTAATGAATACATATGCTGTTTATTCCAATACTTAGACCCACTTTTTAATCCCCTGATCCTTGAAGACTAAAGCCTTATGAATAGGTAATGTGTAATTCTTTCCACATTTTCCGCAATTATTTTTATGATATGGACAGTGCATTTAATAAAATTTTAAAGATCATGTGGCCTACAAAGATTGAACAGTAGATTACCTAATAAACTGGTAAAAGTCTTTACATAGAACAATAGCCTGCATGTCCAAGAACTCAGGATCATCATGAATTTCCCACAGCATACAGACCATTAGCAAGGCGACAGTAATGACATCATATTTGTTTAGTCCATAAATCAGTTCAAACAATTAGCATTCTACCTGGTAATGACATTCTGTTAATCCGAGACAAATGTGTACACAACGCACTCCTGGGTGGGGGGAAGCTGTGTGACATTTTCACCTCTGTAGTAAGCCACAACAACCGCTCTTTTCCCCTATGTGTATACATAACCACAGAAAAGGGGGGAAAAATACCACCAAAATCATAAACCCAAAATGAAGCCAAACCAAAACACAACTATAAATCTTCTAAAGAAATTGACTTCAATGTCTATTCCCTAGAAACATATCAGTGATTCTATCACTTCCTGGAGATTAGCACAAACAATGCCCCTGTACAGGAGTTAGGGAAATACTCTGAATTTCCTCTGGGATTTCAGCCACATGCAGAGCCAGGGAGAAATGAAACAGGTGTCTGCTATCCCTGAGTTTCCCGTAAGATCATTCTCTGGGGATATAAATTTCTGAATATTCCGCAAGATTGGGTAATCTAATTAGATGATCCCAAGCCCAAGGTCTAGTAGGCGTTGATTAGAGCTATCTGATGTAGACCGAAGGCCAAAGCGGCGCTAAAGGAGGACAGCCACGAAATTACGGCTCAGACTATGTTACCCAGAAACTATGCCTGAGACGTTTAGTTGGTAACGTGGTCTCTGGGAGCAGAAATGAGGAACGGGCGGGAGTGAAACAGGCCTGGAACACAGGAGTCAATGCAGGATGTGTCATCCAATGGGCTACCACTACGGATAACTGGTATTAGACCTTATAGAATTTTCTGATGAAACTTGTAAAATGCCTCAGAAGAGAAGACACTGTAGAAAAAAGAGGATGCATCTATTCATTGGCTCATATCCTTGCAGATCAAGAGTTGACTCAGGCCAGCGGCCGCCCCGACGCCAGGGCGCCTGGAGGCCGGGAGCGCACTAATGGCTCTGCCCGCACAGGCCCGTCCCTGCGCCGCCCGGCGGAGCTGGGCACTCGGGCTGCGGGCCGGGGGGCCACTAAACTTAGCAGGGGGACAGGAGCCACCAGCCCTGTCCCGCTGACCTGCAGCCCCGCCACCCGCCCACCGCCCTTGCCCCTGGCCGGAGCCCAAACTCCCGGCAGAACAGGCCGGGGGCGCCAGGCTCCTGCACCAGCCAGAAACACGCCTCCCGCCCGCTGCCCTCGCCCCGCTCCGGCCGACGAGCCGCTCCTCCGGCCACCCCCGACCCCGTCCCGCTGCCCGGAGCCGGGGCCCCAACTCCACCAGAACGGGCCCAGGGCGCCGGGCTCCTGCCCCAGCCGCGAACGCGCCTCCCGCCCCGTCCCCGCCGCCGGGCCGCAGCACTCACCGACAGAGGGCAGCACACGTCGGTGTCCACGTCTGCGCGCCCGCGGCCCTCCGCCCGCCGGCTGGACAGCGGGGAGCGCGACGGCTCAGCACCGCCGGCAGCGCGCGGGGAGCCAGGAGGCCGAGGCGAGCGCTCGCAGCAGTGCCGCCCACGTGTCCTGCGTCCTCCAGCCCCGCCCCCCCACCTGCCCTCCCCGCCCCCCCACCTGCCCTCCCCGCCCCCCCACCTCCAGCGCAGCGCTGGCCCCCACCGGGGGCAGCGCCCGCCAACGCGCAAGTTTGCCTCGGCGGGGGTTGGGAGCGGAGCGGGGGAGGGGACGCGGGCGGAATAGATAAAAAGCTAAGTTATGAGTTGGCTACATTACAGTTGGAGACTAATTGAATTAAGGGTAAAACTGGCAAGAAAAAATACGAGGCTAATAGAAACTTGAGATGAACTGAATGTTACACATTACTTTGGCATAACTTACACATGAGCTCAATATGAATAGTGCTAAATACCGCTGAATATATCAGTTGTTTCCGTTGTTCTCTATCAATATTGCATTCAACTATATATTTTATTTCTAAGGAAATTAGCTACCTAAGAAATTTAAAACTCTAGGCTGTTTTCTTAATTTGTTCACACATCTTTCTTTACCTTATGAGATTTTTATATAACTAGAGTATATTTCCTCCTTATAAATGCTCCAGAAGGCGGCAAGTATCATTGACTGGTTGTATGTCTAAAGGACAAGGTAGTCTATGCCCACTGTCTTATTTAAACCACAAAATACCCATTCAAAATGGGATTATGTCCCTCCTCTCTACAGATGTAAAAATGGAGAAGGGCTATGGAGATTGCCTAAGGTCATAAATATGTTAGTAAAATACATTCATCTGTTTGATTCTGAAACTTCAATACTAGCATCTACACCACCACCTGACTACGAATAATAACATTCCATATATTCAATCAGAACTGCCAAGTATACATCTCGGAAAACCACAAACACACAGATGGGATTAGTGTATTTTATCTTCATTTATTCTTTTTAATGCAAAGCTAATATAAAATTTTAAGTAGTCGACAGTATCTGACTTTAAGCACGTTTCACATTAGTACAGAACAGAATCGGCTTCATTAACTGAATTTCATACTGAATAAAGACGTTATTTACTGATAGTGCCAAGCATAATACCACGGCTTGAAGCGTCTGAAATACTTTATTTTAAAGGTGTGAATAGATGAATGAAAATGGTGTAGAAAAGCTAACTGCTATATGAAATTCAAATCATCATGTAGTCTTTTTAGTAAAATCATCTTTGGCTCCATTCCTTTCTAATGGGAAAGTCTAGAAAAGTTGATGACCTTTTTTTTTTCCTTAATGTAAGCCTACTAAATGAAAAATTTCTATCCTCTTTGGGCTCTGGATAAAATCAATCTAGAAATTTTTGTCACTTTAATCCCACTTGGTATTATGAAGAATTGCCATTTCAAGAATATTTTAAACAAAGAAAAATCAAGCATCAACACTAATTTTTAAAGTCCATGACGTAGAGCGCAAATGATGTAATTATGGAGAGAAACATATTCTCTGCGATGCACCCTAAAGCTAACACCATGCTGTTCTGCTATACACGAAGTTTCTCTCTTCCTAAAATTGTAAAGCTTAACTTTGCGATTTCATTCTGTGCACAGCAGGGCAGCCATATGCTCTAGAAAACTACATGCAAGGGAAGCAGCTTGTTGCAAAGTGGGTGAAAATGCCCTGAAATAATTCTGAACAAGATAAAAATGTCTCTAACATAGGACCGTTTCTTCATACTCCCAAGGCAGAGGAGCCCACTTTGGCGTCAGCTTTGAACACAGGAAGTCTAGCCCCTTCAAAATATTTTAACAAGGAAAATTTGAAAAGTCACAAACGTCACATTCCCTGTGACCATCTCATTCACAGATAAAACAATTAGCTGTGGTAACCATTTGGGGAAATCAGTTACACAAACTCATTTTCACCGCTGATCCTTGAAGTAAAGCTTTCCTTTTTACGCAGGGCAGTATGTGTTATCATCATCTTCCCTTGTTTGCCTAGTCCATAAAAAATGAGAAATAGCATGTTAATATAAAGAATAAGCTTCCAAGATATCTGATTAACGATTACTGGTAAGCATCATAACAATGAGGTTCAAAATCTGAAAAAATAGCATTTATGAAATAAGACCACTGTTATGAGATGATGGTTCCAGTTAATATGAAAAGATGTATGCCTCCTAAGATCTACTCAAAGGAGAACAAAAACATTGGGTCATCAGAAATTCTTAAAATCTCTGCATAAGAATAACTCAAAAGCATGGCTTGAGGCGGGTAGCAGTGGATAAAAATGTTAAAATGGTTACTTCAGATTTGTCATTTGTGAAAAAGAAATTTTCATTGCTTAATATTGCCATAAAAGTCCTCAGGCATTCAGAGTATTTACTTTTATCTAATATCTTTTAAAAATGCATAAACCTCTTACCAAGTAAATTTTAACATTTTATTTTTTCTCTTCTTTCTGTCTAATGCAGTTTATTCAACAATATGTAAAAGAATGAGAAATATATTTACTGTTATGAATGACACAGTTTTGACAATTTCACAGATGTGATGAAATATGCCAATAGAATAGAAAATGAGGATGATATTCAATAAATACTTAACGTATTTAAATTATAAATTGGTATATTTCTGGACATGGATTTTTAAATTGCTACAAATCTCAACACTGAACACAATTTTCCGCAAAATAATATAATTAGGAAAAAATCAAGAAAACAATGAAAAAACAACAAAAAAGACAAGATAGTGATAAAGCATGCAACAGTCAGTATTTATACATAGGATATCCACCTAAATGTTAACAATTCCCCATCTATGAAATATGTATTTACTCTACCAATATCGAAGTTCTTACATAAAAAATTAATAATTAATTTAATAAATGAAAATATTTCACAAGAATCATATGTAGCCAAATAATTTTTTAAAAGTTATAAATTCTCCATTCTTTTATTATTTATGCTAAACATGCATGAAAATCAGTACATCAGTTAGTCTCATAAAGAAGGACCTGGGAATTCGAGCAGGCAAATGCAATTTGCCATTTAAATAAAATAGAAGATAATGCTTAATTATTCAATCATAAAAATTTTTGATTTGGAATTCAGTTTGAAAAAATCAGTTTTTGTATCCTTCTTTCCACAATGGTTTACCTCCACCTATCAGTCAGCCTTTCAGAGAAATGAAACATGGTTAGTAGAGAAAAGTAAAACCTTATGTTTTTCTTTTCTGTTCTTTGACAACACATTAAATAAAATCATTTCAAGGTATAGAATTTAGGGTAAAAATTAAAAGCAATAAATGAGTTAAAGCTTCACTTGGGAATGCTTTCATCCCTTATTCACACATTCATTGACCTTTCCAGTAAAGTCACAACTAATCTAATCAGCTCAGTCATTCTTAAGTGCTGGCATAATTAATTATTGTCATTAAGGTTGACCCAGAAAATCCATCTGCCCTAAAATATCCCTTCCACGCATGAGTTTCCCACCGTTAGAGTCATTCTTACAGAACTAAAGTGTAGCTTTTGCTGCGTTATCTGATGTAGCTCATCAGCACTGTGATGATTCTAGTGGAGGACAAGATCTCATGGAAAGTGGGCAGAGGACAGCTACTGTGTGATACGTACTGCTCTCTGTCCACGATAATCATCCTCATGTAGGTTCTCGCTATGCAGTGTATCAGTATAACCTGCAGTCTTGTTAGAAACGCGGAATCTCAGATCCCACTCCAATCCCATCAAGTCACAATCTGCATTTGAACAAGACTGCAGGGTGACTTGTTCACATTCAAGTTTGAATGTGAACTCAGACTCCAAGTCTCTATCAACTGTTAACTGCACCTCTGTATAGCTAATTTGTCTGCCTGCTACTATTTATTTAAAATTTCTTCTTTAATTTCTTGCTAAAATGAATTCAGAAAAAGTTCCATTAGATAATATCACTTCTCTGCTAAAGCCCACCCGTGGCTTCCTATCTCATTTAGATTAAAAGAAAGCTCTTCACCGAGGCCTCAGATCCCACATGGCCTGGTTCCTGCCCGTGTCCTGCCTCATCTCCACCATTCTCCATGGCCACAACTCCAGGCACACTGGGCTTTCTTTTTCTCAAGCACAAGTCAAGCTTTTTCTAGCTCGTTGTTTTCTCTGCCGGGTGTGCTTTCTCCTCTGATCTTAGTGTGGCTGTCTCCTTCCTGTTATTCAGCTCTCAGTTTACATTTTAACTCCTCAAAGAATCCTTTACTGACCATCCAAACTAAGGTAGTCACCCATACATCACAGAGCTTGTTCTAATTTTCTGCATAGTCCTTGCTACCATCAGTTAGTTATACACTTGTTTGTTGTCTTTTTCTCCCCACTTGAATATAAACTCAATGAAACAGGGTCTACTAAGCTTTGTTCAATGCTGTACACTCAAGAAGCAGAAGAAAGTCTGGAGTGTAAGTATTCAGTGAACGTCTGTTGAAGAAAGAAACAAGAAAGGAAGCAGGAAGGAAAAGAAGGAAGGAAAAAAGGAATCAAAGACAGAAGGAAGGAGAAAGAAAAGGAGAAAAGAAACAGAATCAAAGGAAAAATAAAAACACTCAGAAAGAAAATAAGGGAAGAAAGAGAGAGAAAAAAGAAAGAGAGAGAGGTCTTGAAGAAAGTAACTCCGTCATCTTGGACACCACCTAAAAGACAACCTAGAGTGAGATCCTCAAACAGAGAGATTTTGAAATTTAAGGCATATATGTAGGCCCCAGGCTCTGGGAGAAATGTACACGTGGCTGAGTTCCCATTTACTGGGATAAGGAGAGTGCCCATCTCTAACTTTCACGATGGCAGCGTTGGATACTTCTATACTTGTTTTAACTTTGGCTATACAATTAGATAACCATAAAGATAAGTGCATGTCAACTCAAACATCAAGAGAAAATAGATGATAAATACATTAATATACGATATCTCTGGATAGATTCACAGACACTTAGGATCAGAAGGGACAGTAATAATCATATCATTGCGACACTCTTTGATGCTTAATGCTTTCTAAATACCCAATTTTCCTGAATATCTTATTAGTGATTTAAGAAGTTACTGCTTTCTGAAGCATACAGTGTATATTTGAAAAAACTCAATATTAGAACAGTCTTCTTTACAATAAACTATTTTGTATCTTCCTGAGGTTCCACACACTAAGTTCTACAACCCATGCCGGGACAGGTTTGATCTCTCTTACAGATAACAACACATCACACATATGAAGACAGCTATGATTCATCCCCACTCACATATCATACTCATTCTGTAGTAATTCTCTTAGACTTGACCAATAACTTTTCTCTGTAGTCTCATCTCTATGATTTTTCCTTTGAAAACAGAGACTATATCTTATACTTCTTTTGAATTCATCACATGCTTAGCACAGAAATAATACGCTCAATAAAATACTGATACTTGATGGACAAATATCAGTATTCACAAAGATTTAAGTAACCACCCATAAATTAACTTCCTCATTGTGATATGGCTTTGAAGATTAAAAAAAAAAAAAACGTGCTTTGGATTTACAGATTTATATCCTATAAAAGCATTAACAGAATTTTTGAAAATAGTATTAGTTTCTCGCAAACTCTTGAAAATATTTAAAATATATTTTACATGTGGCCAAATGGTCTATCAGTGAAACGTATATAGTAGGCATCCAAAAACTGTTACTTCCACACAATAAGAGTTTTTGTCATGTTACAGTCCAGTTTTTGGAACAAAGTTCTTACATATCACAGAATTTGACTTCTGAAATAAACTGCAAATTTAGTTTGGATATGTATCTGATAGTCTGCTGTTTTCCCTTTTTTGTTGAGCAATGTAAATGTTCAGATGAGCTTACTTGAAAAAAATATTGCTTACGCTAAAAATGAAAAAAATTCCTGCTTTTGTTCGGAGTAAAAGCACTGACCTAAAAATGACTAGTTTTATGCTGAATTAACCATTCTTATCATAAAGCTGGAAATAGTAAAAAAGTTCTATATAAAAACTGATGATTAAAACAGGTTTTCTTTTAAGCTTCTCTTTTGAGGAGGGAAGTCTGCATCATAGTCAATTTCAGTTCAACATAATTCCATGTCACTCTATAAACTAAACTAAAACCCTGCCTGACCCTGTTGATATGGTCCTAAGCTGTTGAACATACTATAAAAGAGCTGACTACACTCTGTCAAAACAAACAGCGGCAATTGCTGTAAATGCTCATAACACATATTTGACTCCACAAGATGTTACAGTCATCTCAGTTAAATTTCCACTAGGAAGAACAATAAAAGAGAGATTGTAATTATTATATATGTACCTGGGAACCTTTTCAGAAGAATATATTCACATTTTATACTTGAAAAGAGCCACTACCAAGGCTGCTCATTAACAGCTGACTGAACTTGTTTACATATTGAAAAAAAAAGAAATATCATTCTACTACAACATACAAGAAAAACAATGTTACAATAAATTACCTGGAGTAAACACATTTTAATGATTATTTTTAAAATGGTATGACTATAAACTTCTTGAGGAAGAAAACTCAATTGTGCTTATCATGTATATTATTTTAATCTTAATATCACCTAATACAAGGCTTTGATACATTAGATGCTTATGAATCTTAAATAAATGAAAGAAGGAATGAATACTAGTCTAGCAACACAAAGACTGGCTTTCCACATGGCCTCTGCCAGATCACAATTTCCTCTATAAAATAATGGTGTTGTGTTAGACAATCTGAAAGATTCCATCTAATTTTAAAATACATAATTCTAGAAATACAGGACACTCCACTTATAATTTTTTAATCATATTATTACATAAGTCCTGATATTTTAAGTCAACTTTGAGTTGAAATCTCTTAGGGCTGTAATATCAAACTATGGGGTTTAGAGATTATTGAAAAAGGTATTTCAAGTAAATATTAAGAAAAAATTTCAAAAGAGATCTTACAGTTAAAGCTACAAACTATTCTGATGAAATTTAAAATGTCACTAGGTATTACGTTATCTAATTTTAAACATCTGGATATTTTGCAAACTAAAAGCATCAATTGCTTTTAGGTTTATTTATACGAATGTAAATCTTCCTTTAGGCCTAGCTGAACACTTTATTTACTCAACATATTTCTATTCAGCACAAGCACCTACTCAAATCATTCTCTATGCATCTTAGTGATATAAACACACTGGACTAGATTGAAACTTTTATTCATCTTTCAAGAATTAGTCCAAACACCCTCTGTGCAGCCTTCCTTGACTTTTACGTTTTAGAGGCAGTCAGTCCCTCTACCTTACTTCAATAACATTTCAAAAATACTGCTACGGCAGTTTTTCTCTTAATAAATTTGTAATTACTCTTTTTTAAAATCAATATATACACTACTCGCTGGCACAGCCTGAATTGTTCATTTTTATACTCCTACTGTAGTACAATGTCATGCACATAGCAAGAGTTAAAACATATTTGGTAAATAATAATAAAAATAATCATAATTGGTATTTGCTGAACACAAGTCAGCAACTGTGCTCAATTTTTTCACACAACTCCCTCTGAGGCAGGTATTCTCAGTCACTATGAAGTTGCGGCTTTCCGAGTTGAAGTTATTGCTCAAGATCATACAGCTAACAAGGGGCAGAGTGAGACTCAGCCCAGCTCTCTGACCTCAAAACTAACCAGCATGGTGGGCAATTTGGTTTTATCTTCCACTGGGAGAAAATATGATTGTTTTGCACTTCCACCCAATATCGTGTTTAATCCTCAAAACAACCCTCACGAAATACTATGATGCTATTTTACAGATACGGAAATTGAGCTCGAATAATTCATGTGACCTGCACAAGGTCTCCCACACAGTAGGTGGCAAAAGCAGACTAAAATCCATTAAAAATCTGAAGTTTTTGAAATTTTTAAAAATCCAATAAAAACTAAATTTTCATTCTGAGGACTATCGGACACTAATACAGGAAACTGTGGTGTGGTGTTTATAGTTTAAAGAAGATCTAAACCCACATATTAGTATTTTTCTTTCTCTTTTACTTCTTTTAGTCTCAATGTCAAAAGATTATTTTTAAATGGAAAAATTGGAAATGGTTTTCTTTTATTATCAACAGATAAAAAGTGAAAAAATTATTTTAAGAAGATAAACAAAATTAAATTACTGATGTTTTACCAATAGTACAATAGAAAAATTATATGGATTAGTATCCTATAGAGAATTGAAAATATCTTTGGTAAATATTCTACTCTGCACATCATTTACTCTAAAAGTAAAATAAGTAGATTCTGACTAAAAGTCACCTCCACATTAACCCCACCTAGCTGGTTACATTGCTACCTTTCTTAGATTTTTTACATTAGATTTAAAATTTTTCTAACACCTTACAAAATACACTGCTTTTGGATCTTATTCTGAACTCAAACATCATGGATGTTGACAGAACGTTATCGTATACTCACCTTATATTCCACAAAGAGTTGCCTCAAGTCATTTAGAGTCCCAATAAAATGTTGGATGCATGCCAGCTGAGACTGTTTTATTCACTCTTTCACCTTCTTAGCCTAGCATGGTGCTGCCATGGAGAAGTAGTTCAAATAGAACTGTGGAGTGAATGGATAATATGAATGAAGGAAAGTACGGATTTGAAACAGAAGAAATAAAAAAAATCCAATTCATTATGGAAACTCCCAGTTTCTTTATAATTCCACTTTAAGATTCTAGAGTAGCCCAGTAGAAAATCTGGCAAGAGTACTAGTTCACTAAGTTCAACATTATAAAACATAAAAACTTGTTTATATATATAAAACTTGTTTAAAATATAAAAATCAAACGTTCCGTATAAACACTATGCAGCTTCCTGAATCTCTTATTAATTTGTTTCTTAGTTAAACTTTAAAGGTGCTCATATCCTCCACACTTATGCTTGCTTCTGACAGTTCCAGTAATACAACTGTTTTTTTCAAAGAACACAAGCTTTATTTTTTTTTTTTTCATTTGAAAAGTAAATGTCAGATAAATGTTGTCTCCTTGTAAAATTATTTGGCCCTGGTGACATCAGCATCATGGTGGAGTGAGCTTCCCCCATTGAACTCTCCCCCTCTAAGACACAACAAAAAGGACATGCACATTCCAACAGAAGCGATTCACACAATACGAGGGAGGTCTGAGGCACCCAGGCAGCCGTACACCCGAGGATGGAGGTGCTGAAATCCCCAGAGAAACTGGAAGGAGGCAAGAGGAGCTCCCTTCATTCCCCAAGGACTGTGACCCAGAGACTGAGACCACGCGGCTCTCAGAGGAGGGGGAGGAGCGGCTCCCTGCTGAAAAACGGCGCTCTCCACAGCCCGAGGGGATCCCCTACCCACGGAGCAGAGACGGAGCGGAACTGCTGCGAGGGTAGTTTCAACAAGCTAGCCCCTCAGGAGAGCAGAGAGCCACAGTGAGGGAGAAACCTCTGAGATCCGGGAGGGGAGAGTGAGCGCCCCTCCCCCACCCAGCCCACCCGACCGGCGCTTCAGCACAGCGGCGCTTCAGCTGAGCGCCGTTCCCAGATGCAGGGGCCCCCAGGTGCCCTGGCCCCACCAGCGGGGGCCGCGTGACCATCCCCCACCCCCACGGGCAGCAGCCCCCAGATGCCCGGCCAGACCAGCAGTGGGGCGAGCCTGCACCCCCACACCAGAGGCAGCAACAGCTCAGGCCCACCACGCCACAGCCCCAGCTGCTCCAGCTGGACCAACCCACGGCCCCAGCTTCCCTGGCTCCATGGTGCCATGGCCCCAGCTCCTTTAGCTTGACCGTCCCCCCACCCCTGGCTCCAGCCACTTCAGCTTGGCCTGTGCTGAGGCTCCAGCTGACTTGGCACCAGCAACTTCGGCCCAGCACACTCCAGTTCCAGCTTCTCCGGCCCAGCACACTCCAGTTCCAGCTTCTCCGGCCCAGCACACTCCAGTTCCAGCTTCTCCGGCCCAGCGCACTCCAGTTCCAGCTTCTCCGGCCCAGCGCACTCCAGTTCCAGCTTCTCCGGCCCAGCCCACACCAGTTCCAGCTTCTCTGGCCCAGGGGCGCTCCAGCCCCTGCTTCTTTGGCTCAGCGGCACTCCAGCTGCAGCTGCTTCAACCCACCCGCACCCAAGCCCCAGCTGCTTCGGCCTAGCTGTGCTCCAGTCTCAGCTGTTCCCACACTCCAGCTCCACCTCTTCCCACGCTTCCCCCGAGCAGCCTCCACTCAGCCACGCCTCAGATCAGCCAGGGGCCCATGAGAGTGCCAGAGGATTGAGGCTGGACAGAATACACAGCCCTTGACCCCCACCCAGCAGCAGCAAGAGGAAACTGCGACCATACATTTTCACTATCAGGAAAAGTAAGCCAACACCGACAGGCACCATGCAAAAATATATTAAATCTCCGGACCAAAAGGAAAATGACAAGCACACAGAAGTCAACCAGGAAAGAACAGAAATGTATAAGCTTAATCACAGAGAATTCAAATTAGCCATCATAAAAAAGCTTAATGAAATACAAGAAAACACAGACAGACAATTCAGTACAATCAGGAGTTTCTTCACAAAAGAGATTGAAAGTATAAAAAAAAACAATCAGAAATCTTAGAGATGAAAAATGCAACAGAGGAGATAAAGACATATCTGGAAGCCTTAAGCATCAGAGCTGACAATATGAAGGAAAGAATTAGCAATATTGAGGGCAGCATTGCAGAAATGCTCCAGATGGAGGAGGAAAGAGAACTAAGACTAAAAAAGAAATGAAGAAACTCCCCGAGAAATATCCAACTCAATTATGAAAGCCAACATAAGGATTATAGGTATTCCAGAGGGAGAAGAGAGGGAAAAAGGAGGAGAGAACTTGTTCAAAGAAATAATATCTGAGAACTTCTCAAACCTGGGGAAGGAGATGGAAATACCAGTGAATGAAATAAATAGATCTCCTAAATATATCAACACGAAAAGACCCTCCCCAAGGCATATAGTAGTAAAGCTGGCAAAAGTCAACAACAAAGAAAAAATATTGAGGGAAGCTAGACAAAAAAAAAAAAAAAAAACCAACATACAAAGGATTTCCTATCAGGCTTTCAGCCGATTTCTCAACAGAAACTTTACAGGCTAGGAGAGAGTGGAATAATATATTCAAAATTCTAAAGGACAAAAACTTTCAGCCAAGAATACTCTATCCAGCAAAAACATTCTTCAGATATGATGGAGAAATAATAACTATCCCAGATAAACAAAAGCTAAGGGAGTTCATTGCCACAAGACACTCACTACAAGAAGTGCTCAGAAGGCCCTCATGTCTGAGGAAAAAAAGAAAGAGGATTCAAAGTTTTGAACAAGGTGGAAAATAGGTTGACAAAACCAGAAAAATTGCAGCCCTCTATCAAAATAGATCAGCAAACACTTAAATATAAAACCAAAGATCAAGAGAAGGTAAGCACCAAGCATAAATATAACCTCATCATGTTAAACACGAACTCACAACACCAGAAGGAATAAGATGTGACAACAATAACTTAGAAGGGGAAGAGGTAAGGGATCAAATCAACCTAGTCTAAGGGAATAAGAAGCCATCAAAAAATGGACTAAGACATCCACGAGATTTTTTATTCAAACCTCATGGTAACCATTAACCAAACAATCAGAACAGAATCACACATGATAAAGAAAGAGAAAACTAAGAGAACCCCCATACAGAGCTACCAAACTAAATTGGTAGTCCAAAACACACAGGACAAGAAACAAAAGAAATGCTAAAGAACCAGAAAAAGAGTGATAAAATAACAACAACAAGCCCCCATATATCAATAATTACCCTAAATGTAAATGGACTGAACTCTCCAATCAAAAGACACAGAGTGGTGGGATGGATTAAAAAACAAGACCCAACAATATGCTGCCTCCAGGAAACACATCTCAGCTCTAAAGACAAACACAGGCTCAGAGTGAAAGGATGGAAGACAATACTCCAAGCTAATGGCAAACAAAAGAAAGCAGGTGTTGCCATACTTATATCAGACAAAGTTGACTCCAAGATAAAACAGGTAATGAGAGACAAAGAGGGGCAATATATAATGATAAAAGGGACACTCCACTAAGAAGACATATCACTTTTAAATACATACGCACCTAATACAGGAGCACCAAGGTACATAAAGCAGCTATTAACAAACCTAAAAGGAGATATTAACAACACAATAGTAGTAGGGGATCTTAACACCCCACTCTCATCAATGGACAGATCATCCAGACAGAAAATCAATAAGGAAATAATGGGCCTAAATGAAAAACTAGATGAGATGGACTTAATAGATATATATAGAGCTCTCCATCCAAACACAGCAGATTACACATTCTTCTCAAGTGCACATGGAACATTCTCAAGAATAGACCATATGTTGGGAAACAAGGCTTGCTTATATAAATTTAAGAAGATTGAAATCATAACAAGCATCTGTTCTGACCATAATGCCATGAAGTTAGAAATCAACTACAAGGAAAAATCCGGGAAAGTGACAAAGCTGTGGAGACTCAACAACATGCTACTAAACCACCAATGGATCATTGATGAAATTAAAGGAGAAATCAAATCATATCTGGAGACAAATGAAAATGAAACTACACCGTACCATCTCATATGGGATGCAGCAAAAGTGGTCCTGAGAGGGAAACTCATAGCAATACAGGCCCACCTTAACAAACAAGAAAAAGCCCAAATAAGCAACCTCAAACTACGCCTAGCAGAATTAGAAAAAGAACAAACAAAGCCTAAAGTCAGCATAAGGAGGGAAATAATAAAAAACAAAGCAGAAATAAATGAAATTGAAATTTAAAAAACAGTAGAAAGGATCAATGAAACAAAGAGCTGGTTCTTTGAGAAAATAAACAAAATTGACAAACCCTTAGTCAGACTCATCAAGGAAAAAAGAGAGAAGGCTCAAATAAAGGAAATTAGAAATGAAAAAGGAGAAATTACACTGGATACCACAGAAATACAAAAGATTATAAGAGAATACTATGAAAAACTATATGCCAACAAATTGGACAATCTAGAAGAAAAAGATGAATTCCTAGACTCATACAACCTCCCAAAACTGAATCAAGAAGAAATAGAGAACCTGAATAGACCAATCACAAGTAAAGAGATTGAAACAGTAATCAAAAACCTCCCAAAAAATAAAAGTCCAGGACCAGATGGCTTCTCTGCATAATTTTACCAAACATTCAAAGAAGACTTAATACCTATCCTTCTCAAACTATTCCAAAAAATAGAGGAAGATGGAACACTTCCCAACACATTCTACGAGGCCAACATCACCCTGATACCAAAGCCAGACAAGGACAATACTAAGGAGGAAAACTACAGACCAATATCCCTGATAAACATAGATGCAAAAATCCTCAAGAAAATATTGGCAAACCGAATACAGCAATACATTAAAAAGATCATACACCATGATCAAGTGGGATTTATACCAGGTACACAGGGATGGTTCAACATCTGCAAATCAATCAATGTGATACACCACATTAACAAGACGAGGAATAAAAACCATATGATCATCTCAAGAGATGCAGAGAAGGCTTTTGACAAGATCCAACATCGGTTTATGATAAAAACTCTCAACAAAATGGGTACAGAAGGAAAGTACCTTAACATAATAAAAGCCGTATATGACAAACCCACAGCCAACATCATACTCAATGGGGAAAAACTGTAAGCCATCCCTCTGAGAACAGAAACAAGACAAGGGTGCCCACTCTTGCCACTCTTATTCAACACAGTACTAGAGGTTCTGGCCAGACCAATTAGGCAAGAAAAAGGAATAAAAGGAATCCAAATAGGCAACAAAGAGGTGAAACTCTCACTGTTTGCAGATGACATGATCTTATATATAGAAAACCCTAAAGAATCCATTGGAAAACTATTAGAAATAATCAACAACTACAGCCAAGTGGCAGGGTACAAAATCAACTTACAGAAATGAGTTGCATTTCTATATACCAACAACGAACTAATACAAAGAGAACTTCAGAAGACAATCCCATTTACAATTGCAACAAAAAGAATAAAATATCTAGGAGTAATTTTAACCAAGGAAGTGAAAGACCTATACAATGAAAACTATAAGACATTACTGAGTGAAATCAATGATGACATAAAGAAATGGAAAAATATTCCATGCACTTGGATTGGAAGAATAAAAATTGTTAAAACATCCATACTACCTAAAGATTCAATGCAATCCCAATCAGAATCCCAAAGACATTCTTCACAAAGAATACTAACGTTCATATGAGAATGTTAGTTCAAGAGACCTCGTATAACTAAAGCAATCCTGAAAAAGAACAACAAGGCTGGAGGCATCAACAATCCCTGACTTCAAAACATACTACAAAGCGATAGTAATTAAAACAGCATGGTGCTGGTACAAAAACAGACACACAGACCAATGGAACAGAATTGAAAGTCCTGAAATAAAACCTCGTATCTATGGGCAGCTACTCCTTGACAAAGGAGCTAAGGACATACAGTGGAGAAAGGCAAGTCTCTTCAACAAATGGTGCTGGGAAAAATGGACAGCCACGTGCAAAAGAATGAAAGTAGACCATCTTCTTTCACCATACACGAAAATTAACTCAAAATGGATCAAAGACCTGAAGGTGAGACCTGAAACCATAAAATTCCTGGAGGAAAATATAGGTAGTACACTACTTGTCATCAGCCATAAAAGGATCTTTTTGACTTCCATGTCTACTCAGACAAGGGAAACAAAAGAAAAAGTAAACAAATGGGACATCATCAGATTAAAGAGCTTCTACAAGGCACATGAAACCAGGATCAAAATGAATAGGGAACCCACCAGCTGGGAAAAAATATTTGCAAACCATGTATCTGACAAGGGGTTAATCTCCATAATATATAAAGAACACACACCAATGAGTAACAAAAAAACAAACAACCCAATCAAAAAATGGGCTGAGGAAATAAACAGACACTTCTCCAAAGAAGATATACAGATGGCCAATAGGCACATGAAAAGATGTTCAACATCACTAACCATCAGGGAAATGCAAATCAAAACCACACTAAGATATCATCTTACACCCGTTAGAATGGCTATAATCACCAAGACAAAAAGCAACAAACGCTGGAGAGGCTGTGGAGAAATGGGAACCCTAATCCACTGCTGGTGGGAATGCAAACTGGCACAGCCTCTATGGAAAACAGTATGGAGATTCCTCAAAAAATTAAAAATAGAAATACTTTATGATCCAGCTATCCCACTACTGGGCATCTACCCAACAAACCTGAAATCAACAATCCAAAGAGGCTTATGCACCCCTGTGTTCATCGCAGCATTATTCACTATAGCCAAGACATGGAAGCAACCCATGTCCCTCGACTGATGACTGCATAAAGAAGATGTGGTATATATATACCATGGAATACTACTCAGCCATAAAAAAAGACAAAATCGTCCCATTTGCAACAACATGGATGGACCTGAAGGGTATCATGTTAAGTGAAATAAGCCAGAGAGAGAAAGACAAACAGTGCATGATTTCACTCATATGTGGAAGATAAACCAACACACGGACAGATAGAACTGTTTGGTGGTTACCAGGGGTTAGGAGGGTGGGGGGTGGGGAAAAGGGGTAGAGTGATGCACTTATATGGTGACTGACAAACAAAAATGTACCACAAAAATTTCACAATAAAAAAAAAAGAAAAAAAATTATTTGACCCTGTGTTAAATAAATGATAAAGAGATGAATACCCAAATGCTTACTTGACAATAGATATATAATAATGATAGAAATTAAACAATATAACTCTTTTCTATAAACAACCATAGAGAATATATTTTTGAAGCTAGATGCCAAATGTTTGAGAAAAATTGTAATAAAATTAAATTTAAAATGATGTTGGCTTGTTATTTTGTGACTATGACAAAATTGGTAAAAATAATTTGTTTTGGTTAAAGTGGTATTATTTATATTCAAAAATAAAAATAAAAAAGTACAAGAGTATTTTTTATCTCTTACATAAAATGTAATGGATAAATGCAAAATTTGTTTTAAAATTACGACATAAACTAACATTTTTTGCTTCATGATTAACTTTTTTTTGCCTCAACTTTTCTGACAATTTTAAAGCAAATATTCTTAAATAAAAATATATTTTTTTAAATCAAGGATTTTTTCCCACAGATACACTATTATGTCTACATTTCCTTTCCTGTTCACCCTCATAACCCCTATACAAGAACTATGAAAATAATGTATTTGTATACTAAGGCAATATACCAAGTACAGAGAGTTACGTACATCTTAATGCCATGATAAATCTTAGATATTTTAGTACAGACAGCCTGAATTTCCCAGGACATCTGAAAGTCTGAAGCATGTAGCATATAGAATAACATTTGTGTAGCCAAAATAAGGAAAGAGTGAAACAGTCATAGCTTATAATTCTACCTAGAATTCCAAAATAAGTATATTCGACAGATAAAAATATTAGGAAGAAAGGTAGTAAACCTAATATTTAAGTCTGCAAACATTTAACTTTTATTTCATGCTGACATGGTGAAGTGTAATGTGTCAGAATAATTTCATCCGACAACTTTTCTGTTTCTATTTTCTATTATAGGAAAATGTCATTCTCTCCAAAATGTATCCAATAGTTAATATATGAAAAAAATACTGCAGCACTATTTACTTTCTCTAAAAACTAACAGTATCAATCTTGAAAATATGTTCTCAACCCAAAAACTAGAACAATTATACAGCTAAATACTTTCAAATGAACTGTTTAGTGCTTTCCAAATGGGTAACCCAATTTGATCAATGATTTCCTACTGATATCTGCTATTTTTGGATTAGTATTCTCAAATCTAACAAAATGTAAAAATCATATCTTAAAATTATAACACTTTAAAATATTTGATAACATACAAGCTCCAAATTTCTTTCTTGATAATTGATGTAACTGCTCAATTTGTGTCATTTACTGTTACACAGATGTATAACAGTATAATGTGTATATACATATATATACAAGTCAATACACACGTAGGTAAAATACTTTTCTGATATAACTATAATGAATTATTTTTGTTAAATTATAAACTCATTTCTTTAGAGGATTTGGAATTGAATAAAAATAATGATGCTAACAGTATACTCTTGTAAGAAAGTTAGAACATGTAATTTACAATAACTAATTTTATTTACTATCAGTCTGTCATTTTAGAAGTCAGATGTTGTATCATGAATGGCTTCTTTCAAAATTTATAATATCTCTGTGAACAGTAAGGCAGAGAATTTCTATAAACTGCTATTGATTTATACACCTAGCTAAGAAAGTGTCACCTCAAACCAAGGAGTTGTAAAGAGTTCCCTGGTTCTAAAGGGACCTAAGCCTTTTTTTCTAAAGCATCTATTTAGCAAATTTAAAATGAAGGAAAAAAACCATATTTTTTGAAAGTAAAAAGTATAATAATTGTAATACAGATGCAGAAGATAGAAGGCCAGGAGAATATCCATTTTAGGAGATAAAAAGGAATGAATGGAACATAATATAAAATTTAAATTCACAAAAAATTCTAAAATACGTTAACAGTACACACACACTTTAGATCTTTCTGTACTTCCAACAGAAAGAACACACACTGTGTATTTCTCTATGAACAAACTGAAAGGACAGGTATCACAAGCACCAACTGCAAGACCCTGCTCTAAATCACCTACCAAAGAAATGTTAAATTCAAGTAGGTGCCATAAAAATACAAATTTGTCAATTTATAAAAACATTAAAACATTACGTATTACAAGGTATACGCATTAACTGCCAACATGCCATCAAGCAATAACTGCTTCTAGTGACCATATTTAACTTACAAGATTAACCTGATCTTTTTAACAAGTATGTTTCAGTAATAAGCATGTAAAACTTCTTTCATCAGAGATAAATTAAACTATGTTGTGGTCTTTCCTACAGGTTAAGAAAATGTTCCAAGACATCATCTGTCCATTCCTTCCACTGTCCTGCGGGCTTCTCAAAGGCAGGGATAGTACTATACTCCTATGGCACTTGTCATAGGAGTCTATGATTGAATGAACAGATGCAATCTTGTCGATTCTGGCTCATTTAACTAACGGCATTTGGTTGGGAGGACTTCCTTTCTTAATTATGAATTAGAAAAGGAGGAAGTAATAGAAGAATGAATGTTCAAGATGAAGCACTTTCATGTGTAAAGCTATTTTTGAACACATAAAAACTATGTATGCTCTAATAAATTTTTAACAACTTTCATTAAATGTAAGACATGTAGACATACGCACAAGGAGCTATTTCCTTTGTTTTATTCTGCTTTTCATGTGCTAAACAATTTCCATTCATTTTTATTGTTATTTATTGCTTTTTAAGTTTGACATAACTGTGTTATGAGGATAAATTTTGTTTATTTCTTCGTTTAAAAGTAAATGGAGGCTCCATGTTACAGCCCTATAAACATTAGAATTTAAGACTTTTTTCTACATCCTGTACTGGCACAACAGAACACTTCTTCAGAACATATTTAGCATGGACGCTGCTAAATGGTCACTCCTTCCATATCACCCTTAGAAGAAAGACCAAGAAACTACACTGATACCAGAATAAAAGCTAGGTACTATAGCTGTGGTGTCTGCTTTACCATCTTTCAGGTAAGGTTTACCACTGGATACGAATTTCTGAGAAAAGACTATTTGCTTTATAAATGTTTCTGCAGTGTAGTTTTAAAAAGTGACTAGAAGTATACTGCAATTAGATCATGTTTTTGGATTACACAGTAAAAACTCATAATGGATTCAGCAGCATATTAACCAGAGGCTCCTGAATCTGTGAAAAATATTTTACTTCACAATATATTAAAATAAAAGAAGAGAGGTTGGCCAGGTGGCGCAAGGAGTTAAGTGCATGCACTCCGCTGCATCGGCCCCCGGGTTTGCTGGTTCGGATCCCGGGAGCACACCCACGCATCACTTGTCAAGCCATGCTGTGGCGGCTTCCCATATAAAGTAGAGGAAGATGGGCACCGATGTTAGCCCAGGGCCAGTCTTCCTCAGCAAAAAGAGGAGGATTGGCAACAGATGTTAGCTCAGGGCCAATCTTCCTCACAAAAAATAAATAAAATAAAAGAAAAGAAGAAAAATTACACTGACCACTATTTGATGAGAAAAATAGCAACTAAATATGTTCAAAAGCACTGAAAAATTACTTTTCAAAAATTCATTTATAGAGACTTACATACTAGGAATATGCAAGATCCAAAAGTTTAAAATGGAATTAGACCAATTTAGTAAGAAATGATATATATTCAATTTTATAACTACTTAAAATCTAATATAGTCCTCCTCTTGAAAAATCACTAAACATAAGTAATGTGGTTCAGACACTCCAATTTTTTTTTTTTTTTTTTGGTGAGGAAGATCAGCCCTGAGCTAACATCCATGCCAATCCTCCTCTTTTTGCTGAGGAAGACTGGCCCTGAGCTAACATCTATTGCCAATCCTTCTCCTTTTTTTCCCTTTTTCTCCCCAAAGCCCCAGTAGATAGTTGTGTCATAGCTGCACATCCTTCTAGTTGCTGTATGTGGGACGCGGCTGCAGCATGGCGGGAGAGGAGACGCATCGTGGCGCCCGGGCATCCGAACCGGGGCCATCAGTAGCGGAGCGCGCGCACCCAACTGCTAAGCCACGGGGCCGGCCCCTCCAGTATTTTTTTTTTTTAATCCTAAACTTCTATTTAGGCTACCAGGCTAGTCTGTGGCTAGTACTTATTCTTGCGTATAGAAGGTGGAAATATGAAATTCACATGACGCCCCCTTTTTAGTTGAAAGAAAACTTAGTTATATATTGAACCACTGTACTTAGGTTCTACAGTAAGTTCCAAGAATCGGCAAACAGCCGATGGACCAGCACCGGCGGAGGGGGGCGCCCGGGCTGCGGGGCGGGGGGCGCACTAGATTTAGCCAAGGGCGGGCAGAAACCACACGCCCTCCCCGACCCCCCCATCCGGCTGACCCGCCCCCCAGCCCCGCCCCCAGCCCGAGCCCCAACTCCCCGCAGGGACAGGCTGAGGGCGCGGGGCTCCTGCACCAGCCGGGAACGCGCCTCCCGCCCCCGGCCCCGCCGCCACCAGCCCGGCCCCCGAGCCGAGGGAGAGCAGGACATGTGCGGTGTCCACCTCGGCAGCCGGACAGCCGGGAGCGCGAGAGCGCGGCGCAGGCGGCAGAGCGCGGGGGAGGCGGCGAGGACGAGGGGAGAGCGCGCAGCACTCGCCCGCCCAGGCGAACTGCGTCCTCTGCTCTGCCCAACCCTGAGCTGCAGCTCGGCCGCCCACGCGCACGTTCGCCTCTGCGGGGAGCGGGGAGGGTGGTGTTCCCGGAGCCCCGCAAAAATCTGTATAGAGGAGCAGAGCTCACGTGCAAGAAACATCGCTTAGATAATGTATAACTAGTTGTAAGCACCTAATTAGGTGGCTCTGATCATTTTAACAGCAGGGACTCACTGTTGGCAAACCCAAAGGGGACCAGCCAGGAAGAAGAGAGATGATCCCAAGGGTTTACTACAGCTTTGTTTCAAGGCTACTATGATCGGCATGCAACCATCAAATTCAGAAAGTATCCTGTAGGCAAACCAGCCTTCACCGGCATCAAAGTACACGCTTTGGGAAGAGCTCTGGGTTGCCTAACCAGGAGTCCTCCCACCAAATACCCACTTCCTCCCACATACCCAAATCTTTTCTCTCTTCACTGGTTTTAGGCTCAGGTCAGGTCTCACTTGCCTGAAAAGAAAAATCTTGTTCTGAATTCCTTCCTATGCCTTTAATTCTTGCCCTAGTGCTTTTTCCTTTCAGAGTTCAACTTCTCAACAATTCCTCTAAGTCTGGCTTCATTTTAATACTAACACAGTCTACCTGACTCCCATCAACAGGACTCCACCAGCTCCAAATTACAGAGTTTACTTCACTTTCTCTCCCCTTTGACCATGGTTATGCAGCACCTTAAAAGTTATTAAACCCTACTTTATTCTTCCTCCAAATATAAATTTCTGATTCAAGCTGTTCTTATCAGGAAACCCCTATTTCATCCTCTTACCTTATACTTAGGGAAACAGCCTTCTTTGATTCCCTGTCTCTGGTTCCTGACCTATTCTCCTACATAATTCACACATGGCTGCCAAAATAATGTCCCCCAACATTTTCCAGTTCATTCCTTTAATCAGATGTCACAGAGGTGACGTCTCTGGTTAAACCTGGCAAACCCAATACATGTGTTTATCTCCATGACTTCCTGAAACCGTATTAAAAGGACAGTAAAGACATTTCAAAAAACATAACCAGCAAGGACAATGAAACCAGGAAGAGAAAACAGCAGAGGAGAGATGCCCACCACTGTGGAGACATCTGACTTCACAGAGCACTGAACATGAGCACCTAAGGGGTGCGGGGGAGAGATGCCAGTCAGAATCTCAGCAAATCTCCCTTAATTGAACTAACCGTGGCTTAGCGGTTAAGAGCGCGCGCTCCGCTGCTGGCAGCCCGGGTTTGGATCCTGGGCGCGCATCGACACACCGCTTCTCCGGCCATGCTGAGGCGGCGTCCCACATACAGCAACTAGAAGGATGTGCAGCTATGACATACAACTATCTACTGGGGCTTTGGGGAGAAAAAGGGAAAAAAAAAAAAAACTGAACTGCCAAGAGAAAAAGCAGCGATGGGTGATTCAGTTGAAAATAAGAAGACTGGCTTAATCCGTTCAGGCAGCTATAACCAAGATACCAGAGACTGGGTGGCTTAAACGATATTCATTCCTCCCGGTTCTGGAGGCTGGAAACTCCAAGATCAAGGCACCGGCAGATTCGGTGTCTGGTGAGGGCCCCCTTCCTAGTTCACAAATGGCCATCTTCCCGTGTCCTTACATGGTAGAAAGTATAGGAGAGCTCCCTGGGGTCCCTTTTAAAAAAGCACTAATCCCATTCATGAAGTTTCCACTCTCATGACTTCATCATCTCCCAAAGGCCTCACCTCCTAATACCATCACATTGGGGGTTAGCATTTCAACGCATGAATTGGGGAGGGGGGAGGGGGAGGGCAAAAAATTCAGTCCATAACAAAAACTTATAAAAATCTACTTAAGGAACTCCCCTAGGTCTCCTCTCCTCTTCCAACTAAGCCAGTGACAAGGTGAACACATGTTGGGCAGTCAAAACACAGAGGCCCACCAAAGGAAACTCACTTTAAAAATAAATATGTACCATTAGCAGTTTTAAATATATTATAGTCCATTAGAGCAGAACAGGATCTTGATTATCATCTACTCCAACACTTTCATATAAGGATGAGGAAATTTAGGCCTATCTATGGAAGTGCCTTGCTCAAGCCCACTGTCAAATCATTGACAAAACTGATGTTTAAACATGGGCCCCTTGACTCCCAACAAAATGCTCTGAAGCGGCTTTGCAACTATAAACTTCAAGACTGCAACATGAGAAAGTATGTTCAAATAAGAATGTCATCCTGGTATTAAAATTTTCACAACTCAGTAATAAGAAAACAGATGACAATAAAAATAGGCAAAAAGTTATTGAACACTTCACTGAGGAGATACAGAAAACAAGAATACAAGAAGATGCTCAACATCGCTGATCCTTAGGGAAATGCAAATTAAAATGAGGTACCACTATCCACTTAGGAAAATGACTAATTACAATATCACACTGAGAACTGATACACCTATATTAAAATGGTTATTATTTAAAAAACTGCAAGTTGCAAGTCGGGCCAGGATGAAGAGTAATTGGAATTTTTACACATTGCTGGTGGAATGCAATGCACTACAGCCACGCTGGAAAACAGTCCAGCAACTTCTCAGAAAATTAAAGATGCACTTACCACTTAACTCAGCAATTGCACTCCTAGTTACTCACCTAAGTGAAACAAACGTTCACACAAAGACTTGTACACAAATGTTTATGACACTTCACTCATAATCACCAAAAACTGACAAATGGTGAATAAATTTGATAGAGTCATACAATTATGCATTCTTCACCAATAAAAAGGAACGAACTGCTACATGCAACAACATAGAGGAATCTCAAAAATGCCGTAACAGAAAGAATCCCCCACCACAAACTACATGACTGCATAGTGTATGATTTTTCTACATGACATTCTGAGAAAAAGAAAGACTATACAGAGGAATCACAACCATGGCTGCCAAGGGCTGGGAGTGAGGAGGGGGAAGGAACTACAAAGGGACACAAGGCAACTTTTGGGGGTGAGGGAAGCATTCAATATCCTTCTTGTGGCTACAAGAGTGTATATGTTCATCAAAATACATAAAATGGCTCACCTAAGAAGGGTGAATTTTACTATAAATGACACTTCAACAACCTGACTTCAAGAAAACAAAAATAATTTTAAGACATTTTGGCTTGCCTGTCAATAACATGAAGAAGATAATATGTATATTTCTTGTGCTTGGAAGCATAAGATACGAACAAAATAAACTTACTCTTTCAAAGGAAAGGATACGAAGTCATTTTAAATTCTCTAAAACAGATCATCCTCCTTAATTTTTGAAGAATTAAACATCAACTATTACTATATATGTGCAAATATACATTCAAACTATAAATATTCTAAATTGCTTATCCTTGCACAGTAAAGGAATACTTTCATCATTTTCCCATAATTACATTCCCAATATATTTCCATTTCCATAACTATATTATTGCTTACAATGACTCCTTGAAGCCTCTTGAAGCAATACTGACCTCAAGAGAATGATCTAAAAAACAAACATTTGAAAACAAAAAATGTAAATAAGCCAGCCATTTCCTTTATCCACTTGAGTCCAATAATTTCATGTCTTTTTGAATGACCTGACTAAATAAAATAAACAGTTATGTTGGACCTAGACTTCATTTTTTCTCATTTCATAATTTTTAGAACCACTGCAGTTAAAGCACATAGGAAATGTTAAATATAAATGACCAGTGTATACTCACTCAAGGGGTGGTTCAAGTATAAGTCCTAACTCTCCCATAACTGTTTTCATATTAAGCACAACAATATATGAGTACTTCTGAATTAACAATTGAATTTTAAACATCTCTACCTTCATCACTAAACAGAGCTCTTATTTCTACATTTCTAGGAATAGAACTTGAACAGCTTCAGATTTACTCAAAGTTAGACATAAGTATCTTCAAATACCTACTCAAGAGCACCACTGATCTATTTCTCCAAAAACCATCTATACGTAAATTATTTCTAAGGAAATGTGTGAAATTTTAAAGATTATTGTGGGAAAATATGTGTCGAGAAAGGATATGGCTGATAAATCTAAGAGAAGGTGTATATCAACTCCATTCCACTTCCCTTTCCCTCCCCCCCTCTTAAAATCACAGAAACAAATTAAAATGAAACAGAAACTTTTGGAATAGAGTTTCTTTAAACAGAGCACAATATTACTTCTATTTTGGCAGCGTCTCTCTATTTCAAATTTAGGTTCCCATAGTTATCAATAAGTACGTAGACAAATACATAATCTGCAAAACTTGTTAAATATGATTTATAGCAGCTAATAAATTTTCACAAATTCTGATTTTCTCACTTCTCTACCTACAACATTTAAGTAGAGATTTTAACAACTGAACTACTCATACCTTTTGCCAGGTTAATATCAATAATAATAATGTACAATATTTATTGAGGGCTACTTACTATTGTATTCTAAGTGCATACTATTCTAAGCATACTCATTTTATTTAGTTCCAGAAAATAGTACCTATACAGGATAAAATACAATGGAAGCAGAGACTTTTATTATGGTGGATTGCTGTGAAATGATAAATATTGTAAATACTGCTATTTTATTAACTGGAAAACCATCACAGTGTTTACTCCAGTCATTCTAAGAGAAGAGGGCATTACAATTTATAGTGACGTCATCCAGTGTGTATTAAACATTTATTTTACTCATCTGGTATATGATAGTTTAAGACTAGGCTTATAATCAGCTCTCAAAAAGCTTGAACTCACTCATACATACCTTTACTATTCAATGTGATTACTTTAGTATATGTTCAATGTTATTTTTTTATTTTATATATTATTACTTTTGTTTTCCTTTTACTTATATCATGTCAAGCCTGGGACCGCTCAAAGAATGCCTGATAAAAGAAATGTGATTTTCTACATTACCTACCTCTATTAGGTTCAGTGATTTTTCTTCCTCTCAATTCATTTTTCAAGCAGAGCCTAGTTTTAGATTACTTCAAGTACAGTGTCCTCTACTACACTGAAGACTTTCTGATATGATTATGACTCTATTTGAAAAAATTAACAAATATACTGGGATTCCTTTAGAGCCATGACTATAACTATCTCTTTTTTTCTTTACTATGTCTTTAATTTTAATATTAATTGTGCATCAATACCTATAAAACCGCCAAACTCCAAGATCTCAAGTTACCTCTGCTTAGGACATCAGGAAAGTACCAGTTTATTAAATAGTTTATTATTATTAAATGAAACAAAACATAAAACCACATTTTATTAATTTCCCAGCAAAAAAATGCAAGCATACTCAGGGAGAATTCTATAGAAAATGTAATAAAGGGGCTGGCTCCGTGGCTTAGCGGTTAAGTGCGTGCGCTCTGATGCTGGCGGCCCGGGTTCGGATCCCGGGCACGCCCCAAGGCACCACTTCTCCGTCCAACGTGAGGCCGAGACCCACGTACAGCAACTAGAAGGATGTGAACCTATGACATACAACTATCTACTGGGGCTTTGGGGGGAAAAAAAATGAATAAATAAAATCTTTAAAAAAAAAAAAAAAAAGAAAATGTAATAAAGGAACCGTTTAAGAGTTGTGGGACAGGAACCAGAATGGAATGCTGTGGCGCCAAAGGTAACAGGTTTCCATATTAAGGACCACAGTCCCCATGGGAATTGATTTCCACCCTGTGAAAAATGGGGACAGCTGCAGACAATGAGAGCTGGTGCTGGGACTGTTACAGGGGACAAAATCAGTTCCTTCTACGGCTAAACTCAAAAGGAAGTCAGAGGGCAAGGGAGTCTGCAGAGAACAAGGCAGAGCAGGGCAGGTGAATGTGGACTGGGGCAAAGGGAAGGGGCAGACAGTAACAGCACACTTATCAACATGCTCACAGTTTATTTAAAGACACCAAAGGTGCAAGTCTAGTAACAACAGAAGAAAACCGTAGTCCAGATACAGAATATGTATGTACTAGAATACTTAAAGTCAAACATTCATAAAGATAACATAAAAACTACCACATAAGGATAAATAATGCTTCTAGAGAGGTCTTTTTTCCTAAGCTAAGAAGCCATTCAACAAATAATTGCCAAGAGTCTTCTACACACCAAGCACTCTTGCTGGGGAAACATCAGTGAACACAGGGCCAGCTCTTTCACTGTAGTGAAGGAATATCATATAATAGATTTTAGCCAGATTAACAGAAGAAACGGTAAATCTGTGCATCACAAAGCAGAGGAGAATAAAAGGACTGGGCAATTAAGGGGTGCACGGCCTACTTCTCACCCCCCCTTATACTCTTCATGGAGGACACCTTCCGACAGGGTGAGTGTGCGCTCTCCAGCAGCTCTGGGAAGTGTCCAGCAGAAGTCTCCATGGCAAAGCTGGGCCCCCACAAAAGGAAAGGAGCCCTTGTGAGAAAAACAACTCTGGGGAGACATACCAGAAAACTCCTCCTTCTCAACATGCATTTGTCTCTGGAGTTTCCCCTAAAAATAGATCTCTAAAAGGAAAGAATATTTAAAGGTTAGAGTCAGAAAATGATTGCCTTCCTTTTTGGATATTTCCTTTTGTTCATGCCATTTTATCTTCTTAGACAATTTTAAAGCTGACAACTATTAACATGACAACTGGGAATGGGTTCTCCTCTCCTATGTCATTTTTCAGCTCAGATACAATTTTGTTCCTCAAAAGTTCTATAAATCTAACTTTAAAAATAGAATGTATTTTAAAACTGATCTTTTGGCCGGCCCCGTGGCTTAACGGTTAAGTGCGTGCGCTTGGCTGCCGGCGGCCCGGGTTCGGATCCCGGGTGTGAACCAACGCACCGCTCCTCCGGCCATGCTGAGGCCGCGTCCCACGTACAGCAACTAGAAGGATGTGCAGCTATGACAGACAACTATCTACTGGGGCTTTGGGGGGAAAAAAAAAAAAATCTTAAAACTGATCTTTTATGGTATAGTGTCCTATAAAATCCCTTGAATTAGGAGTGTTCGCTGAATTAATATCACAGTAGAAACATTTCATGGTGTACAGCTCTATGAATATCTTTGAATAAGTAATGCTCATCAAATAAATACCAGAGTAAAACAAATTTAAGCACACTGTATCTACATTTTCCCTTCTATCAGTTTGAGTTAAAGATAACATATGTTTATGAAGATGAATATAGGCATTTATATTTAGCATCTTATAAATATTTATATTTATAATGTTATGTTATATAGCCAAATTTCAGATGAACAATATTAAATAACCAAGTAAATGGATTATTTACTTCACTTTTATTTTTTTTATTTTATTTATTTATTTTTTTTAAAGATTTTATTTATTTATTTTTTCCCCCCAAAGCCCCAGTAGATAGTTGTGTGTCATAGCTGCACATCCTTCTAGTTGCTGTATGTGGGACGCGGCCTCAGCATGGCCGGAGAAGCAGTGCGTCGGTGCGAGCCCGGGATCTGAACCCGGGTCGCCAGCAGTGGAGCGCGCTCACTTAACCACCAAGCCACGGGGCCGGCCTACTTCACTTTTAGAAGAAAGTTAAATTGTGGTACACAATTAGCTTATGAGTTCATGTCAGAAATATATTCACAAAAAAAACACATAATTTGTATATCTTCTCGCACATGTATACACACAGAGTCAAGCAGTTTTGGACACGTGAAGTTTGCAATGCTTATGAGAAGTCCAAGCAGAGCTTCAAATACTCACTTGGATACAGGAGTCACTAGTATATACATATGGCAATTAAAGCCACATTTCTAGATAGAGGCACCAAGAGAATGAGTGCAAACAGAGAAGACAAGACCAAGACTTCACTCTGCCTCTGGTTCCATCCCCCAGGGTCAACCCCAGAGGAATTATAGAGGGAAAGATGGAAGGAGAACTTTGAGAAAGGTTTCTCCAAGAATGGAATAGGACAGTCCCGCCTTGAACCCTTCTGTGTGTTAGGGAGTGGAGCAGCCAGGTTGGCGGGTGAGAATAAAAACAGGAAGAGAGACGTTAGAACTCTGCTCTCACTCTTCATCCCCTCTTGCTTTGGGACGTCAGTGTGCTGCTTCTACACAGGGAGCAGTTCCTCAATTCCTCCTCCTCCTCACCTTGTTCTTGCTAACATGACACAGAGTTGTCCCTTAGACCTCAGCTGCAAGTGAGGCTTTGTGAAAAACAGGTGAGGACCACTAACCTTGGGGAGGCTTTTGCCCTCCCTCCATCCCAAATCTAAAGAGCTGGTAGAGTTTGGTGTCAACTCACACAGTCTAACTTTGAAGCGTATTATTTTTATCAATTCGTATAAATTATTTTTATATTAATAATATTGAATCTCCGTTTTATTTTCCCTCACTTTGTTTTTTGTCTTCTGAGAAAAATTTTGTAGTTATGTATTATTTCATTGTGATATTCTAAATTGTATTCATATTTAGAAAGCCATTTCTATTCAGAAATTAAATAGAATTTTCATGTGTACCTCCTACAATATAGTTTTGTCTCCATTTTATGCATTTAAATCTTTAATCCATTTGAGATATATTTTGGTGCAATGTGGAGGTGACATATAGATTGAATTCTTTTCCCATACAGCTGCCAACTTTCCCGGTACCATTTGAAAATACTCTATTCTCCACTTTCTTAGAAGATGTTTGCTTTATCAAACCTTATATTCCAATATATCCTAGAATTTCTACTTAGTTTCATTGACTGCATCTGTTTTCCTGTGTGCCTACAACGCTGTTTTAGTGATTATGTGTCTTAGTATTTCTACATTCATGGCTAGTATGAAGGTCCATACTTCATCCATCTTAAAAGTTTTAGTTATTTCCACCTGTATTTGTTTCCAAACTTATGGTCAGATTTCTGAAAAATAATTTTGAGGTTCTGATTAGAATTTCATTACACTCATTTGTAAAGAATTAACAGTCTGGACCATGGTTAAAAATAGTTAACTGGTACAGCAGAATCACAAGTCAATTAGAACAGACAAAAAAAAGTACCAGCCTGATGCAGTTATCTCTGTCTTCTTTGATCTCTCTCAATGAAGTTGTTGTTTTCCTCACAGCTGCTTCACATTTCTTTTTAAGATAACCCTCTTTATTTTACATTTTAAAGAGTTTGCTATTTTGCCCTCCTATCTTCTGCTTCTTTCTTCTAATGAATTTTGTGTATTTCCCTTATGTCTAGTTAGTTTCTTGCTATCTCATTAATTCTGTGTTCTTGACTTAATTTTCCTAGCTTTCCTAGATTTATGTCTTTTCCTTTTAAATTAAAAAAAGGTTCAATTTCACATTTTATTTCTTTAACCAGAACTTCTAGAACAATGTTAAATCATGTATACTTTTAAATACAAATACAGGGATACACTGGAGCTGGGAACTTTCCATCGAATAGAGAAGTAGAAGGAAAGGGAACTAAGACCGCTGAAGGAAAATATCACAGATCACTCAGCCAGCTGGAGCTTAAACTTGCTGCTCCTAATCCAGCCTCTAACCGGATGAAGGGAGCCAATCTCTACACTGTTCCTCAAGCCAGCAATTTGGGAATCACTCCAGAATCTTTATATCTACCTACTTCTAATTTATCATCAATTTTTGTTTACTGTTACTTCCTAAATATTCTCCTTCTGAACTATCAGGATTTAGAGCAGATCCTCAACATATATAATCAAAATTATTACAACAGCTTCCTAACTAGTTTCACTATCTCCAGACAAATTTCTCGTCACTTTATCCTACGTGTTGCCACTGTAGTATTCGTGGCTAAAGAAAAACCTAACCTGTCATATCAATCTCTTGCTTAAAATCTTCAGTCGTACTCAACCACATACAGAATATACACATCCAGAGTTCTGTAAGATCAGACTCATTTATCTCTTAAATCTCAGTTTCTCAATTCCTTCCCCTCCTTACCTTGTTCTTGCTACAATAAATTTCTTGCACGTTCATGAAGACATGTGCTCTGTCATAGCCACGCCTCTGAACATGCTTTTTGCTCTTCCTGGAACGCCTTCTGTGACTCTTCTCTATTTTCCAATAACTTGTTTTTAGAGACTTGGGTTAAGCATCATCACAACGGAAATATTTCCAGAGATCCTCCAGTCTGTGTCAACTGCTCCTCTTCAGAGCTCCCACAATACCTTCACTATCCTTTGGTCATAACATTTATCACACTGTATAAGAAACTTTAGAATGGGAGTCTCTCTCCCAGTCTCCCTGTCTCCCTTTCTCTCCCATACTGGTTAGGGCTTTGCCTAACAGAATTATTCTCAAAAAATGTTTTCCTATTAAATGTGATTCTCAGTAGACTAGATGGCAAAACTTGAGCTAAAGCAAGAGCAGGAACATGCTGAGAATCTGAACCACAAACACCAAGAGTATGATCAAGTATAACCATGTTGAGTTATACTATCCTAGACTTAAATTTGGATAAAAATGAAGAATTCTGGAGGATAAAGCTATGATATAAAATTAGGCAAATATGATTGTACGACCACAGAGATGGGAAATCCCAAGGAAGAAACTCAGCATATTCTTTTATATACTTTTAAAAAGCAGAAATTAAAAGGGGCTGGCCCGGTGGCGCAGTGGTTAAGTGCGTGTGCTCCGCTGCAGCGGCCCGGGGTTCGCTGGTTCGGATCCCGAGCACGCACCGACACACCGCTTGTTAAGCCATGCTGTGGCGCCGTCCTATATAACGTAGAGGAAGATGGGCACCAATCTTAGCCCAGGGCCAGTCTTCCTCAGCAAAAAAGAGGAGGATTGGCATCGGATGTTAGCTCAGGGCTGGTCTTCCTCACACACACACAAAAAAAATTAGCAAACTCTTGCAGTGATGTAAAAATCACACGTCAAAGCCAGAGTAGGTTCATATCAAGCTTTACAGAGCATTGCCAAAAATTAAAGAAAAGAAACATTTTTAAAACACATATTTGTACCTATTTATATATTTAAGTTTTTCAAATCTGAAAGAACATTTTTAGATCCATGACTTGTGCCCAAGAGTGTCTGCTCTCTGAATGTGGTTGTTTAAGGGACAATTCAGTTTAAATAAATATGCATGAAGTCATTTTCAATATAAAGTGTTAGGCATGTGCACCGATCCAAACATCTCATAGATATCAAAATACTTTTATGTAGAGATTCATATTACTTATTCTTTTAACTGTATAATTTGGGATAGAATTATACATTCTCATTTTTTAGCAATTTAAAATCCTGCAAAAAAGTCAAGCTTCCACATCTAGAAACAGTGATGTAACATTTGCTGGGAGAAAGGAAGTGAGCAAGGGGGAGTTGTGAATTGAGATTATTTCCAAATTGTCATCTTCCAATTTCAACAATTTAGCAAAAATTCAACATCAGAAGTGAAAAACAGTCTAACAGTTTTCCCACAATGTACTCAAAGTACCGTAATTCTTTTGAAGCTGATGTTTTTTGCTAAGTAAATGCTGTATTTCTGACATATTGAAAAATGTGCTATTGTCAACGTTGGTTGCATTAGCTTGGAAGGCTATTCTAAGAGTCACTTCATTCCACCTACTGCTTCCAGTGAGAGTAGCACATAATCTGGATAGACCAACTATTGCCTGTTCTATCTCTAACTTCCAAATGAGGTAATTTTGTAAACAAACTTGTTGATATCTCCAAAATTGATACCTTGGGCATCTGTCAAAACATATACGAATTTCAAGTCTCCCCATTATGTCAAAACTAAGGGTTTTCTACAGAGAGATATTATTTTTTCATGTTAAAGAAGGGAATTAAATTAATTTTTTTCTGAAAAGCTCTGTTGGCAAATTCTTACATTTTACGTCCTCTTTGAATCTTCTTCAGTTACTCAACTTTAAGCACAAAAAAGTTTTATGCACAGAATTTATCAGATGTTTACTGGCCACCTACTACATACCACAGCATACAATGCAAATATATACTTGAATTTTAAGGGCTCATTCACTAACTTCAACAAAAATGCTGCACTTCTGATAAGAGACACTACCGACCACTTTGGCCACCGAACTATATTATAATTTCCTGAAGGTCAGGTCTTCATCTGAAATTCTTCACTGTGCTTAGAGGACAAGCACATAACAGGTGCTCAGTAACTGCACGCTGAATTGCACTAAATGTCAACACCTAACCTTCAAGAAAATGCCATCACTTTCTCCCATCAGGGAAAAGGGCAAATGTGACAAAATATATCAATAACAAACTGTGGAAAGAGGGGATTTTTTTAAGGACTTCACTCTAAATTTACCTTCACTTTTCACCAAGTGAATCTGGGGATCTGCTTCTGGTAAGTTGTCAAAATTTACTTCAGTATCTATTAATAGGGTCTGGCTACTATGACTTTGCAAATGCAAATATCCTGCATGGTAATGATTACAAAAGAAGGTTTGGGGGACATTTACCTGAGTCACCTTGGAACAGGTTAACAATAAAGAAGTATTTTAGGAATCTTATATGAAAATATTATTATATAATATTCATTTTTACTCTCATATGAAACTATTTCACCTCCATCAAATTATTTATACTCGTTTTGAGAGGCCCTACCATGCCATGCTTTCCCCCAGCAACTGCCGCACTTCTTCTCTTCCCCTCAAAGTGACACTTGTGCAAAGAACTCTGCACACACTGTCTTCACTTCCTCGGCTAACTTCTCCTCTTCCTCTCACTCCCCAAGGGCTTCTCTCCATTCCACTTGACCGAAATGGCTCTAGAGGTGGCCAAGGTTCTTGCCCTTCGTGACCCCTCATCCTGGGACACCTCTGAGACATATGCATGGCTCTCTCCCTCTTTCCCCACCACACCTTTCGTGGAAAAGCTACCCTGACCACGATATTTAAATTATCTCCTCCCTGCACTGTCTGGCACCTTTTCCCTGCTTTATTTTCCTTCATGAACTTATAACCACATGGAATATTTTATATTTCACTTAATTTTTTTGCGCTAGTAGAAACTTCATTTTACTCACCGACCTGAGGTTTACATAATAAATTACATAATACTCCTGCTGTGCACTAAAAACCCTTCTATAGGTGAAGCTCCAAACCCTCTGGTCTTCTAACATTTTCCAGAGAGAGCTGGAAAAGTCGGCTGCATAACTGGGGGGAGGAGGGAAATGAAGTCTGTACAAGTCCTCCTTGACAAGCTGCAAACCGCGCCAAATGTCCCAGGATAAACAGGGACGCGGAGCAGGCGACTCCCCTCTGCCCCCAACCCTCGGCGCCCAGGGGGCGTCTAAGGCCGAGGCAGAGCGAGCGGGGCGCAGGGCGCGGGGCGCGGGGTTTGGGGCGCGGGGCGGCGCTGCCCGGGCCAGGCGCGGGGTGTGGCCGGGCCTTACCTGCTCCCCGAAGTCGATGGCTCTGTTGGCGATGCCCAGGGGCACCAGGAACCGGATCAGGGGCCCGTAGTGCGTGAGCGCCGGGAATTTCACCATCGTCCCCGCCGTGGGCTGACCCCACACACATGTGCCGCCGCGAGGGGACTCTGCCGGAGGCGCGCTCGGCCCGAGCGGGACGAGCGGGGCGCGGGCGGACAGGGGCCGGGCCGGCGGGGCCTCGGGGCGGCTGCGGCGCCCTCTCCAAGCGCGGCTGAGCGAGCAGGAGCGCCGCGAGCTCCAGTCCATCCCCGCTGCCCTCCCACACGACAAAGACCTGCGGGGAGGGGAAGGTCGGCGGCTTCCGCTGACAGCGGCTCCATCAGAAGCGCTGGGTGGGGAGGGGGGCCGGTGGTGCAAGCGGTTAAGTGCGCGCGCTCGCTGCGGCAGCCCGGGGTTCTCGGGTTTGGATCCTGGGCACGTATAGATGCACTGCTTGGCAAGCCATGCTGTGGCGGGGTCCCATATAAAGTGGAGGAAGATGGGCACAGATGTTAGCCCAGTCTTCCTCAGCAAAAAAAAAAAGAGGAGGATTGGCAGATGTTAGCACAGGGCTGACCGCGCCAACCAGGTGCTGGCGCTGCCGCCGTGCAGAAGAAATCCTATTCTCCTTAATTTGCTTATCTATCACACCAAACATTATAAGTTTTATTCACAACTCTTATCATCTCCTATAACAGTTCCTTGTAACAAAAAGTTAGTAAGTTGAACTCCAACCCTGCCAAATTCCCGTCTCATCCTAATATTATTCAACCCCTCAGCAGTATCAATACAATTTTACACGTCGTCTTTGAGAAGTGCTTCGCGGGATCCTATCATTCCACACTCTCTAGATTTTCTTCTGCTCCATTGCCCATCATTTTTAATGTGATTTGCCAGCTCCTTCTCCCATTATAAAATATTTGGGACCAGCGTCCTGAGCCTTAGTCATGGACACCTTATTTTCTGAGTATGCACTCTTAACCCAAGTGATCTCACCAAGTCCCCAGGCTTCAAACATCATCCATATTATGTTGACTACCAAGTCTATACCTGCAATCCTCATTTTTTCCGTGAGCTTCACACTTATGTAAAATTCTAATGCGAACTGTATGTTCAAATCATTTTTTCTACATCTTAGAGGTTACTGCCAGAACAGATTTAAATATGAGAAAGGGATAATGTTATTTTTCTCTCAAGTTTAAAGTTCAGAGCAAGACTTGAAAAAATAGACGGCATTTATAATGATATAAAAGGGCTTATAAAAGGGATAAGTAGAAGAGTTTATTACTTAAGTAGTTGTCCCTCTATCCTCATTTGGCGTTATTTCTGGAGTTGAGAGCCCTGAAAGCACTGCTCCCACAGTTGAGAGTGAGTCTTATCAAACACCAAGCAAAGACTGGCAACACACGAGGCCTTACGTGAAGCTGGGTTAAAGAACCGTGAGGGCTGAGAGGAGAGGGTACGATGAAAAGGGCAGGAGAGCACAGAAAAGGACTGTGAGGTTCCCAAGATCCTCAAGGAGGATCTCGGAGTGTTGTCCTAGGAGAGCTTTTACAGATGATTAAGAGGAAAATATCTCCAAACATTATAAGGTTCATGCCTCTTGTGGGGCATCAGGGAATATGCACCTCATCTCTGATGCTCTGCCATACCTTAAACCCAGAGCAGAGCAAACAGTGTTTGGGGGCACACAAAGCCTACACTAAGAACACCCAAGTAGCAAAGGCCATCAGTGTAGAACACCCAGGTAGTATGAACCCGTTGTGCAGACATCAAAAACTACTAAATGCCACTGTCAGAAAGAAAACCGTCAGTGACAGCAGAGACTCAGCAGCGTGCTGGATATCATGTAGCAGTACACCAGAGCAGAGACTAAAGCAAGTTTCTTCTTGTCCGTGTCTAAGTGTTGCCTGGTTTTCAAGGCTACACAATAGAGCCAAATGATCTACTCAGCATCTCTACTTGGGTATCGAATAGGTGTCTCAAACTCAGTATGTCTAAATCAGAATTTTGATGTCCCTTCCACAACTATGTTCTTCTATTCTTCGATACGTCACATCAAATGGCACCATCACACACCAGTTGCTCAAACTTTCAAGAACCATCTCTGAAGTTTCTATTCTCCTCGCTCCCAGAAGCCCAATCCACTTGTAAATCTGCTGCTTGTAAAATGCATCCTGAACCTGTTCAGATTTCTTTATTGTCGCTCCTATCATACCAGCCAGGCCCCCATGGTCTCGACTAAACCCTGAGATAGTCTCTTCCTCTGATTCTACTGAGCACCCCTACAAATTGCTTTTCACCCAGTAGCCGGAGTGTTCTTTTTCCAACCTACATGTCACTATCATGCTTAACTTCTCATTAAACTTGGAATTAAATCTGGATTCCTTACCCAGACCTTACAAAGCCCAGAAATTCTCATCTTTGTCTACTCTCCTCCCTCATCTCATATGAAACAACTTTACCTTCACCACACTCTAGGCACACTGACATTTCTTTTTCCTTAAACATGGGAAACTTTTTGTCACCACAGGGCCTTTGCACTTAGAATACTGGATCCATGCAAGCAGAGACCTTGTCTATCTGGGTCACCAATTGATCTGAGAACTGTAGAATAGTATTGAGTCCAATTCAAACTCACTCCTGAAAACCAGATTGAACAGAAACTTTAATATCAATTTATATTTATTAAAGAAAATATAGCTCTTCTGTTTCAGTGAAAAAAAAGTATCTCCATCAGGCATTCTGGGACACTAATACAAGGCCCTTTATAATCTAAGTTAGCAGAATATGGATTTAGAACAACTCATAAACATTAATGGTATTATAATTTTGGCCATGATTATTATGCACTATTATTCAAATCACAAATTAGAAAACCCACACCATGACGTTATCGATAAACAATTTCATTAGAAATAGACATGAGAATTTTCAGTTATAAGTAATATTAATAGATATGAAAGAAAATATTTACATATGACAGCAACCAACACTCCAGTACTTCACAACTAAAATGGAAAGTTATTTTCTTCTTTAAATTCTATCCTCTTCCTTATACAGTTATTGGCTTCAAAACAACTGCCACTTTTAGATGCTATGGAATGAACAGAATTAAGTACTCCAAAGTTGGGTACGTAGGACGTGAAACTTTTTTTTTAAATAAAACAGTGCTCATCTTGGTTTATAGCTTAAGTAATGAACTAATACACATTTTTTCAACACATCTTAAATTAAAAAACTAAATAGAATTTCCTCAAACATTTTGTTTTTCCTATTAAGGAATCACTGAAGAAAAATATCAGCCATTTTTACATATTAAAGACAGCATTTTAATGATTTGAAAGGGATTTCTTTAAATTGAACTCATTGTTCTTGATAAAATGAACACATTGATATGGAAATATTTTATTTGAAACATTAAAATTCCATGGAAATTTCACATTACGAGGTACACAACATTTTAAATAAATTTTATCACTTTTTTACAGAAAACTTTTGAAAATCATGATCTAACTTTTTTTGAATTTATTGTTGCTTTTCATTAGTGAACTACTTTCCAGTGAATATCAGCCAGTTGAGTAGACACAAATCAGTAGTATGTGTTCCATTAGAACAAGGCCTGAGCTTTAAATATTTCCAGCTAAAATTTAATTTTATCTATGCTTTAGATAAAATTTAAATATTATGTGTGTAAAACATTTTGAGTAAAATATTAAAATTTTCATCAGTCTGTGAGGTTTTTTTCTTTCAAACCAACAAGGAAAAATATTAACCTCTAATCCAGGATAACACAGAAAAATGTTGGAAATAAAGCCCTTGCGTTAAGTTCAGTTTGTCTAACATTGATATATGATCTAGAATATGTCAATTCACCTCTTTCCATTTCAACCCCTATGTTAAAAACATGAATAACTAAAATGATACACTTAAAGATGCTGAGCTGATAAAATATAACATGGAAATATTTATATTGCAATTTTGTACTCAAATGCTCCCTTAGGTACTGTTTCTCCTTGAATTAAAATTGTTTCATAAATCTAAAGAAGCAGCTTCCCTAGTGATACCTGTAACCCAGCATCATCTCATTCTTCACTTATTGGAAAATGCTGAAAGAGCCAAAATTATACTTTTGCTCTACGGTTGGTTTTTAATTTAAAAATCCAATGTCACCTACTAAAAAAATCCTACACAATCAAATAAAATTCAAAAAAAGCATATTGGAGACAATATAGACTTCAATAAATGATTTATAAGTATTCTTAATAACTAACAAATCACATGATAGCTAGCGTGGCAAAAGGTGAGTGGTGCTATAATCATCTGGAAATTAGCAAATTTATTCAAGAAATTACATAAGGCAACATTAATGTTTTACAATACACAGCACAAAGTCTACTCGTGACTCCCCAAAGACATTCATAATGATTAAGATCTAAACAGTTTAGAAATTGACAGTAAAAATACATACAACGGCTCATCTCTAGGCAACTCAAAGCAATCTGGATGATGTTATTTTGCGTTACATTTTATAAGCCCAAATTTACATTCCCTCACTTCGTGAAACAAAATCTTTTAGACTTGTATTTTGAGACATAAATACAGCACCTGGCAAATGGGAAAGAAAGGAAAGATTTGTCTCTGATTTGAACTATCCAAGCATAGTGCCCTGATAACAGCAGCCCTTTAATTATTGCCCCTTACTTCCACAGTCCCCCGTCTACCCATTTTCTCTCCTACTTTTTAGATACTGCCTTTATCTATAGGACAATAAACGCCAACACATAAAACAGATACAATTTTCCATGCTGATATTTTTGCTAACTACTGATTCACTAAAAGGAAACTACTGCTTAAAACTATATTTAAATGTGCTTTGTCTCTGGATAAATGCTAAAAGTGGCTTTGGGCTAAAATGTTAAAAAGATTCTGAGGTTGTATGGAAGATGCAGGTAGTGCTTACTAACTGACTTTTAGAACCATGAATCACTTTGGAAACACCAGTTATTCTTAAGAAAGTCTGATCTATTGGGAACAAAGAAGAAGGGAAGACAGGGATTTAGACACGGGCTGCCACCTTTGCTTCTGGATTTTCATTGGAAACATTTGGGTTGGAAAAGAAGGCCCCAGGGATTTTCTGTTTGAACTGCAGAGGAAAGCAGAAGACATTTCTGGGAAGGAGCTAGAGACTCAGCAGAAGATCAAGTCAAGTGTAACACTTTTTTTCTTTTAGTAAGATATACCAGTTAATTAAGGGCAATTAACCTAGCAGTAGGTGCTGAGCGCTGCAGGGCCTTGTTTTCACGCCAAGGTTTATGCGGGCCTCTGAGAGCTGCAGGTCCTTGGGAAAGAACCCCTGAGCTTCCTTAACTGGTGACAAAATACCATAACGACAGAAGCAAAAATAGTGATTCATCTCCCTTCTATTTGTGCTTATTTAAAATCTTTGCTTTTAAGCTATGGTATTCATATATTTCATAAGAAGTACTACATATTATAAACAAATGTCATTCAGTTATACTTGTTTTCAAGAAAAAAAACAGCTAAGGAGGAAAGGGGGTTATATCACAAGATACTGCACACCCTGCGCAGTCGGCCCCCAGGAACACCGCCCCCCACGGCCCTTCTCTTTCATGAGGCTGTAACTCTGGTCTCTCTTTCCATCTCTGTGGCTGCTTCCCCTCAGGTCCTTTATGGTCCTGTATTTCCCTGCCCTCTAGTGTTGTTTGGAATCCCCTGCTCATGATTCTTGTGTTTTGGAAGGTACACTCTCCCTGAAAACCTTAGCTACTTCAAAGATTTCTACATCAGCTTTATGTAAAGAGTGAGCCTTGGTGTCAAACAGGCTGTACAAGAGTGTTAGAGGAGGGATCATCACACAAACAGACACTAAAGTCATCCAAGATAATTGTTTGAATCATAATGCAGAGCAAATTCATGAGTTGGAAACTGAAGTCCTAGGTGAGGTCCTGGGAACATGACCTGGATACTGGATTAGAGCAGGAAAGGAAATACGAGGCTGAGAGGAGAAAAAAACAAACTGATATTGTCCTGTATTTTGGAATTAATGATAGGAAAGGAATAGATGGAATTAACTATTCACATTTCAAATGGACTTTTGCTATAAAGTTTTGATTTTAAAAGCTGGTTTAGTCCTCCACATATTTTTGATATTTGATTGCTGTAGCTCTAGAATTTATACTTCTAGAGTTACGTTCACGTTTTACAGTAAAAGCACTTTATTCAATGTTATTGTGACACATAAATGATAAGTTAATTTAAAAAGAGATTAAAGCAGGGTATCCAACACTCTGTAAAAGGATGAATAAGTTATTTAAATACTTTATCTTCAGATACGGAGAGGTATACTCATTCACCAATCTTCTGATATAAACTCAAGAATTTTTCTTTAAGTAAACGATTAATAATTGCAATTATAATTAATTCCTTATATCTTCTTTATATATAATTCATGATGCTTAATTTCTTACCATTCCAATTTCTTTAAAGTTGAATAAGAATTAAAGATATCTATCAAACAATCTCAGCTTCAAAATTCTTCTCTTACTTGTTCTATTATTATTTCTACTATTTTTCTACACTTTTCTTTTAATTATTTTGTTACTGTCTTCCTATCTTTAAAGGTATCTTATTCATACCTAATTTCCAGGAATTTTTAGTGATCTGTCCTTATTAAGTTTTCCAAAAGCATTTCAACTGTTTTTACACGAACAACTTTCATTGTTTATCCATTGACATTTCATTGGTTGCATACGTACATATTGAAACTAACTCCCAAACCTATTGTCTGGGAATTTGTTTTGCAAAGCTACATTTACACCATCACTGAATTCATCTAAAACTACACCAAAGTACTTTCTGCTTTGGGGCGTGGTTTACACATGTAAATATGAAAGGAGTTATATATTATTATAGATTTAGTGATTTCTGACTGTCATTTTGTTAAAGGCCAACTTACAAGTAAGAACTAATTTGAGTAATAATTTTGACTATTTACATAAACATTTTTTCCTTTTTCAGAAGGAATTCAAGTGTTTCAGTCATTTGAAGTTTTCCTTTAACTTTTTTAGTAAAGAATCTGACTAGAAAAATAAAAGGCAAAAGAAAACAAAATTATATACACTATAGTGATAAATTGAGATTAGAATTCAGATTTCCTGATATCTTTTCAATTTGCACTATAAGAATTGAACATTCTGCCTTCTTCCATCATACTTTCGATCCAACTAATATGAGGGCATTGTGTCACCGACCAGGTGAGCCCTGAGAAACTCAAGGGCTGGTTTGTTTTTCCAAGTTGTTTTTTTCCCTTTTGTTATGTTAAGGGGACACAACCACCCTGAAACTGACCAACCCTCTCCACAAGAGCTAGCCCCATGACCTTTGCCTTATTTTTAATGCTAAGATCTCTCCAGGTGTAGCTTTGGCCTCATTATGTGGAAGCATGTTCTCCAACTGAGCCTGTGCAAGCGAATACCCGCCTCTCCCTTTTGAATATTTATTCCCCAACCGAAATAAAACTTCCTGCTTCCCTTTGTTCAGGGACGCCATGACTTTGGAAATGATTCCTCATGGCCTCCTATTTGGTGTAAATACTGTCGGGGGAAGAGGGAGAATCTCCCTCTGCCCTTTTCCTTAAGGTTCTTATGGCTGGCCAAATAATCAACAAGACAGGTTAGCAGGAGAAAATAATACCAAGTTTAATAACATGTATACATGGGAGAAACTCAGAAATGAGCAACTCGTCCCTCTGTCTAAGCTGCTTGCTTAAGTATTGCAGCTAAAGGTGAGGAGCGTGTTGGGGGTGGGTAGTGGCCTGGGACTTCAGAGGGCAGGAGGACAATTCTTTTTGGGGTCATCTATAGATAATGTGGTCAGGGAGAGACAGAGTTTTTTGATAAAAGAGGCTTGGTGCCTTTGCTATTGTAACCTCTATCCTACATTATCTTTATAGCCATCATGATAGAAGATCTGTTCCAGGAAGGAGCCACCATGTCAAATTCTTTAGGCAGTTAGTGGGGGAGGTCAAATGTCCCTCAGAGAAAACAATCAAGGTAAAGAGATATATTTCAGGGTGGCCAAATCTTGATCTCCCACAATACACTTTACTTTCGGAGACAACTTCCACTGGTGTAGAGTCTTATTTAACTCACCAGGAGGCGAGCCCTCTTGGTTCTGTAACAATTGCTGTGTTGGTTCTGTAATAATTGCTGTGAGGAAATGTTATTTATTCGAAGCATATGCTCACTGCATGGATATTCATTTGGAAACTATATTGATTTAAAATAGATATTACATTTAATACTAAAAATAGCATTCCCAATGTTTACTATATAATGTTTTACTGCAATATCAGACTTACTACTTAATTTGCTGATGAAATCATAACTCAATTCATGTCGGACTCACTACTTCTACACTTGGTTCCCTTTGAAAATCAAAGCCCTGACCTAGAGAACAGGCACAGTGTTCAGGGACACCAGCTTCTAAGTTTGGTTGTAGCCACCCGCTGTTCTCAATAAATCAGTCCACAAACTGCCGATCCCTGTCGCAGCATTTTCACCTCTCTATTTGTTGGAAACAAGTGCCTACAAACCAAACATTCTTCCACTGAGTTTGTTCAGTTGAAGATATCCTACTTCCTTTAGGTGTAATTTATGTTTATAGATTTTTAAAGCAAAGTAAATATAAATAAGTGTAATATTATAATAATCATAAATTGAAAATGGCATATTAATAGGTTGCTAAGTACTGTTACATTTTGCAATATGTTAAAGGAGTTGTCTAAAATTCATTGCTTAAACCATATTATCCATTATAACTACGATGGCAGAGGCTTATTATAATCAGTACATTCTAAAATCATTTCAAGAGTTTTACATTATCCCATTTGCTTTGTCTTCATCCTCAAACATTGTTAGGTAGTTTAGGTAACTACTTAACCTTAAGCAGTCCTTGAATTGGTGAATTAAATTAAAAATAAATTCATGAATACAATTAATATGCATCAATAAGGCCCCATTTTATCCATTTTGCTAAAAAATACATATAAATTGTTTGGTTTTGAATTTTGTTGTTCTGTTTAATGTCTAATCTACTTAACATTTTTTACAAAGCAAGCAACTCATGAGGAAAAAAGGATAATAAACAAGTTACACAAAATGAAATTCTTTAAAAAGACGTTTCTTTATAAATGATTTATTTAAGCTCCACCTCACTCTCCAAAAGTATTTGATACTCGTATCACTAATACAACAGGATGAAACTAAGCTATTGAGGAAGGGTTATTAATAGAAGAACAAGCAAGATAAGCCATCCAGTGGTGAGCTGGAGCCTGATGGTACGAGCTTGTGAGAACTGATTCTGCACATCTCTTCACAAATCCATGTTCAGTGACAGCATGTTGGTAGCTTGGTTGGCCATGGAATTGGAACATGGCACAAATTAGGACTTTTTCCCCTTTATTTTGGGAGAAGGAGTTCAACATCACATCACCGAAGTCATCTCACCTCTGCAAATATCTACTAGAAAATATACTGGATCTACTCCATTATACAGACAAAATATTGCTCAATATGACAAAATTATGTACCATAGAGCAGAGCCACCATAACTTTAGCTTAGATATTTATTAAAGCAGTACAATTTGATACTTTTAATTAAGCATCCATGGAATGATTATTTTTAAGTTATGTGATTTCCTAGTGTACCTCCACAATAAATTAGTGCAAATGTACAATTATATAATTGGCTGATATTGTGGGTTGATATTTTTGGATATAAGTTAATCAAGCATCAGTAAATACTATATACCAAACACAGTACTTTGGGCTTGCTTAGATTTTACTAAGCTATTTTCTTCAGCAATAAATAAGTATCCACATATATTGTTTCTTAGGTCATCCTTAGTTTGTGACAATGAAATCATAAAATTAGTCTAGAGATGTACCTTGCTATTTTCAGTTCCAAAGACATCAAGAAGCTGTTTCAGATCATTCAAGTCCAAATAAGAGATGAGGGATGGGGGACCAAAACTGCTTGTTTTTCCTTTATCTGATCTTTATACTACATTCCTCAGACTCTCCATTCTAATGTCAAAGAGGGTCAGGAGGTATCGCAGGAGGAGTAGCTGAAGTTATGAATTAAGTTCATGAAACTTAAAGTCAGTAGTCTCCATATGATGTGTGGAATGCACAAGATTTACTAGTATTGGTGTCTCTTATGTAGTCATGTACTCTATAACATACTAGAATATTATGATTATATTTTATATCATGTACTATATTCTTATCTACTATTTATTATATTATATATGTTAATACATACATATCTTCTTTCTAAATGAATAAACGAATACACAAACAGCGTACATTAGCAATGTATGCAAAATTTGTTTCCCGATAGGTGTGCAAATTCAAAAATTGTGGAGACCTTTGCTCTGTTCTTTCTTGTGTCAAGGCCAAAAGCTCAGGAAAAAGCAAATCATCTTCTTCTCTATATTGTGTTACAGAGTAGATTAACAATCAGCGGTAGAATAGCCAAGTCTAAATTTTATCTGCTTATTTTACAGGATATTGGGATGAAAGTTTAAGACTTGCTATGCTTTAGGGAAGAAATGCACTCATCTTCAACAACGTGATATGGGGTGAAGACCAGGTTTCAAATCTCAGCTCTGGTGATACCAGCTGGGTGATCTGGACAAGACCATTAATATTTTAAGCTTCAGGTTCCTCATCTGTAAATTGTAGAGGAATTTCAAGATTGTTGTGAGGCTTTTAAAGCTTTTAGTGTAGATCTCAGAGGAAAAACATGCTTTTAAGCATTAGGTCAAAGGCCATAGCTATAGTGTGTTGCGGAGGAATGGAGTGGAGAGGGAAGGGATGGAGGCAAAGAACTCGGTCAGCACATACTATCACTATTCCTTTTTCGTTTGGCTGTGTAGTTATATATTCCCATCAATACTGAAGATGGCAAAGTATAAGGTTTATATTCTAGGTAAGTTCTAACCCTACACAAAATATTAACATAAATAAGAATTAATTATGCACATGACAAAGTAAATAGGATGTCAGGGATACAACGATAACTGACAGAGATTCTGCCTGTAAAGTGCTCGAGCTGGTGGGGGGACAGGCAGGGCATAGGCTCAACAACACTGGAAGCCGGAGTGCAAACATGCTTCCCCGTATGTCAGCTGTTCCTGTCTGGAGGAGGCAGGCGCCCTGAGGAAGAGTATCAAGACAGAGGGAAGCCAGGTCTAGAAGAAGCTTTTATCCTGCAGGCAATGGAGAAGTCAACACAGGTTGATCGAGGAAGGAGCATGACACCTACGGGAGGAAGAATGGGCTGGGGGCAAAGGTGAGAAGCAGCAAAGAGGCGCAGCAGAACCTCAACTGTAAATGTGAGAATCAGAAACGGAGGACACGGGAAAATCAGCCCTTTCAGAACATGCTGCAATACCACCTGCGGCTTCTCTCAAAGCAACTGCCAACATGAGGCGGAGGAGACAGAGAGAAGCACACAATCCACGAAACACCAGGTCCATCGACTCAAGGAAGTGGGCTTTCCGACGGCTAAGATCCTGAGCCAGTTCTAAGAAACAGCTAAACCAATGCAAAATCCACAGTGCTGCAATGCCAGCATTTTTCAGCTAAGGAAGTCACAGGGCAAGTTCACAGGGAACAGAAAAGATTAACGATGGAGCCTCTCACACAGCTGGTTGGTGGTGACAACGGGGGCAAAAAACATTCACCAAGCAGAAGGGATCTGACCCCTCTCCTCATTTTCACTCAACCTAGAACACTTAAACCGAGCTACAGGAGATGAGGCTGTGGATTGTTACTTGTGAGGAGGAGTGGAGTGAAGGAGAATAAAAACTCAAAGTTTTGGAGTGAAATGATTTATGAAGAATTAATTCATGAACATTTTCCTCTTATTTAATCTAACTCCTATCTCTGAATATTTTAATAAAATAATATTTAATACATACACACATGTACAAGATCATCTCCCTGAAACAACAGCCCAGGCCTAAAGATACTGCCCTTGAAAGGATAATAAATGGTAACATCCTCAAAGATATAACCATAAAAAATGTATTCCCCCGAGACAATTAGCCATATACAATGGAAAGAAAACTTTCATTATTAAAATAAGTTCCTCTATTTAGGATTATTATTCTAATACCAAAGCCTCAAAACCAATACTAATACCTAAAACCTAATCTAATGTTAAAACCCCCCCAAACGCTGACCTAACTTCCTTTAGGTCAATGATTAGACCAGGTCTTCTCTTTTCTAAGGCCTAATTCACTGCTCCTAACAAGGATAGCAACCCCTCTTCTCCGTTCTGTATGTAGGTCAGGGTCAGGCGTATAATAGGTGCTCAGGTTCAGAGTGGGAATTCCTTAAAGATTGAGTGGATGAATGAATGAGTGGATGAATGAGTGAGTGGATGAATGAATGAGTGAGTGGATGAATGAATGAGTGGATGAATGAATGAGTGAATGAATGAAGGCAGCTACCGGATTTGGATACACCTACTTGCCGGACCTCATCTGTGCACTGGTCTGAGACCAGCAGCAGAGACAGGAAGCCCCACCCCCCGGAGCCCCGCCCCCGGGGCCGGAGCCCCGCCCGTCTCCTAGCAACCGGTCAACTGCCAAGTTGAACCCTCAAACGGTCCGCTGGCCTCCCCGCCCCGAGGACGGACCGCGTCCTCGGGGCCTGCTCGCCCGGGCGGCTGCGCGGCCGGTGTGTGAGTACCGACGCCGTGGCCTGAGCTCGCGCTGCTGCCCAGCGCATCCGCCCGCAGGTACCGCCGGCGCATTGAGAGGACCGCGCGGCCCCACCCCGCGCCCCGCCGCTCCAGCCGGCCGTCTAGCCCGGGCTCCGCCTCCATGGACCCTGAGCTTGTGCCCTGAGCCCTGCACTCAATGCCCGTGCGTGTCTCGCTCGGGGGTTCTCACCCTCCTTGACCTCACCGGGCGCTTGCACATGTTGACCCCTGGCCTGCTTTGCCTGTCCCCAAATGGCAAACGCGTCCTGTGCTTTGGCGCAGGTCGCCGAGGCCTCTCTGAGTGGAAGCTCTGGGGATTCTCCCCCCGCCCCTTGTGGCTCCTGGGGAACGCGCTCGCCTGGGGGAGGCATTCCAGAAGTGCCAGATGACTGACTTCCGATTGTGAAAGGAGGAGCAGCGGGGGCTGGGGGGAGGCCAGAGACTCAAGCTGGAGAAACTGGGGTTGCTCATTATCATGATTCCTGACAGCCACTGTTCTCTGTGAGTCATCCCTTCATTCTCGAAGTTGATTGATTGCCTGCTGTGTGTCAGGCAGCGTCTGAGGCCTTGGCGGTTCAACCGAGAAGAGGATAAGGGAAGGGAAGGGAGGGAGGAGGAGGAGGAGGATGAGGAGGGTGGGTGGTGGGGAAAGAGGCAGGCTTACCTCCTGGGAGCAGAGGGCGGTGACAGCAGTGCTCTTATTTTCTTCCAGCCAGGAGTGCCGGGCCTGGGGGTGCTCTGCAGCATGTCAGTGCGCTCCAGGGAGTGGGAGGACGAGGACAGGGCCAGCATGGGGCCCATGGTCTCCACGGGCAGCTTTTACCAGTCCGGGAGCGAGGGTGGCGTGGAGGAGCACCTGAAGGCCAGAGCGCAGGCGTCAGGTTCTGGCCACCAGTGCAGCAGCGTCGAGTCCTCAGACGGGCCTGCCAGCACTGTCGACTCTGACGTGCCCCGGGTCATCCCCTGGCATTTCAGCATCTCCCTGGCCTTCCCGGTGAATGTCGGTAAGTGCTGGAGCAGATTCCCACACCCTCTGCAGAAAGAGGGTGTGCTAATGACCTCCTCCCAGGAGTTTAGGGCACCTGTGCTCCCTCCACCCTCCACTGGCTCCCCAAGTGGGGTGGCTGATGCCCAGGAGCAGAGGTCAGAAAAGAAATTGCAAGTTTAGGGGCCCTCTATGGGCCAGGCAAGTAAGTGGTAGTATGGGCTCCCCATACTTAATCGTCTCCACAACTCTAAGAAGTAGGTGGTGTTATTTCTGCCTTTTACAGATGAATAAACCACGGAGAGGTTAAGGCATTGCTTCCCAAAAGCTGGTTGTGCATCACTTAATTCCTTGTTTAAAAATACAGATTCTCAGATGTATTGAAGCAAAATCTCTGAGTGTAAAGGTATATCAATTAGCTATAGCCACAAAAATACTGTGTAATGAACCCAAACTAGCTCCCCAGTTCAGTGGCTTCAAACAGGAATCCCTTGTTCTCCTGGATGAGCGACTGGGCTGATCCAGGTTGGGCTCATGTGCCTCTCATCCTCCTCGGGATGTGTGGGCTGGCCCAGACACATTCTTATTATAGCAAGGCAGAGGCACACAAGAGGGCAAGCCCAGTCACCCAAGCATCCTTCAAGGCTCTGGGCACCTCCCACTTGCTAATGTTTGATTGGTCAAAGCGGGTCACGTGGTTGCCCAAGATGAGGGGCAGAGAAAAGTACTCCACTTTTTGATACGATTTTTCTTTTGTCGCCTTGAACTGTCCCCGCCCCCTCCCCATGATGATTAATTTCAGCTTCTCCTAGTAGTTCTGTCGATTGCTGCCCCAGCTATTTTGGAGACTATCGGTTAGGTGTATACCATGTTTAGAATTGACCTATCTTCTTGGTGAATTGAACTTTTTGTCATTATGTCTGACCTCCTCTATCCATAATGATGCTTTTTATCTTGGGTCTTTTGCTTTCAAGCAAAAGATCCTGGAAAAAGATATCTGGCAAATACCAACCAAAAGAAAAGCGGTGCTTATTTGATCATCTTTGATCCTCACATTTCTTGCAGCATCTGCTGGGCTTGTTTTCTTGTTCTGGTACTTCCTCCAAAGGCATTTACAAAATAGATCTCTGTGCAGCAAAACTTGGGCAGACTTTGCTTGCCTGGGAGTGATTTTATCACGCCAATACCTTTGAAGGACGTGTCTTTGGCTGGATATAGAATTCTAGGTTCAAGGTTTTTTCCTTCAATACCTAAATATTTATGGGTTTGTTTATAAATGTTTATATAAATTGTTTAGTTAAGAGAAATGAGATCCTACACATTCTCTTCTACAACTTGCTTTACAAAAATTTGACAGTATGTCTTAGGTATCTTAGAGGATATGAGCATACTTGTTTTTACTTGGCTGTTTTGTTTTAAACACCCATATGGTGTTCTATTGTCTGTCTCTAATTTATCCTACCCCTTATTGGTGGACATTTAAGTTGTTTCCAAGTTCTTTCTGTTACAGTTCTGCAATAGACATCCCTCTGCCCTCTGCGGGGAAGGTCTGCCTGCTTTGCCCCTACAAGACTCTGCTGAGGTCCCCTGGGCAGCTTTCCCAGCACTCCCGGGCAGAGTTTACTCCTGCCTCCTCTGTTGCACCTCGGAACCTTGTTTATGTTGCTGCTGTTACACAAATCACATTGTGCTGTGATTTTTTTCTTTAACCAGCTTCTTACTGTCTAGCGTGAGGCAGGTGAGGCAGAATCGCCTAAGGTGAAAAGTTTAAGGAGATGCTCCCTCTCAGAGTCATGCACTGAATTTTGCACCCTGGTGTCCCATCCCAGTCCTGCTACTGTTACCAAATTGACCTCACTCTGGTGACCTCCAACCCATATTCGGAGGAGCTCCAAGGAGGGACCCATGGGTGGGCCTTGTACCCGCAATCCGTCCCCTGCCTGGAGGGTTCTTTTCTGTTTGGAGTTGCGGATTTGAAATGAAATCGAAGCTGAGCAGTCAACGGCAGAAGCTTTTATTCAATGGCCAAAGAATGGAGAAGTGGGAACCAGGTTCACAAATCAACTTCTCAGCTCGTGGGGCTCGTAAGCAGCTGTTATAAGGGGTCCAGGTAATGAAGGGGAGGAAAATTCATAGTTTTCAGAGAACTGGGCAGGCTTTCCTGGGGATCAAGGGTGCCACCTCTTTTCTTTCCTTATTTGGTCATATCCTGCCGTTGCCCTGGCAATTGTAAAGTGTCATGGCGCTGGTGGGTGTGTTATGTAGCATGGTAATGAATTACAATGAGCGTATATTGAGCTGCAGGGTCTCTGTCAGGTCAAGTCAGGCTGCCATGTTGCCTTCAACTGGTGTTAAATGGTTTTGACTGGATGTCTCAGCCACCTCCTGCCTCCTCTTATCGTGGCTTCCTGTAAGCTAAAGAGAACATGTCAGGCTTGTTCTGAGCAGGGCTGCAGTTACTAGCTTATGGGGTCGGTGGGCTGGGTAACACTACTCTGCTGGCTGGGAGGACTGGCCCTGCATCTTACCCCCAAGTCAGGCAAGCAGCATGGGTGTATGCGGCCTCCCACAGCACCGGGCTCTTTCTTGGTTCCAGGGAACTGTGGAGACAGGTCTGCTTTTCCATGTGAGGTTAAAACAAGACTCATTATTAAATCTATATCTTCTAGGTGATAAAGGAAAATGTACAAGTTTGATTGAAAAACGTAAGAAATGCCCTAAAACGGGCAAACCTGCTGCAAAGCTCCGCCGTTTCTACCACGTTGAGTATTTTCTTCTGCCGCATGATGGAGAGCCTAAAAAAGTTGACATTGTGCTGTTTCCAGCAGTGGCCAAAGTGTTCCTGGATTCAGAAGTAAAGGTGTGTGTGTGTGTAGCCTTGCATATAGCATAGAGTCTAATAGTCAGTCTATGAAGTGTGTTTGCTTCCCCTGGAGCTTGATAGAAATGCAGGCTCTTGGGCCCCACCCCTGACCTACTAAATGAGAAGCTGCACTGACCTAATAACACCAGTTACATGACTTTCGATTTAGATATTTTTACCTAGTAATTTCTTTGGTGTTTCAAAAGATTTTGGAGCTCTTGTGATGTCTTTGTGTGAGTGCACGTGTGTGCACACCCGTCTACCCACATGCATGCATGTCCTTGCCTGTGGCCTGGCTCTGGATCGGTGCTTGGAAGTCATTGGAAGGCACACTATCTGCAGGTAATTACTTTGATTCTGTTTTCACCGAGGAGCCCAGAGGTGTGATGGGCCCGGTCCATGACACCCATTTCCTGATGTGAGCTGGGAGCTGGGAGAGAGACAGGCACAGAAGTCAGCAGGTGGAGAGCAGGGCCTGGCTTCCTTGCCAGTGAGGGCGAGGCTGGTGGCGGCGGTTCAACTCACACTGCTGATCCTCCTCACCTTCCACACTGAACGTCTCTTGGTGTCGTTCTTTTACACAGACCGTGAGGCCGTGGCATGAAGGAGACAAAGTCTGGGTGTCATGGACCCAAACTTTTAACATCAACATGACAAAGGAGTTACTAAAGAAAATAAATTTTCACAGAATAACTTTGAGGCTCTGGGACACTAAGGAGAAGATTTTGAAAAAAATTAGGAAGTATCGATCAGAGACTTTTGGGTTTTCGGAAGATGCAGGAGCTCTTGGTAAGTCAGGTATTCGTGTTTTATTTGAAATGTCTCTGGAGGCTCGTGGCTTCTCTTCAGTAACGGGATAAAAGCCAGCGTCCCCTCGTTTCCTTCATCTGAGTTTCCCGAGCACACATTGGTTTCCGTGTCAGTGACCCATCATCCCTCCAGGATGTGCACGGGTGTTAGGACGTGCCACGCGGTGGAGTTGTGGCTGAGAGTGAGCAGGGTTGTGTGCGTGCACAGTGGCCGTCACCTCCTCCTCTGCCACCTTTTGGGACCCCCTGTCCCTGGGCAGCGCCGATGTGAGCACCCACCACTGGCCTGTCTCCCTGGGCGAGTACTGTGTATTCACTGAAAAAAATGAGAGGATACCAAGAAACAAAGGGAAACTGCAAAACCCCACCATCCCGAGACAACCATGTTAATATTTTCTTATAGGCCCTCTAGATTCTTACTTGTGTAAAAATTTTATCAATGCCAGAAGTCTCCTTTTGAACTCCCAAGGAGAGAGCTGGGAGGAGTGGAAAGACCCAGGCTTTGAAGCTAGACAGTTGAATTCAATCCCGTGTCCATCTTGAACTAGCTGGTGACCTCACGGTCCTGCCTCCTCTGGTCATCTGCCCCCGAGGCAGGGCGGTGGGCGCCATCCCCCCAGGCATAAGCAATAAGGAGGGTGTGCCTTGTCTGTAGAGAATTTAAAAACTGTAATAAAATGCTGCCAATTAAACTATGCCAGGGTGTTAGTCGTAAGATTCATCCCAGTTTTAGAGAAGGTGGGGTAAAAGCAATGCGCGTCTTGGAATTGATGGCTTGTGGCGCTCTCATTGCTGCTGCCAGCCGCTTCCAGCAAGTACGGTTATCCCCATCTTACAGTGAGGATGTCGCTTGCTTGAGGTGAGTGCCAGTGCCAGAGTCAGTGCCCAGTCTTCTGTGACTGGGAAACCTCTGCTTTCTCCGGTTTTCCAGCCTGTCTTCTCCAGGAGCCTTTCTGAATTGGGGGCTTGGGGCTTCCGATTTTCACTCTTTCGTGTATATCCAGGGTTTCTTACCCCGGGCACCACTGGCATTTTGGGTCAGACCATTCCTTGTTGTGGGGGGCTGTCCTGTGCTCTGTAGGACGTTTAGCAGCACCCCTGACCTCTACCCACTAGACGCCAGTGGTAGGCTCCCAGCTGCGACCTTCAACAGTTTCTACAGATGCTGACAAGTGTCCCCTGGGGCTGGGGGAGGCAGGTAGCAAAAATCGCCCCAGGCTGAGAATCACTGGTTTATATCTAAACTACTCGTTGGAAGGTTCCTGTGTGGGAAAGTGGGATTTAAGGTGACTTTTCTTACTTGGACCAAAGGAAAGACCCATGTCCTCAAAGTGTGGGCTCTAAACCACCTGCATCAGATGCACTTGGAGTGCCGCCTAAATGCAGATTCCAGGGCCTGCCCCAGAGCTACTGAGCCAGAATTTCTGGTAAACATCTGCCCTGTGATGGGCTCACATTGGAGCAGTGGTGCTGGGGTGGGTGTATCAGGAAGGCTTTCTGGAGGGGGGGCCACGGGATCCAAGTTTGGAAGGGTAAATGGAACCAGCCGGCCAGACCAGGAAGGAGGAAGGGTGTTCTAGGCCCTGCAGGGAGGGTCCGTGGGCCTTTTGCTGTGAGTGTCCTTGAAATGACAGCAACTGCTCTTCCTCGAGCCCCATCCCAAGCCTGGTGTCACTGGCTCTCATGTTATCATTTTCTTCCATTAGTAAAAGCAGGGTATGTTTACTTGGTAAAACAGTTTAGAAATAGACTAGCACAAAAATCAAACTAGACTAGAAAAAAATCAAATCACATGATGCCTGACCAGAGATAATTATTGCTAACATTTCCCTGTGCATTTTATGTGGATACATAATTTTAATAAAAATGTATCTAGTGTGCATGTTGTCTTAAGTCCTGCCTTTTTCATCTAGAAAGATATCTTCTTGCAATTCTTGTTTCTTGGGAGTGCAAAAACACCATCAGAGGTTTGTTTCATGTTACAAGGGGATAGGAGATTTATAGGGATGCACCGTAGGTCATGGGCTGGAACCTGTTAGCTTTCAGCCTGCTCGTCTTACATGGAACATCCCAATCAAGAGTTAGCATTTCTCTTCTATTGAATCTGCTCAGCCTCTTGGCTTCTCATGATCGGACAAAGACTGCCTCATTCTTGAAGCCTCCCACGTCGCAGTTGACTCCCGCCCTGCCCTCCACTCTTGGCCATCCCCCCACCCAACACCTAGTTGGTGTCTCTGCCTGTGTGTCGCTCTCTGGAGCTCTCTATCCCTCAGCTGGCTCCTCTCTCTGCACCCAGGTTTTCTCCTGTCTCTTCTCTCCTACCATTGCTCCTTGACCTTTCTCTATCACCCCTTTGACCTTGGCACTTCATCGCTCTGCAACTTTTCATGGCTGCCCAGTGCCTTGGGGAACCGAGTCTGACTTCTGAGTCCTGCCTTGAAGCCATCTTATTATTTGTTCCCCAAGGCTTCTTTCTCATTGCCACCCCCACCTTCACACCTGGTCCACCCCGTGGTCCTTGAAGATGCTAGAGTTTTCCTCATTGTAGGGCCTGCCTTTAGGCGTTTGGGGGGCTCTTAGCCTCATCTCTTTCTCCAAAATTTATCTATCCTTGGACACTGAATCCAATTCCACCTTTTTTTCGCGCGTCCTTCTTGTAGCTTCTGTAATCTCTATTCATTCACTCACTACCTCTGCTCGTTCCTTATTCCACACATGTTGGTTGCTGCCATGTGCGTGCAAAGCCCCACATTGATAGAAGTGAAAGACATGGAGGGGTCATCTCCCTAGCTGGGGACAAGGAGCTCTGGGTGTGGTCCTGGCTTAAGGACCAGCTCTCTGACCACAGGAAAGTTAGTGTCCAATTGGTAATGGCTTCCTTAAAGTCAAGTGTGATTGAACAGAAGGACATATGTCAAGTACTTAATGGTCTTATTTGGAAGAAGCCATTGCCAGTTGAGGTCTGAGTTTCCTGGTATGTTGAAGCAGCCCCCTCAGCAACAACTCCGGGAAGACAGGGGCCTTGCCTATCTAATCCATCTCCAGCACCAGGAGAGTGATTGTCGCATAGTAGGTATTCTGTAAGTATTTCTGTTTGATTGACTCAACGATTCTTTCTTCTCCTGCATTCTAGAGGAAGTGAGAGATGTGCTTCTGAGGCAGAGGAGGTTATTTGAACAGGGCAGGCACAAAGAGAAGTGGAATGAGGAGTCTTTGCCTGGTGAGTGGAGACGACCTTTGAGGACAAGCTGAGTGCAAGACTGTGTTGGGAAGTGATGGATGATGTTGCCGGTGTAGTGCGCATGGACTGGTGTCCTTCATGTGTACAAGCAGCTTCCGCTGGTGCTGGTTTACCCTGCCCAAGCCAGCACTGCTCTCACTGCATGCCTCACTTTTTGTTGTTGATTCTTTTCCTTTGTTTATTTTGTGACTTACAGAAAAAACCTTTCTAACCGTAGAAGTTACATATGTGTTTTTAAAGAAAATTCAGTTACTATAGAAAAAGATAAAACAAACAGAGAAAATAATCTGTAATTCTGTCACCAGGAACAAACACTGTAATAGTTTGGTTATCATATCTTGGCAAATTCTTTTGTTTTTGTTCGAAGATTTTTTGTTTTTACATAGATGACCTTATCTTGGATACATAATTTTGTATTCTGAGATTAATATATCATCACATGCACTTTTCTGTTTCCTTAAAAACTTCCCATAAACTTCATTTTTTGGTGACTACATATTTTATCTGCTTGTAGTACCATAATTTGCTTAACCATTCCCTATAGGTGGGAACTTAGGAATTTTGGGAGTGTTTTCAGTAATCTCTAATGTGAACAGTGCTGAAGTGGACAATTGAATAGATAAATAGACTTTTCTTCTTCTGTTTTCTCTGTGGGGTATTATATAAGGAGCTAGAGGCCTCCTCCTGCCTCCCTTTGTCCAAATAATCTTAATTAGTCTGTAGATTCATTTATTACTCATGTTTTATTAACAAACCTTTTTACTGAATGCTTACCACATTCCAGGCCTTCTGCCAGGGGACTGGCATTACAAAATGTGTAAAGAGCCCTCGTTTCTTAGTGAACTAGTGGGGAAGAAGTTTGGAGATGTTTGCGAATAAATATCAGCTTCTCACCCAGCAGGGCCTGAGGCTTTTTCCAAGAACGCTGAAGGATTTCCAAAGCTGGTCAGAACGGAGGATCTTGCCACAGTTCGGTAAGGATGGCCTCATGTTATTTTGGGAGTGGAGGTTATTTTGGGAGGGAGTGGAGCCCCCTCATGTACCAGCCCTGCAGACTCCCACCAAGAGTTGTGTATATTTTTAGTAACTTCAGTTAGAGTTCATGCAACCCAGGTGAAATTAGAGGAACAGAGAAAGGAATGCTTGTGTTTATGAGCACATGTTATACTTCGGGCATTGTACTTTTGCATGCATTAGTTTCTCTCATTTAACCCTCATAATGATCACTCTATGAGGTGGTATTACTATCTCCATTTTCTGCACAAGGTACTGAGTGGTTAACCAATTTGCACAAAATTATACAACTGTTCTTCTTGGGAGTCTTGGAAGTGTTGGTAAAGCTAGGATCCCGACCCACATCTTCAGATTACTGAGTCTACGGCATTTCTTGCTGTGAGTGTAGTTGCTTTCGGGGCCTCTTGGGGCCTAAGAAGGGTCTGGAGAGGGAGATTCCTTTGATGCTGTGGGGACTATGGGTAGAATGAAGGCCCAGCTGGTGGCTCTGGGGGAATGGGATGGGGAGAACAAAAGCACAAGTCATTAAAAAATCTTGACTTGATTGTTTTTGGGGCCGGCCCCGTGGCCTAGTTGTTAAGTTTGGAATGCTCCACTTCAGTGGCCTGGGTTCAGTTCTTGGGCGCAGACCTACACCACTCATCAGAGGCCATGCTGTGGTGGCAACCCACATACAAAATAGAGGAAGATTGGCACAGATGTTAGCTCAGGGCAAATCTTCCTCAAGCAAAAAGTGGAAGATTGGCAACAGATGTTAACTCAGGGTGAGTCTTCCTCAGCAAAAAAAAAATAAAATAAAAAAGTAAAATATTGTTTTTGCATTGAATGTATAGATTAATCTGGGAAGAATGGACATTTTTACATTGTGAAGTTCTCCCATCCATGATCATGGTATATCTTTTTACTTAATTCAATTCCTCCTTTATGACTTTTAATAGAGTTAATGTTTTTATTCCTATAGATGTTGTGGATAATTCCTGTAAATGAATTCCTGAATGTTTTAGAGTTTGGGTTGCTTTTATAAAAAAAAATATTAGTTTCCATCATATTTTCTAGTTGGTTAGAAATTGATAGTACAGGTGTGGTCTGCAGACCAACAACATTAGCATTACTGGGAGCTTGTTAGAAATGCAGAATCTCAGGCCCACCGCAGGCTTACTGAACTACAATCTGCATTTTATTTAACAACATTCCCAGGTGATTCATATGCACCTTGAAATTTGAGAAGCATTGGGTTAAAGAATGCAATATCTTTTTTTTTTTAATTGGCTCACATTTAGGCCAGTAAATAGGTTCTTAGATCTGGTCCTGATTTTTTTCACCTTCGTTTATTTTTCTCTTTGTGAATTTTCTAGATGGAGTACTTCAAGAGCACAAGGCATTTCTTTTGGAGGGGAAAAGGAGATGGAGAGGAAGGAATTAACTGAGAGATCATCGTTTAGCAGCTTACCAAACATATTAGAAAAGCTAACATTTCAAGGTGAGTTAGGATGGGATTTTGGAATTTTATAATATAACTAGACTTGGAAGAATTATGAAATATTTCAAATTCAGAATACATCAATAATATTCTTTGATATCTGACCAAACGTTACTCAAAAGTAAAAGAGCACTACATACATTTGCAACTTATCTATTCTATCTCACCTCATCCATTCTACCCCCACCACCCATCCATCCATTCCACCCCATCTCATCCCATTTGCTTACCTGCATCATCCCATCCATCCACTCTTTCTATCACATCCCTTCCCCCTCCACCAATATTTCTGTGCTCCTGATCCATAGTGTTGTGAATATAGGGAACATGAAAATCTCTAATGTTGACTGGAGACTTTCAAACAAATAATTACAATTCTATGTGTTAGATGCTGTGGTAGAGGTGGGTGCATGATGTGTTGGGGAAGCACAAAAGGGGGGTATGGAAAGACTCTTTGGAAGATAGCTATTTGCTTCCTATGGTGGCATGAGGGAAATAGCATCCCAGGTTGCGGGTACCATTCTTGCAGAAGCATGTAATCCTAGTGACAGACTGCTGAGAGGTAAGGATCCTCAGAAGCCACTAAATCTACCTTCTCATTCTTGGCCTAGATCTCCTCACCAGTTTTTCAGCAAGCAGTTGGGTTTTCAGTATGAGGTGGAAAATTCTAGAGCCAGTGCACTTGCTGCCTCCTGGGATGGCCCATTTCCTGTTTGTTCAACTGTGACTGCTACACATGCTTTCCTTAACTCTCAATTAGTCTGCTTTTCCTGGTTCTAGTTCACCTCTCTGAAGCTGCAGAGAGGGGTGACTGCTTGAGTCAGGCTCTCTACTGGGTGTTGGAGACAGCTGAATAAGAATCATTCCTATGTTTAAGGTACTAAGAGACTAGTCCACACTTTCAAATCTGAACATCTCTCAGCTCCTGAGTTTTCTCTTTTTCCGATTAAACAGCCTCCTTCCTTTTTTATGTTCTTTAAGCATTTTAATGAGGTTTTCAAACCATTCTCTTTATTTTGAAATAAAGAGAGAAAAGTGCACAGAAAAATATAACAATTTAGGTATTAATATTTTGAAATATTTCCTTCATTTCTCTCTTGTTCCTTTTTTCTTTTTTTTTTTTTTTTAAGAAATAGAAGGTTACAGATACAGGTTAGGTACCTTTGCATCCTGTGATTTAAGAAGCATCCCTATCCTGACATAGAAATGGGTGTGATCCTCCCCTGCCTCCCCCTTCTTTCTCACACATTCATACAACATTGTATTGGTTTTTGTTTTCATCAGTTAGAGAAGTGATTTCATACCGTCCATATCTTCCTGCACTCAACTTTATTTCGAGATTTATTTGTGTCAGTATATGTAAGTGCAGCTCCTTCAATCTAACTTCTGTAGAGTACCCCATCAGAGGGATGGACCGTCCTTCATCCATGCAGTCCCCCAAGGGGGACATTTGAGTTGTCTCCAATTTCCCGCTGCCACCAGCGCTGCGATAGCGAGCATCTTTGTTCAAGTCTCCGTGCGCATGTGCGGCAGAGGCGAGGGCGTTTGCCAGGCCGGCGGGATCACCGGGTGTAGGAAGCACGCCTTGGCCCCTCAGGAGATGCTACCGGGTTCCTCTCCGGGTTGTACCCGTTTGCCCTCCGGACAGCAGTCCCGAGAACTCCTGTTTCTCCACATCATCACCCATGCTTGGCACGGTCGGGGCCCTAATTCCTGATTCCTAGAGGGGTTGAGAGCATCTCATATGCTTAGTTGATCACACTCTTATGTGATTTGCCTGTTTCTATTTCTTTGCTTATTTTTTTGTTGGGTTTTAAATCTTTTCTTACTGATCTGTGAGCTTTATTTTCTACATCTTCTGGGTAATTGTGCATTGTCAGTTGCTTGCCTTGTAAACCTCACAGACTGGGGACTGTAACTTGTCCTTTCACTTTATGTGTGGTGTCTGGTTTTGTGCACCAATTATTTAACTATTCCTTTCTAGTTTGTGCTTTTGGTGATGTTGAAGAAATCCTTCCTCCTCTGGATGGCAGTACAGTCTGCTATGTATTCTTCTCGTGGTTTTGAAGTGTTTGTTTTCTACCTTTAGTCTGCAGTTCATTTTGCATATGGCATGAGGTGCCCAGTAATTTCATTTGCCTCCAAATGGATAATGAATATAATTAATCGACTAGTCTATTTTTTCCCACTGGTTTGAAATGACGCTTCTGGCATCTACGATAAGTCGCCTTATGTGTGTGGATCTATTTCTGGGCTTTCTAGTCTGTCCCATTGGTCTTTAAATCATGGAACCAATAGCTCATGGTTTTAATTACCATAGATTTATATGTCTTATTGTCTCCTTTTTCTTCTTGATCTGAGCTTGGCACCGAGCTGAGCATTTAATGTACCTTTGCTCATTTACTCTTCTCAGCACCCTAGAAGGCAAGTGCTGTTGCCCCCATTCGACAGATGAGGTAGTTGAGGCTCAGAATGGTTAAGGTGCTTTCCCAGGGTTACACTTTAGGAGGGTAGAGCCGGTTCTGGAACTTTGGTGGTTCAACTCCAAAGCCCAAACCACAACCCTACACTGTGGGTAAGAGCCGACTTAGAGGAGAACTGTGATACGTCGTAGTGCTGTTGTCATCATGGCACCCTTAGCCCCCTCTGCCCACGTTCTCGGGTAGTAGCGGCTGGGAGGTCAGGACGCCCCTCACTTTCTTCCTGCAACTGGAAGGATGACTGGCAACTGGTCTGCTGTCCACATTTAAACACCTCTTCTGGTTGCTGGGAAGGGTCAGCAGCATAAAGAACAACTTCTGCCTTCAAGGGGCTTCCAGAACTTTCCCAAATCCCTACAGCATGTATGCATTCATATATGGCAGCAGATACGAGCTCCTCTTCATGCTTATTTCCTTCCTTTGATTTCACAGTTAAACAGGAAAAATCAGAGGGGAGAAAGAAAAGCCAGAAAGGAAGGAACAAGTCTCAAGCAGAAGAGGAAACTGATCCCATGCTGGCAGGCCATGGGAAGCAATGCACCTTCTCCATCCAACTGGTGCTGACGCCGCTCCTCGCAGGTAGCTACACCTGTTCCAACAGTTTCTGGTTGTCTTGTCACATGTGGCTATAATGTCCATAAATAGGATGCTCACAGTCACAGAGCCCCTGCTCTGGGCAACCTCATTTCATGCTCCTAGCCACCTCAGCAAAGTGGAGGAACCTTATACAGAGGAGGAAATGGAGGCACAGAGAGGTTAAATGCGTAGTCCAAGATCACACAGCGAGTAAGTGTCAAGCCAGGATTGGAACCCAGATCTGATTCCAAAGTCCAAGGAAACCTGTGAGAATAATAAAAGTCACAATTTTGTTTGCTAAATAAGATGCTGCTTTTTATAAACGCGTTCCTACAGATCTTTACAAAAACATCTAGCAAAGGAAATGAGCAAAGGGCACCAGTATCTGTGTTCCATCATTTACTTCTCATGACCAACTCAGATCCTCCCAGTGAACATGTGGTGGTGGTGTTGGGGGTGGTTATCATTGTCACCATTTTTTTCAGTGAAGGATCAAAACTTAGAGAAATCAGGTAACTTACCTGAGGTCACATAGCTCAGTGGCAGGACAGGGGTCTGATTCTTTTGCTTGGTAAGATCTATCACAATTTATAAACTAGGTTTTCTATGTTTTGATAAATAGTAAATAGGTACCTGTTATATCCATGTTTTGATGGTGGAAAGGTCAGAATATATTTTGGGTAACATTATGTGACTTTGCTTTAAAAAGGGTAATATGAGGGTTGAACCCTCTTCTTTTTCTTTTTAGAGAAAATAATTTCATACCTATTTCATTGTGGGTTTTTTGGCCATCGGGGTGAAGGTGCGCCCTCTACTGGCCAATCTGCAGAAACTTAGGCATCGAGCTTTTCTGAGACGGAACCGCGTTTTGCAGATGTGCAGGGTAAAACCCCAGAAAGTCAGTGTCGAGTTCCACGGGTGCCAGGAAAAGCGTAATTCTCACAAGCTCTTGGGTTGATGTTGATATATTAACTTTTTAGTTTGCACTTTAAAATGGATTTTTGAAAATCGGCTTTCGCCTACAGTTGGGCCTTTCAGACTGCCTTAGCTTTCCCGCCTTATTGGAGTCTTTTCTAGAGAAGTGAATTTTCAGAGACTCTTGCCCACTCTCCTGCTGTGCTCCAGGAGGACTGGGCCCCTCACACAGCAGTCGCATGCTTCTGCTTGGAGCAGATGTCCTTGGTACATGCTTCATGGTCCTCGAATCCCGAGAGGAACCAGTGCTCCTCTAGGCGGGTGAGCTCCGGTGACCTGCTGGGCTTTGCTCCTCAGTTTTGCTGTGAGGGGCGGGAGAAGCTCAGACGGTCTTGGCCTGCCTGGAACGACCATTTCCAGCAGGGTGAAGCTGAGAGGTGTCTGGCCCTCCCCTCTCTTTAACATGTGTTGTCATGCCGGGTAATGTGACAGTTACTGCAAGAGTTCCGGTGACAAACAGACTTTGAATCCTGGCTCAGCCACTTAGCAGCAAGTTACCTGCTTTCTCTGAGTCTCAGTTTCCTCATCTGTAAAACAGGGGTGGTAATTCCCACTCCAGAGGGCTGTAGGAAGGATGACATGAGAAAATGTACGTAAACTGCTTAGCATGGAACGTTGCACACAGCAGGACTCAGAAGTGTTGCTGGTGCAGAGGTGGCAGCTGCTTCTGTCAGGACATTAGGGTGGGCTGGATGCAGACACTGGGGCTCCAGCAAGGAAAACAGAAAGATAAACCTCCTCCGTTATACCCATGTCGTGGCTTACGGTCATAAACCGAGAATGGCCTTGGCTCAGCAGGCCAATTCTATGTGTGTTTTTGCCATAAAATAATAGCGTAAGATTATCTATTCCAAAACTATCATGATTACTTTTGGTAATCATCTTCAATTTCAAATTAGGCCATCGGCTTTGAATACCTTAGTGGTAAATATTGGTTGGCTAGTAACCCAGTAAGATTCTAGAAAGATTCTGTGTTTTGAATGAACTCTTATTTTTATTGCATAACAGAGGGGCCAAACTTAGCCAGGCAGGACATGTTTGGACGCTGGTTCCACCACATATTAGCCAAGAGACCCTGGACGATTCCTTAACATCTCTGGGCCTCTGTTTCCCCACCTGTAGAGCAGAGATGATAGCAACCACACAGGGTCATTCTGAACATTAAATGGCACTAAGGCACGTTCAAGTCTGGCAGCTGGTGCATACATTGCATGGTGTCAGTTCCCCGCACCTTTTCCCTTACTCTGGAACCCTGGTTCTCAACTCGGGCACTCGTGCCCCCAGGGAACATTTGGCAGAATGTGGAGGAGTTTTTGGTTGTCATGAGTGGGAGCGGGGCGCTGTTGGCACCTAGTGGGATGCTGCTAAATGTCCCACAATGCACAGAATGATCCCCACAACAAAGAATTATCTGTCCCCAAATGTCAATAGTGCTGAGGTTGAGAGGCCTGCCCTGGAATTATGGCTGACACTTCCCTAAGTTTCCCTGAATGATGATTTGAGTATGTGTTTGCACTGAAGATTTCTTCTAAACTGGGCAAATTTTACATGAAAAGGCTTACAAAATTCTAGAACACAAGTCATAATTAGTTATGGCCTTAATGAGTTGGCTTTATAGAAGAGAATCATGTGGGAGTAGTGAGGGCTGCCCCCAGGAGACACACACGGCCCCACGTTCATGGCCGTGCAGACAGCTGCACACACCAGGCCCACAAGTGAGTACTCTTTCTAAGTGTGGGCTTTTTTGTGCCCTGGAAATATAATTATAAGCATTTTGAAGGGCATAGAATTGATCTCTTTGAACATATACTATGTGCTAAGCAGTGTTCCCAGCACCTTCACATACAGAATCCCTCTTGATCCCCTTAACCCTAAGAAAGGTTGTATCTGTGCCCATTTTGCACATGAGGAAACAGCCTCAAAGAGCCTCTAACTTGTAGGTCACATGACTACTAAGAGTCAGAGATCTGGGATTTGAACCTAGGCCTGCCTTTCTGCTTCCAAATCTGGAGCTTTACTTTTTTTTTTTTTTTTTTGCCTACACTACTATGTCTCCACCTGGTGAAATGTATGGACCCCTTTTATGAGAAAAGTGTTCTCACAGCTGCCTGTGTGCCATGCAGTGGCTCAATTCACCTACACCTCTCTCTAGTCACACTATTGCAACCGTCCTTGCACGAGATGTGCCATGCTTGATTTGGCTCAAATGTACCAGTTATGTTCTATGTCAATATCTATGTTTTTATCATTAGGCCACGACAGTTAAAATGAACCACTGGGCACCAAACGTAGACACTGGCATTATTTGTTCTTGAATGCGTTCTATTCTAAAATAATTGCCTGAAGCAGCATTCTCCAATAGAGCTCTCTGCAGTGATGGAAATGTTCTCTATCTGCTCATAGCTACACACGGCTACTGAGCATTTGAAGTGTGACTAATGTGGTGAAGGAACTGCATTTTAAATTTTAATTAATTTTAATTAATTAGTTATATTTAACTAGCCACGTTGGCCAGTAGCTACTGGACTGGACAGCACAAGTCTAGGATGGTGGTTCTAGAGTTGCCTGGGGAGCTTTCACAAATCCCCGTGTGGAGGCGATACCCTGGACCAAGTAAATCAGACTGTTTCTGGGCGGCACCCAAGCATGAGTATTCCTTATTGTATCCTATAGATGATTCAGGAAATGCTTGTATTATAAGATGAGCATCAAGATTAAATCATAAAAATTAAATTCTCTTAGAGAACCTATGGGACCTCAGTTTGAGAAAGTGGTGTATAACACAGGTTGCCTGTAGGAAATTCCCAATTCTTTTTTTTTTTTAAGTTTTCCTCTTTTAGGTGTAGTTTTCTCATTGGCTCTTCACAGGTTGCCTGATCCCTCTGTGCTCATCTTGGGGCTGTCACGCATCAAGGTCTAATGCTGTGTGTGTTTTCCCCCAGGATGTGAAACTGTTGTGAGTCGTGGCAGTGGGATGTCTGCCAACATCTTAGACTGTCTTTTGACTTTGAAAACAGAAGTTCCTCTCATGACTGAGGAGCAAAAGCGGGACTTAAACCCTCTGACCATAAAGATCAAGTGTGTCTCCTGCCTTCCGTCACAACCTCTGCCCATCCATGAACTAGAGGTAAGAATGAGCCAGGTGAACTGATTGAAGACCTCCTTTTCCCAGCCAGTTGCCTGTTGCGTGTCATCCCTAATGCCCCCAATGGCCCTTAGGGAGAAGTATAATCATCATCCACATTCCACCATTTAGGATCTCACAGCAAGACGTGAAAGAGATTTGGTTCCTGGGACTAGGAGCTACCAAGTGTGAGGTCTCTCCACTACACCAAGGTGTTCTCCAAATGCAGGCAGTGATCCTCCCTTCAGAAGGAGCCTCTAGGCTTCCATGTTGCCGAAGCAGTGCTCACTGAGATGCTCACTCATTTTGAACCAACCAGGTTTAGCACTGCTGTTTATCCTGGGAATTCCCTTCCCCTCTCCCGGGGGGACTCCTGTCTCCTGGATTCTGTGTCTTCCTCTTGCTTTGTTTGCTCCCTGGTTTTGCTGGAGCACATCCTCCTATAGCTTCTTGAGAAAAAGTTGATGGGAGATACTAGTTTTGAGATCTCCTATGTCTGAAAACATCTTTATTCTACCCGTACACTTGATTAATGGTTTGGCTGGGTATAGAATTCTAGGTTAAAAATTTTTTCCTTCACAGTTTTGAAGGCATCGTTCCATCATCTTTTTATGTTCCACGTTGAAATTTTGTATGTGCTTTGTATGTGTTTTTACTTCTCTCATAGCTTGTGGAATCTTGTTTTTTGTCTTCTGAAACTGCTTAATTATGTTTCTTAGTGTGGGCACATCCATATACATATTTATGGGACTTATATTTTGAAATATAGGTTCACAGGAAGTTGCTAAAATAGTACAGAGAGGTTCCATGTACCCTTCACTCAGTTTTCCCTGGTGGTTCTACCTTATATAAGTATAGCACAATATCAAAATCAGGATAGACGGTGGTCCAACATGTGTGTATACTTCTGTGTCATTTTATCACACATGTAGATTTATGTAACTGTCATTGCACTCAAGACACAGAACTATTCCCTCACCACAAAGACCTCTCTCACGCTACCCCTTTATGGTCACGGCCTCCTCCTTGTCTCCCACCATCCCTAACCACTAATTTGTTTTCCATCTTTATAATTTTGTCAGTTTGAGAATGTTATTGTTATGGGTTGAATTGTGTTCCCTCAAAAAGGTATGTTGAATTCCTAACCCTTAGTACCTCAGAATGTGACCTTATTTGGAAATAGGGTCTTTACAGAGGTAATCAAGTTAATATGAGGTCATTGGGATGGGCCCTAAGCTAATAGGACTGGTGTCCTTAAAAAAAGGGAAATTTGGACATAGAGACAGGCATGCAGAGAGGGAAGACTATATGAAGAGACAAAAGGAAACAACAAGTGTTGGAGAAGATGTGGAGAGAAAGGAACTCTCATACACTGCTGGTGGGATTGCAAACTGGTGCAGCCACTATGGAAAACAGTACAGAGATTCCTCAAAAAATTAAGGATAGAACTACCATACAATCCAGCTATTCCATTGCTGGGTATTTATCCAAGGAACATGAAAACACCAATGCGTAAAGATACACGCACCCCTGTGTTCATTGCAGCATTATTTACAATAACCAAGACTTGTAAGCAACCTAAGTGCCCATCGAGGGAAGAATGGATAAAGAAGATGTGGTATATATACACCATGGAATACTACTCAGCCATAAGAAATGATGAAATCCAGCCATTTGTGACAACGTGGATGGACATTGAGGGTATTATGCAAAGTGAAATAAGTCAGAGGGAGAAGGTCAAATACCGTATGATCTCACTCATTAAGTAGTAGATAATAACAACCACAAACAAATACATAGAGACAGATTGGATTGGTGGTTACCAGAGGAGAAGGGAGGGAGGGGGGCAAAAGGGATAATTAGTCACATGTGTGTGGTGATGGGTCGTAATTAGTATTTGGGTGGTGAACATGAAAACATGATGTAATTCATGCAGAAATAGAAGTATAATGATGTACACCTGAAATTCTTACAATGTTATAAACCAATATTACCGCAATAAACAACAACAACAAAAATGGTGAATTAACAATTCCCTATGATAAAGTGATTTACGTTTATGACTCTTAAAAATTTTTTCATAGCAATTAGAATCTAAGCAAGATGATAATAATCTACTTTAAAAGCCACTTAATGGCAATATAAGGGTCAGAATTGACTTATGATACCTAGCTCCTAAATTTAGGCCAAAATTATTTCATTATTATACTGATTTCCTAAATGATTCTAATCAGGAATAACCATTGACCAAAAATTTGAAAAACATTAAAGTCCAGATATATTTTCAGGCTACTAGACTACTCTAAAATTTTAAAAAAGACAGAACAGAGATTCTAATTCCAGAAGCATTTAAAATATACTAATTTCAGCAGGTCTCAATTTTAAAGACCCTATAGTATCTGCATGGGAAAAATAAAATACATTTTGCCAGCACCTACTGCTGTTGATATGTATTTGAATTAGAAGAATATGCTTTGAAAACTATAAAATGACATGTAAATAAAGACATTACAATAACATTCCATTAAAAAAAAAAAAAGAAGAGACAAAGGGAGAATGCCATGTGAGGAGTGAAGTTATGTTGTCACAAGCCAAGAAGCGTCTGGGGCTACCAGAAGCTGGAAGAGGCAAGGAAAGATCCTTCCTTAGCACCTGCGGAGGGAGCGCAGCCCTGCTGACACCTTGATTTCACACTTCTAGCCTCTAGAACTGTGAGACAATAAATTTCTCTTGTTCCGAGCCATTCAGTTTGTGGTAATTTATTATGGCAGCCCTAGGAAACTAATATAGTTATATAAATGGAAACATCCAGTATGTGACATTTTGAAATTGGCTTTTTCCCCCCACACAGCTTAATGCCCTTGCATATAGTTGAGTCATGTTTCTTTATTCACCAGTTCTTTTAGTTGGTGTATTTAGGCCATTTACATGTAATGTAATTATTGATATGTTAGAGCTGAAGTCTGCCATTAAAATTTTTGTTTTCTGTCTGTTTTTTGTTTCTCTCTTATCTTTTTCCTGCCTTCCTGTGGGTTACTTGAACAATTTTTAGAATTCTATTTTGATCTATCTATAGTATTTTTGAATGTATCTCTGTACAAATTTTTAGTGGTTACTCTAGGAATTACATTATGCATCCATAACTTATCACAGTCTACTGGTGTTGACATTTTACCAGTTTCAATGAAGTTTAGAAACCTTATCTTCCTTTAAATCCTTTGACCCTCCCTCATTTATAATATAATTATCTTAAATGTTTCCTCTCCATAGGCTGAGAACCACATCAGATGATGGTATACTTTTTGCCTCAGTTGTCAAATGTAATTTAGAAAATTCAAGAGGAGAAGGAAAGTGTATTGTACTTATCCATACCTTTGCTCTTTCCATTGTTCTTCCTTCCCGAGGTGCCAAGAGTTCTTTCATTCTTTTGTCCTTCCTCCCTCCCTCCCTCCCTCCACCTTCCTCCCTTCCTCCCTTCCTTCCTTCCTTCCTTCCTTTTCTTTCTTTTTTTTAATCATAGCCTTTCTGTTTCAAGAACTTCCTTTAGTCATTCTTTTAGGCTAGATCTGCTGATGACAAATTCTCTTAGTTTTTCTTTGTCTGAGGATGTCTTTATTTCTCCTTCATTCCCAAAGGATAGTTTCACTTGATTTAGAATTTGGGGTTGACAGTTCTTATTTTCTTCAGCACTTGAAAAGTGTTATGTCACTTCCTTTTGGCTTATATGGATTTTGATGAGAAATCCAATGTCATTTGAGTTGTTTTTTTCCTATAGGCAAGGAGGCATTTATCTATTGCAGCTTTCAAGATTTTTTTCTTTGTCTCTGGTTTTCTGAAGTTTGACTATGATGTGTCTTAGTGTAGATTTCTTTGAGTTTATCCTGTGGGGTTCACTCAGCTTTTTGAATCTGTTGTCTTATGTCTTTTGCCAAATTTGGGGGAAATTCAGCCATTATTTCTTTGAATACTTTTCAAACCACTCTTTCTTCTCTCCTTCTGGGACTGCAATGACATGAATGTTAGTTCTTTTGTTATAGTCCCACAGGTCCCTGAAGTTCTATTCACTTGTTTTTAGTCTATTTTTCTCTATGTTCTTCAGATTGGATAATTTCTATTCATTTATCTTCAAGTTCACCGATTCTTTTCTCCATCCCTTCTATTCTGCTGTTGAGCCCATCCATTGAGTTTTTAAATTTCAGTTATTGTATTTTTCACTTCTAAAATTCCATTTGGTTCTTTTTTACTTCTTTTTCTTTGCTGAGACTTTTAATTTTTTCATTTGTTTCAAGCGTATTCATAATTGCTTTAAAATTCTTGTCAGACAATTCCAAGATGTGTCATCATGGTGTTGGCATTTGTTGATTGTCTGTTCTCATTCAAGTTGAAATTTTCCTGGTTCTTGGTGAGATAAGTGATTTTTTAAATTGTATCTTGGACACAATTGGTTATTAAGTTATGAGACTCTGGATCTTGTTTAAACCTTCTGTTTTAGCAGATCTCCTCTGACACCCTGCCAGTGGAGGGAGGGGGATGCCATCTGATTCCTGCCAGGTGGAGGTGGAAGTCCAGGTTCCCCACTTGGCCACCGCATGGCCACTGCACTCTGGGGGGAGGGGGACCTTGCTGCTGCTCCCCACATGACCTTCACTGACACCATGGTGGTGGGGAGGCCTCATTACCACTGGATGGTGGTGAAAGATGTTGGCTTCCCACTCAGCCTCCTCTGTTGCCTTGTTACTGCTGGGCAGGATGAAAGTCCCGACTCCCCACTTGGTCTTTTCCAGTACCACCCAAGTGAGGAGGACAGCAAAGGGCACTTGTTACAGTTGGGCGAGGGTGGGAGTGCAGGTGCTCACTTGGCGTTTGCTTATGGGACTGGATTGGAGCTGGGTTTTCTTTATGGTGCTTGGGCTGGGGTAGGGTGGCTACTTGTCTAAACGTTTTCTGGCTTGCTAGGCTGCCCCTTTCTTGGTCCTTTGGCTGGAGAGAGAAGACTTTTCTTGGGATTTTTCCTGCATGCTCCCATTAGCGTTTCTGGATTGCTGTCTTCTCTAGCACCTAGTCCAGAATATATGGGGCAAGTAGAAACTCCAGAGAACTCATCACATGTTGTTCCTCAGATCCCACAGTCCTAGCTTTCTTCTCTCCACCTTTCAGAGCCCTCTTGTGTTTGTTTTATGTATAAAGTCCATGGTTTTAAAGATCTGTACTTATCAGGAGAAATAGGAAAATGTTTGTCTATTTCATTTTAGTTCGGAACAGGAAGTCTCTAGGTGTGTCTTTATCCACTGAGCAGGGGGACTCCGTGAGCCCTTTCAACCTCAGAAGCTCATGTCCTTTGGCTGTGCAAAATTGTCTTGAATTATTTCCCTCACTCTTTCCTCCTCTTTTCCTCTTATTTTGAAGTTCCTGTTACTTAGATTTTGCCTCTCCTGAACTGTTCCTCTAATTGCTTTTGTTGCTTTTTCTTCCCTGGTTGTTCTTTTTTATAGCATATGCACAGAAAAGTTAACACAGCAGGCCTGCAGCTACTAGAAAGGCCTGCTTGCACAGTCGGCCCTTGGTTGGCATCTGGGAACTTGTATTTCAGGAGAGTTCCCATCATTCCCTGATAAGAATGGCTCTCTGTTCCTAAACTGTTTATGCAAACAGTGTGGTTTATGCTGAACACCTGTTTTCTGTTGGGGAGTCTGGAATTTTGGTACACACTAGGCAGAGGGTGCCTACATGACCGACCCCAATAAAAACTCTGGGCACTGAGTCTCTAATGAGCTTCCCTGGGAGACAGCATGTCCCCCGAGTCATCACAATATGTTGTGGAGGAACGAAGCGTGTACTGGGACTCCACGGGAAGAGGACATTGGACACTCGTGCCTGTGTCCTCCTGGCTTTGCCTCATGTGCCTTTTCCCTTTGCTGATTTTGCTTGGCCTCCTCTTGCTGTAATGAAGCATAGCTGTGGGTACCACCATATGCCAAGTCCTGAGAGTTCTCCTAGAGCATCACTGGATTTAAGGTGGTCTTGGGGGCCCCTGACACAGCATAGCTCTCCTGCTTCGTGGGTCGTTGTGCCCGTTTTCATAGTCTGTGCTTTCCTCAGGTTGACCTTTGTGTTTGTTTCTTCTTTATCTTTCATGTCAGAAGTTCTCCTCAGGTGTCTGTTGATCCCTCGGCTTGTTGCTCATAGTTAAGAGCAGAGACCGAAAAGGCAAGCTCTGGATGTGCAGTGGGCTTGTCAGTTCTGAGCTTCATCATGGGGTGGTCTGGGTGAGTCATTGGTGGGGAAACCCCGAGGGCAGTATCTAGAGATCTTTCCCAGTTGCCTGCTTGGAGGTTAAGGGCCTGATAGCCAAGTGATGGAAAGGGACTGAGGGTCTGCCTTGAATTGTTGGTGAGCATTTGGTCACCTAATCCGTCTGGTTTGGGTGTGAGCCAAATACCTTCAACTTTCCCCATTCCAGAGACCCTCTTTTTTTTAAAAAAAACAAAAAACAAAAGCAAAAACGTAAAAATGTCCTATAGTAAAATCAACTTATTTTCTTTTGGTTTCCAGTTCTATAAACTTTAATTCATGTGTAGATCAGTGTTCTCACCACCACAATTAGGATACAGAACAGTTCTATCTTCCCAAAAAACTCTTTTGTATTAGCCCTTTATAACCACATCATCCCTCCACCTACGCCCTCTGGGAACCACTGATGTGTTCTCCATCTGTATAGTTTTAACTTTTGAATAATGTCATATAAGTGGAGTTATGTATTTTGTAACGTCATACACTATTAACCTCTGTTTCAGCATGTAACAGTATGTATGACCTCTTTCTCTTAGCATATGCCTTTGAGATTCATCCAAATTGTTGTGTCTATCAAGAATTCATTCCTTTTTCTTGCTGAGTCCTTTTCCATTGCAAGGATGTACCACAGTTTGTCTATCCATTCACCCATTGAAGGACATTGAGCTTGTTTCTATGCCAACTGTTTTTGGCAGTTATGAATAGAGCTGCTAAAAACATCTGCATATGTGTTCTTGTGTGAACATAAGTTCTCAGTTCTTTAGCATAAATGCCCACAAATGGGATTGCTGGGCTATATGGCGTGTGTATGTTTGACGTCGTGAGAGACTGCCAAACCATTTTCCAGAGTGGCTGTATCATTTTTCATTCTCACCAGCAGTGTATGAGTGTTCAAGTTGCTCCTTTCTCTCCAAAACTTGGTATAGTAAGTATTTTTTTTTAAATTTTAGCCGTTCTAATAATTATGCAGTGTTACCTCATCATGGTTTTAATTTGCATTTCCCAGATGCATGAAGATGTTGAACATCTCTTAATGTGCTTCTTTCCCATTTTTTATCCCCTTTGGTGAAGCGTCTATTCAAGTTTTTGCCCACTTTTCAGTTGGGTTGTTGGTTTTTTTATTGTTGAGTTTTGAGAGTTTGAAAAATCTATTCTGGATATAAGTCTTCTGCTGGACATACTATTTGCAAATATTTTCTCCTAGTTGGTAGTTTGTCTTTTCATTCTCTTAATGATGTCTTTTGAGGAGCAAAAGTTTTTAATTTTGATGAAGTCCAAATTACATATTTTTTTCTTCTATAGACTGTGTTTTGTGTCACATCTAAGAACTCTTTGCCTAACCTCGGGTCACAAAGATTTTTTTCCCCTGTTTTCTTCTATATTTTTCTAGTTTTACATTTTACATTTAGATCTATGATCAGTTTTGAGTTAATTTTTGTAAAAGGTTTAGGTTGAGGTTCATTTTTTTTTTTGCATATGCATGACTAATTATTCCAACACCATTTGTGGAAAAGTTTTTTTTTCATTGAAATTTCCTTTGGACTTCCAACAAAAATCAATTGGCCATACTTGTGTAGGTCTGTCCCTGGGTTCTTTATTCTTCTTTTTCAAAATTGTGTTAGGTCTTCCAGTTTCTTTGCTCTTCCATATAAATTTCAGAATCAATTTGTCTATATCTACAAAACATGGTGCTGAGATTTTGACTGTTATTGCATTAAATCCATAGATCACTTTGGGCACAGTTAACATCTTTACTATATTGAGTCTGAATACAGTCCTGAATTCAGTGTTCCTCTGCATTTACTTGGGTCTTCTTTTATTTCTTTCATTGATGTTTTGAAGCTTTCGGGACCCTCCATTTTCATGTTTCCGAGAGAACAAACTAGCAGACTTCTGCCAAGCAGTGAGAGAGGCACTGAGGGATCAAATTACATCTCAGGGGACTTGCACCCACTTCTCCTGGCTCTTCCAGTCCCTGTGACTCCCTGATCCAGAGATACTGGGTTGTGCCAGTTCCTGAGCCTTTTGAGGGTTTCACAGAGAAAATCTGGTTGGTTCTCATCTTCTCTGGTACATGCTGGGGATTTGGCTTTCCTGACTATGCTGAGTCTGTTACCACTCGCCTGTCGCTCTTCTAGTGTTCATGTTGTCTTCTGTCCTCTTCTTGTCCTGTACGTTTATGTCCTTTTAGAGAATCCCCTTTGGTTTTAGTGGAGTTCAGGTGAGGAGTGACATTAGATGTATGTGTTCAATCTGCCACTTAAATCAGCATGATCTGATGTTTAGCTCATGTCCCCTCTGGACAAGTTACCACCCTGTCAGCATCCCCAGTGCCCAGCAAGGGCCTGGTATAGAACTGGAGCTCGGAGAACATCAGTCAAATGCAGGAATGAATGAGCAGGCAGTTTGCCTAGTGAGTTGTGCCAGTGTAATGACACAACACACAAAGGAGGGAAGAGAAGTGCTATCTGTACTACCTACTATCTGTCAGACCCTCTCTCAATCCATTCAGCGATTTTGTAGATATTGCTACCCTTCTTTTACAGCCCAGTACTCTGAGGCTCCTGAGATTGAGTGGCTGACCCAAGATCACACAGCTAGTTAGTGGCAGAGCCAGGATTTTCACAGCCAGTGTCTTTCCCCTTGGGTGGACAGGCAGGGGGCCCTGGATGAACACAGTAGTGTCAGTGGCCCACGTGGGTATCCTTTGCAGCTGGTTCCTTCCTGTAGCCCGGACTGGAAGCAGGGCTCCCATGCCCCTGTCTGCTCCCTGTTCTCTGCTGGTCCAGCCTGGCTGCTCTTTGTCTGCCTTGCCCTGGTCGTGTTCGGCAGCGGAAGGGTCTGGGGGAGCCCCTTCTCATCTAGATTAGGTCATGATTTCAGCACGCAGACTAGTGGGTTCCTTTCTCCTTGGCACTAGGTTCAAATGAGGAAAGAGGCTAAAGAGCACCATTCATTGTGGATGTCTCAGCCTAGAGAAGTGTAGAGCTGGGGACAACTCATTGGGTGTCTGCCCCAAGACCCAGCCTCTCCGTTGACTGCCACTTCCGTCCAGGTGGCAGTCTTCAGGTGGGCAACCAGGGTGCATGCCAATGTTTTCACAAGTCATCCTCACAAAAACCATGCCAGGCAGGCAGTCTTATCTCTACCGTATTTGATAGAGTAGCACACGGAAGCACGGAGAGGTGGTGTGATTTGCCCAAAGACATATCATTTGCAAATGGTGGAGTCTGAATTCATAATAAGGTGGGAAAATAAGAAACGGTATTCTCTGTGGTCAAGAAATTTATGAGGAATTTCCAACAGAAGGCAGACGGATTTGAATCAAAGTAGGAAATTATAGCTCGAAATAGTTTTCTAGAAGAGGAAAGCATCTACAGAAGGTGGAGATGTCTTCAAGGCAGTAAGGCAGGAGAGGGGCAAGAGATAGCCTTGGGGCAGCTAAGCCGTTCTCCTCCATCCCTCATCTCACCAGCTGCTTCCACTCCCTTAGACAGAAGCAGTGAGTATAAGAGCCAGAGGCTAACCCTTCTATCTAGCAACATCCAGAAAGGAGTAGGAGCCCCTAAGCCCAGAAGCCTAGTTACTGGCACACTGCACTGGGAAGCACGTCCTGCCCCTCTCCGCATTCACTGGAGACCAGCTGCAGAAAATAGATAAAACATAGACCAGTTAATAGGAAGTCTTAGACTCATATATGGACATCACCAAGAACAGCCAGATATTTGACCAAAAAAAAAAAAAAAAACCACCACCAAAAACCAAGATATAGCACCATGAAAGAGGTATCATACTCAACACTCAGTAGAACTAACTTCTGAAGAAATAGAATTAATAAAACAAACAGATAAAGACTTTGAAAAGGTGATATTAATATTTTTAGAGAGATGAATGGACATCAAATTCCTGAAACAAGAACAGGTTGCTGTGCAAAGGATCAGATAGTCATTTTATAAATGAACACATGCACACATACATACTCAGTGATGGATCTGGGTGAGGGTCTTTTAATTTAATTGATAGACTTTATTTTTTGGAACAGTTTTAGATTGATGGAAAAACTGAGCAGATGGTACAGAGTTCCCATATACCTCCCCCCACAGTTCCCCCTATTGTTAACATCTTACAGTAGTATGGTATGTTTGTGACCATTAATGAACCAATGTTGATACATTATTATTAACTGAAGTCCATAATTTATTCAGATTTTCTTAAACTTTTAATTTTTTTAAATTTTAATGTTTAGCTACTTTTTATTGTGGTAAAATATATATAACAAAATTGACTAATTTAACCGTTTTTAAGTGGCATTAGGTCCATTCACAATGTTATGTAACCATTACCACTACCTATTTCCAGAACTTTTTCATCATCCCAAACATTAAACAATAACTTCCTATGCCCTGCTCCACACAGCCACTGGTAACCTCTAGTCTACTTTCTGTCTCTATGAATTGACCTTCTAGGTCTCTCATATAAGTGGAATCATATAATATTTGTCTTGTGTCTGTATTATTTCACTCAGCATAGTGTTTTTAAGGTTCATCTATGTTGGAGCATGTATCAGAATTTCATTCCATTTTATTGCTGAATAATAATCCATTGTATGGATATACCACATTTTGTTTATCCATTCATCTGTTGATGGACATTTGGGTTGTTTCTACCTTTTGCCTATTGTGAATAATGCTGCTGTGAACACTGGTGTACGGTTATCTGTTTCGGTACCTGTTTTCAGTTATTTTGGATATATACCTGGAAGTGGAATTGCTGGATCATGTGGTAATTCTATGTTTAACTTTTTGAGGAACTGCCCAACTGTTCCATAGAGGTTGCACCGTTTTACATCCCTGTTGGCAATGCACAAGGTTTCCAATGTTCCGCATTCTTGTCAACACTTGCTGTTTTCCATTTTTAAAAAATAAAAACCATCCTGATGGATGTGAAGTAGTATCTCATGGCTTTGGTTTACATTTCCTTAATGACTAATGATGTTGAGCATCTTTTCATGTGCTTCTTGGCCATTTGTTTATCTTCTTTGGAGAAATGTCTATTCAAGTAATTTGCCCATTTTTGAGTTGGGTTGTTTGTTTCTTGTTGAGTTGTAGGAGTTCTTTGTATATTCTTGATATTAATCTCTTATCAGATATATCATTTGGAAATATTTTCTACTATTTTATGGGTTATCTTTTTACTCTCTTGATGGTGCCCTTTGATGCACCAAATTTTTAAATTTTCGTAGAGTCTAGTTTATCTGTTTGTTGTTGTTGCCCGTGCTTCTGGTGTCATATCCAAGAAATCATTGCCAAATCCAATGTTGTGAAGCTTTCCCATATGTTTTCTTCTAAGAGTTTTATAATTTTACCTCTTAAGTTTAGGTCTTTGATCCATTTTGAGTTCATTTTTGCATATGGTATAAGGTAAGAGTCCAACTTCATCCTTTTGCATGTGCATATCCAGTTTTCCCAGCACCAGTCTTTGTTGAAAAGACTGTCGTTTACCCATTGAATGGTCATGGCACCCTTGCCAAAAATCAGTTGATCAATATATGTAAGGGTTTGTTTCAGGGGTTTGCATTCTATTTCATTGGTCTATATATCTGTTATTATACCAGTACCATGCTGTTTTAATTACTATAGTTTTGGAGGAGGTTTTGAAATCAGGAAGTGTGAGTCTTCCAACTTTGTTATTTTTCAGGATTGTTGAGCTGTATGGAGTTCCTTAAGATTCCATATGAGTTTTAGGATGGGTTTTTCTAGTTCTACAAAATAACACCCTTGGGATTTTGACAGGTATTGCATTGAATCTGTAGGTCATTTTGTTGTCTTAACAATATTAAGTCTTCAATCCGTGAACATAGGATGTCATTCCTTTTTTTTTAGGTCTTCTTTCATTTCATTCAGCAATGTTTTGTAGTTTTCAGTGGGCAAGACTTTCACTCATTGGTTAAATTCATTCCTAAATATTTTATTCTTTTTCATGTGATTGTAAATGGAATTACTTTCTTAATTTCCTTTTTAGATTGTTCCTCGATAGTGTACAGAAATGCAACTAATTTTTGTGTGTTGATTTTGTATCTTGTAGCTTTGCTGAATTTATTAGCTCTAATAGTTTTATTGTATGGAATCTTTAGGGTTTTCTACATATGAGATCATGTCATGTGCAAACAGAATTTACTTCTTCCTTTCCAATTTGCCTTTAATTTCCAAGGATGCCTTTAATTTCTTCTTGCCTAATTGCTCTGGCTAGTACTTCCAATACTATATGGAATAGAATTGGTGAAAGTGGGCATCCTTGTCTTGTTGCTGATTTTAGCCAAAAGCTTTTACCATTGAATATGAGGCTAGCTATGGGTTTTTCATATATGGTTTTTATTATGTTAAAGAAGTTCCTTTCTATTCCCAGTTTGAGTGTTGTTGCTTTTTTTTTTTTTTATCATGAAATGGTATTGAATTTTGTCGGATGGTTTTTCTGCCACATTTGAGATGATCATGTGTTTTTTCTCCTTCATTCTACTAATATAGTATATTACATTGATTGCTTTTCATATATAAAACCATCCTTCATTCTAGGAATAAATCCCACTTGGTCGTGGTGTATAATCTTTTGAATATGCTGCTAAATTTGGTTTGCTCATATTTTGTTGAGGATTTTTGCATGTATATTCATAATGAATATTGGTCTGTAGTTTTCTCGTAGTGTCTTTGTCTGGCTTTGGTATCAGGGTGATGCCTCAGAGAATGAGGTAAGAAATATTCCCTCCTTTTCAATTTTTGGGACGAGTTTGACTAAGATTGGTTCTAATTCTTCTTTAAATATTTGGTAGAATTCACCAGTGAAGCCATCTGGTCCTAGGAGTCTCTTTGTTGGGAGGTTTTTTTTTTTTTTTTTGGTGAGGAATATTGTCACTGAGCTAACATCCATTGGCAATCTTCCTCTTTGTTTGCTTGAGGAAGATTAGCCCTGAGCTAACATCCATCCCAGTCCTCCTCTATTTTGTATGTGGGATGCCTCCATAGCATGGCTGATGAGTGGAGTAGGTCTGCGCCTGGGATCCAAATCCATGAACGTGGGCTGCTGAAGCGGAGCGTGCAGAACTTTAAGCACTGGGCCAGGGGCCCGGCACCTATTGGGAGGTTTTTGATTACTGATTCAATCTCCTTACTTGTTATGAGTCTATTCAAAACTTCTATTTCTTTGTGAGTTAGTTTTAAAGAATTGTGTGTTTCTAGGAATTTGTCCATTTCATCTGGGTTATCCAATTTGTTGGTGTATAATTGTTCATAGTATTATTTTATAATCCTTTTTTTCTCTGTAAAATCATTAGTAATATTCCCACAGACATTTCCGATTTTAGTAATTTGAGTATTTTCTCTCTCTTTTTTTTTTTTTTTACTAAATATAGCTAAAGGTTTGTCGATTTTGTTGTTCTTCTCAAAGAACCAACTTTTGGTTTGGTTGATTTTCTCTATTTCTATTCTCTCTTTCATTTATATCTGCTCTTATCTTTATTATGTCTTTAATTCTGCTAGCTTTGGGTTTAGTTTGCTCTTCTTTTTCTACTTTCTTAAGGTATACAGTTAGATTATTGATTTGAGACCTTTCTTTTTCGTATATGCATTTACAGCTATAAATTTCCCTCTTAGCACTCTTTTTGCTGTCTCCCATAAGTTTTGGTATGTTGTTTTTTCTTTTTCATTAGTCTGTAGGCATTTTCTAGTTTCCCTTGTGATTTCTTCTTTGACCTATTGGTTGATTAAAAGTGTGTTGTTTAATTCCTACATATTTATGAATTTTCCAGTTTTCCTTCTGCTATTGATCTGTATTTTCATTTCGTCATGATCAGAAAAGATATTTTGTAAGCTGTTGGTGTGGAGTGTTCTCACATGTCTGTTAGATCTAATTCGTTTATACTGTTGTTCAAGTCCTCTATTTTCTCATTGATTTTCCACCTGTTTGTTCTATGCATTATGGAAATGGGGTATTGAAGTCTCCAACTGTGATTGTTGAACAATTTCTTGCTTCAATTCTGTTAGTTTTTGCTTCATATATTTTGGGACTCTGTTGTTAGGTGTGCATATATTTATAATTGTTATGTATTCTTGCCATATGGAACCTTTTATCAGTGTATAATGTCTTTCTTTATCTTTTATGAAGTTTTTTGATTTAAAGTCTATTTGGCAATAATGTAGCCACCCCAGGTCTCTTTTGGTTACTATTTGCATGGGACATCTTTTTACATTCTTTTACCTGCAACCTCTTTGTGTCCTTATATCTAAAGTGAGTCTCTTGTAGATAGCATATGAATGGATCCTGTTTTTTTTATATCCAGTCTGCCAATCTCTACCTTTTAAAGGAGAGTTTAATTTACTTTTAATGTGATTGCTGAAAAAGAAGGATTTATTTCTGCCATTTACCTGTTTTCTGTATGTCTTACACGGTTTTTGTTTCTCAGTTCGTTCATTATTGCATTTTTGGATATTTAGTCAATTTTCTTTGGTAGTCTACCATTTTGATTTCCTTCTTTCTTGCACTATTTGTTTCTTTTATAATAATCTTTCTTCTTATCTTGGTCACCTTCATACTGGAGGCCTTCTTCAAATGACTGATGATCTTTGGTTGTCTGCTCATGTATAAAGGTGGTAACATAAAAAGTTAAGTGAGGGTGACATAGAGCAGACAACCTATCACTGAGTATTAGACATCACGATACCAAATTTTGTCGGCCATGTTCATCTCAGGGACTGTTTCACTGGACGACTTTTGCCTCCAACCCTTTGCCTTGGATCCCATCTCTGTACCCAGACCATCCTCACATCTCTTCTCTCAGTTTCCAGGGATTCTCACTTCCTCTTCTCTGCATTACCCACACAAGGTAAACATCCTTGCCTGTTCTTCAGTGAAGTCACTTCTCTGTTCACTTTTCTTTTGCCCGTCCTAACCATGCTACGGGGACGGTGATTCAGGGAGGTACTTTTCTCAGCCAAGAAACCCCATCAGGTATTTTCCTGAACAAGGGAATTGTCTAAGCTGAAATAACTTCTGCTTCTCCTCTAGAAGGCAAAGCAGCCACATCCATCTATGCTTCAGCAGATGGATTTTCTTCCTGCTGCATTCCTTACGTGAGGGACAGCCAGAGGAACTGGGTTGTTTAGTTTGGAGAAAGAAAACTTAGGAAATTTGTTGGATCTTTTAAAATCTCAAGGCTGCCAAGGGGTGACGGCGGCGCAGGCAGACACAATTGTGCAGATGGACAGTCCCAGGAAAAGGTGTAAATGGGAGCCTGAGCATCTCTCAGACACCCTGATGCCTAACGCATGGCTCCTTCAGGTGGAGCCTGTTTTCTCCCCTCCGGGAACTACTAGGATCTTTTCTTCTCCAGTGTTTGGAAATTTTGTATTAATGTGCCTTGGTGTGGGTCTGTCTTTATCCACTCAGTGGGCTCTTTTAATGTGGAAATGTGTGTCCTTCAGCTCAGTCATCATCTTGCTTGTGAGAGTCATCCATGTTGATGTGGGGGCTGTAACTCATTTATTTTCACTCACTGTCATACTCCATAGTTTTTTAGCCACTCTCCTGTCAGTATACATGCTGGTGGTTTCTGGGTTTTTGTTATTACAAACAATGATACGGTGAACACTCTTGTACATATTTCCTTATGCACTTTGCAAGAGCTCCTCCATGGTGATAGCTTTCAACTTTAACTACACGTTAGGCCCTCTTGGGGAAACTCGGACAGATTTGATTGGTCTGAGGGAGGGCCCAAACACCAGTATTTAAAACATTTTTATTGAGACATAATTCTTATACCATAAATCCTCCCACTTAAAGTATACAATTCAGTGGTTTTAGTTTATTCACGGAGTTGTGCATCCATCACCACAATCTAAGTTTAAACCTCATACCCATTAGCAGTCACTCCTCCTAGCCCCTGGCAGCCACTTATCTCCTTTCTGTCTCTTTACATTTGCCTATTCTAGACATTTCATATAAATGGAATTATATAATTTATGGCCTTTTGTGATTGGCTTCTTTCATTTAGCATGATGTTTTCAAGGTTCATCCATGTTGTAGAGTGCATCAGTACTCTATTGCTTTTTAGTGTCCAGTTATATTCCACTGTATGGATATATCACATTTTGTTTATTTGATTCATCAGTTGACAGACATTTGGGTTGTTTCCACCTCTGTGCCATTATGAATAGTGCTGCAGTGAACCTTCGTGGACAAAGTTTTTTGTGGACATATGTTTTCATTTCTCTTGGGCATATACCAAGGAATAGAATTGCCGGGTCATGTGGTTATTCTATGTTTAACCTTTTAAGGGACTGCCAAATTGTTTTCTGAAGTGGCAGCACCATTTTATATTTCTATCAGCGATGGATGAGGCTTCCAATTTCTCCATAGGAAACCTCTGGGGGAACCAGTACAGGGGAGGAAAAGTCAAACCATAATTGACAAATTTGTGGAGGCTCATCTAAACAAGATTGAGGGGTAAAAACTCCCAGGGGGACACAGTCTTAGGGGTGCCCCTATGCTTTTGTGAGTTTTACCTCCAGGTGCCCTACCAGGTCATCACAGGGAAGATCAGAGAAATATCCCCTTGGGTTTCATAGGGAAAAAGTAGCCATTTAAAAATACGTAAGAGCATTCTGTTCTTCTTAAGGAGGCCTGCCCTCAAGATCAACTATTTTTTACCAGATCCTAAATTATTGGAATTTTATCAGAGACTAACCAACCTGGCAGAAGAGAATTACTCAACTCCAGCCTGCTCTAGACATCCTGTCCCACCTATGGCACGGAGTGGGGGAGCTGAGAAGCACTTGTGAAAGTCACAGCCCAGGACACAGGCTCACTAAAAGAGTAATCATAGGACTATGGAATGCTTCCCTCCTCTCACACCTCACCCCTACACCACCAAAGACCTATTTATTGGAGTTCCTTTTACCCAGTACATCATGTCTGCCTTTCAACAAAAAATTACAAGGCATACTAAAAGGCAAAGAAAAATGAAAACAGTTTGAAGAGTCAGAGCAAGCCCCAGAACCAGACTCAGCTATGGCAGGGATGTTGGAATTATCAGACTTGGAATTTTATAGAACTATGATTACTATATTAAGGCTTCTAATGAAGAAAGCAGACAATATGTGGGAACATATGGGTAATATAAGCAGAGAGATGGCAAGTCTAACAAAGAATCAAAAAGAAATACTAGAGATAAAAAAATTGTAACAGAAATGAAGAATGTCTTTGATGGGCTCATTAGTAGAACAGACACAGATGAGGAAACATTCTCTGAGCTTCACCATATGTCAATAGAAACACCCAAAACTGTAAAGCAAATGGGGAAAAAATGACTAAGAAAAGAGAAAAGCATATCCAACAACTATGGGACAACTACAAAAAGTGTAACAGGCTTGTAATGGGAATACCAGAAAGAGAAGAGAGAAAGGAACAGAAGAAATATTTGAATAATAATGACTGAGAATTTTCCCCAGTTTAATGTCAGACACCAAACCACAGATGCAGGAAGCTCAGAGAACACCAGGCAGGATAAATGCCCCTAAAAAAGATACCTAGGCATATCATAGTCAAACTGTAGAAAATCAAAGATAAAAAAATCTTGAAAGAATCCAGTGAAAAAAACACCTTATCTGTAGAGAAGCAAAGATAAGAATTACACCTGATTTCTCAGAAACCATGCAAGCAAGAAGAAAGTGAAGTGTTAAAATGTTAAAAAAAGTTTCCTCAGAGAGAAGAAACATGATATAGGTGAGAAACTCAGATCTATGTAAAGAAAAGAAGAGCATTAATTGATCTAACAGTAACAGTTTGTTCAAAATAACATAGCAACAATGTATTTGATGGTTGTACAAATACACCAACAGTGTATTTGGTGGTGTGTATATATATACACACACACTTCACACGTATATATGTGAAATTAATGATAACAATGATACAAGGGATGAGAGAGAGGAATTAGAAATATTTTGTTTTTATGAGGTATTTGTACTACCTGTGAAGTGGTATAGTGTCAGGTGAAAATTGACTTAGATTAGTTGTAAATCCATATTGCAAATTTCAGAACAACAACTTTAAAAAGGAAAACAAGGAAGAATGCTAAAATGAAAGCTAAAAAGGAATATGCTAAGAGAGGAGAAAAAATGCTCAATTAAAACCACAAAAGCAGAAAAGAGTAGAAGACAAAAATAGGAACAAAGAACAAGGGCAATGAATATAAAATGGTAAAAAATGTGGTAGATGTTAATTCAGCTATATCAATAATCACCTTAAATGGCTATGGTCTAAATATAACAATTAAAAGATAGAGACTGTCAGAGCAGATTAAAAAGCCAAGACTCAACTATATGTTGTCTACAAGAAATCCACTTTAAATATAAAGATACAGATTAAAAGTAAAGGGATGGACAGAGATATACCATTCTAACACTAACGAAAAGAAAACTGCAGTGGCTATATTAATTACAGACGAAGCAGACTTCAGAGCAAGGGAAATTATCAGGAATAAGAAGAGGCATTACATAATGATAAAGGGGTCAATTCTCCAAGAAGACATAACGATCCTTAGTGTGTATGTACCTAACAACAAGAGTGTCAAATATATGAGGCAAAAACTGATAGAACTGCAAGTGGAAATAGATGAATTCACTATTATATTTGGAGACTTCAACACCCCTTTACCAGTAATTAACAGATCCAGCAGGCAGAAAATCGGAAAGGAGATATTTTAATTCAACAGCACCATCCATCAATGGGATCTAATTCACGTCTATAGATCTAAGATCATTTTGCATCTTCGTCTGAAAAATGCAGAATACATATTCTTTTCAAGTTCACTTGGATCATTCACCAAGACCACATTCTGGGTCATAAAACAAAACCTTAACAAATTTGAAAGAATAGAAATCATACAAAGTATGCTCTCAGACCACAATGGTATTACACCAGGAATCAATACAAAGATAACTGGAAAGCCTCAAAATACTTGGAGATTAAATACCACACGGGTCAAATATCAAGTCTCAAGAGAAATTAGAAAATATTTTAAATATACATAGAACTCTTAAAACTCAACAATAAGAAAACTAACAACTTGATTTTTTAAAAATGGTCAAGACATCTGAATAGACACTTCACCAAAGAAGATATACAGATGGCAAATAAGCAAATGAAGAGATGCTCAACATCATCTTGTCATTAGGGAACTGCAAATTAAAACAGTGAGATACCACTACACACCTATTAGAATGGCCAAAATCCAAAACACTGACAACAAGAAATGCTGGCGAGGATGTGGATTAACAGAAACTCTCATTTCTTGCTGGTGGGAAGGCAAAATGGTACAGCCACTTTGGAGAACAGTTTGGCAGTTTCTTAGAAAACTAAAGATACTCTTAATGTGTAATCCAGCAATCGTGCTCCTTGGTATTTATCCAAATGAGCTGAAAACTTACTTCCACAGAAAAACCTGCACACAGATGTTTGTGGCAGCTTTAGTCATAATTGCCAGAACTTGGAAGCAACCAAGACGTCCTTCAGTAAGTGAATGGATAAATAAACTGCAATACATCCAGGCAATGGAATATTATTCAGCACTAAAACGAAATGAGCTGTTATGCCACAAAAAGACATGGAGGAATCTTAAATGCATATTACTAAGTGAAAGAAGCTGATCTGAAAAGGCTGCATACTGTATGATTCCAACTATATGACATTCTGGAAAAGACAAAACTATGGAGATTGCAAAAAGATCAGGGGTTAGAGGAGAGGGTTAGGCAGAGCGTAGAGGATTTTTAGGTTATTGAAACTACTCCGTACGACACTGTAATGGTAGATACATGTCATTATACATTTGTCAAAAACCATAGAAGGTATAACACCAAGAGTAAATCCTAATTGAACTATGGACTTTGGGTGATAATGATGTGTCAATGCAGGTCCATCGGTTGTAACAAATATACCACTCTGGTGGGGGATGTTTATGGTGGGATATGCTATATATGTGTGGGGATGGGGAGTATATGGGCACTCTTTGTACCTTCTACTCAGTTTTGCTGTGAACCTAAAATTTTAATAAAAAACAAAGCCTTTTAAATAAATCAAATATTTTGAACTAAATAAAAATGAAAGTACAACTTATCAAAATTTGTGGCGTGCAGCAGAAGCAGTGCTTAGAGGGAAATTTGTAGCATTGAATGTATATATTAGAATGGAAGAAAGATCTAAAATCAATCATCTAAACTTCCTCCTTAGGAAACTAGAAAAAGAAGAGCAAATTAAATCCAAAGCAAGCAGAAGAAAAGAAATAATAAAAATTAGAGCAGAAATCGATGAAATTGAAAACAGAAAATCAATAGAGAAAATCAAAACGAAACCAAAAGCTGCTTTTGAAAAGATCAATAAAATTGATAAATCTCTACCTAAGCTAAGAAAAAAGAGAGGAGACACAAATTACTAATACCAGAGAGGAAAAGAGGGGTCAGCAAGGTGGCAGAATAGGAGGTCCCCCATTCATATTCCCCCTCAGCAACAATACTTTGGCAGCCACCTGTGTGCAAAAAGTTCCCTTACGGAACATTGAGATCTGGGTGGGAGATTGTGAAACCTTGGTGGAGTCCAAGACCAAGGATGGCCGTTTTGAGAAGGCAGACCCACACCCAGACTCGCTGACTGTGTGGTCCTGGCTACAGACCCAGAAACCATTCCGTCTCCCTGTGGACTCAGCTACAGCCCTGTTTGGCCTTGGTCTTGCCACCAACATCATATGCCAAGGGACCTGGGAGGAGTCACACCCATGCCTTGGGTAATAGGCCTGCAGACCTCAGTTCCAGCTGTGGACCCTGAAGTTGACCATGACCCGGCTCCAGCTCCTCTCAGCCATGGTCCAGAAGTCCCTGGAGGCAAGCTGCCAAACTCAGTCTGACTTGAGATCCTGAAATGGCCCTGTAAATCGGCTCCAGACTCTCCCAGCTGCAGTCTGCAAGCAATCCTGCCAGCCCAGGGACCCAGTGGGAGACACTCCCACCTGTGCCCTCAGATCCTGAAGTGGCCCTATAATTCAGCTCTTGCCCCTGTCAGGAATCTACAAGCTGTCCTTCCAGCTAGGGACACAGCAGGGGACATGCCTGTTAGTGCCCCCAGAGGCAGGCCAGCCAACCTTTGTCTCCCAGCATATCCTGAAATGGCCTTGTGACTTAGCTCTAGTCCCTCCCAGCAGCAATCTACAAGCAGTCCTGCCTGCCCAGGGACCTGGCAGGAGACAGGTCTGTCTGTGCTTCCAGAGCCAGGTCTGTAGACCTCAGTCCCAGCTATGGACCCTGAAGCAGTACTGGAACTCGGTTCCAGCCCCTCCTGGCCCCAGTCCGAGGCCAGTCCTGCCCACCCAGGGACCTACCCAGTGGTCCAGCAGGAGCCCTCCCAGGGACCTCGCGAGAGCTACATCTGTCTTTGTACCTGGTAACTGGCCCACTGTCTGTGGACCCAACTGTGGCCTCTGAGGTGGACTCTTGTCCCAGTTCCAGACCTCTTGAACAAGGTTCTTGAGGCAATCTCATCCACTGGGGATTAGACAAGATCCATGCCCACCCAAACCCCTGGTAACACGCCCACAATTGCAGACCACACTGCAGACCCAGCAACGTCCATGTAACTGGCTCCAACTCAGCTTAACTGTGATTCTCAAGCTAATACTATCAGCCAGGGGAACAGACAGGAGAAGGTCTTTACTTGTTGAAACAGCTCTGTAAAGACTGGAAGAGGTGTTTGCTCCTTCAAATGCACAGACACCAACACAAGGCTGCATTGATCATGAGGAATCAGACAAAAAATGATACCACCAAAGGAGATTAATAAAGCACCAGTGACTGACCCCAAAGAAATAGAGATCTCTGAATTGCCTGACAAAGAATTTAAAATAATCATCTTAAAGAAACTCAGTGAAATGCAAGAGAACACAGATAGACAACAAAGTGAAATCAGGAAAACAATGTATGCAGAAAAGAAGTTTAATAAAGAAGTAGAAACCATAAAAAGAGCCAAACAGAAATCCTGGAGCTGAAAAATACAGTGACAGAACTGAAAAATTCAATAGAGAGCTTCAACATCAGAGTTGATCATGCAGAAGAAGGAATCAGTGAGCTCAAAGACAAGTCATTTGAATTTAGCCAGTTAGAGGAAAAAAAGAGAAAAGAATAAAAAAGAGTGAAGAAAGCCTACATGAATTATGGGAGACTATCAAGCAGACAAATATGCAGATCATGGGAGTCTCAGGAGGAGAAGAAAGGGAAGGAGACAGAAGCTTATTTAAAGAAACAATAGCTTAGAACTTCCCAAATCTTGGGAGAGATATGGATATTCAGGTACAGAAGCTCAAAGGATCCCAAGCAAGATCAATCCAAAGAAGATTACCCCAAGACACATTATAAAAAGACTGTTAAAACTCAAAGACAAAGGGAGAATTTTGAAAGCAGCGAAAGAAAAATGACTCATCACATACAAGGGACTCTCCATAAGGCTATCAGTGTATTTCTCAGGAGAAACCTTACAGGCCAGGAGAGAGTGAGATGATATATTCAAAGTGCTGAAAGAAAAAAACTTGCTAACCAAGAATACTGTACCTGGCGAAATTGTCCTTCGGAATGAAGGGGAGATAAAGACATTCCTAGACCAAAAAAACCTGAGGGAGTTCATCATCACTAGACCTATCTTACAAGAAACACTAAAGGGAGTTCTTCAAGTTGAAATGAAAGGATGCTAAGTAACAATAGGAAAACATATGAAAGTATAAAACTTACTGGTAAAGGTAAATATATAATAAACAGTAAATAAATTCAGCATACTATAATATTCAATGGTGATGTGCAAACGTAAATCACTTCTATTTCTAGTGTAAAAGTTAAAAGGCAGTAGTATTAAAAATAACTGTAGCTACAATAATTTGTTAATAGATGCACAATGTAAAAAGATGTAAAGTATGATGTCACTAGCATAAAATGTGAGGGGAGGAGAAGTAAAAGTGTAGAGTTTTGAATGCAATTGAAAGTAAGCTGTTATCAGCTTAAAGAAGACTTATAAGATGTTTTATGTAACCCTCATGGTAACTACAAAGAAAAAATCTCTAGTAGATAAACGAAAGAGAAAGAGAAAGAAATTAATCCACTACAAAATATCAGTCACAAAGGAAGACATCAAGAGAGGAAGAAAGGAACAAAGGAAATATGACAGTCAGAAAACAATTAACAAAAGGGCAATAGAAAGTCGTTACTTATCGGTAATTACTTTAAAGGTAAATGGATTGAATTCTCCAATTAAAAGACGCAGAGTGGCTGAATGGATCAAAAAACAAGATCCAACAGTGTGCTGCCGCAAGGGACTCACTTTAGCTTCAAGCTGAAAGTGAAGGAATGGAAAAGGTATTCCATGCAAATGGTAACCAAAAGAGAGAAGGTGAATAGCAGACAAAATAGACTTTCAGTCAAAATTGGTCACAAGACACAAAGAAGGTCACTATATAGTGATAAAGAGGTCAATTCATCAAGAGGCTATAACAATAGTCAATATATATGCACACAGCATTGGGGAGCACCTAAATATTTAAAGCAAATATTAATAGAACTAAAGAGAGAAATAGACAAAAATGCAATAATACTATGGGACTTCTATGGGACTTCTCCCCACTTTCAACAATGGATAGGTTATCCAGACAGAAAATCAATATGGAAACAGCAGACTTGAATAACACAATAGACCAAATGGATCTAACAGACACACAGAACATTCCATCCAACAGCACCTGAATACACATTCTTCTCAAGCACACACAGAACTTTCTCCAGGATAGATCATATGTGGGGCCACAAAGCAAGTCGTATCAAATTTAAGAAGATTGAAATCATATCAAGTATCTGTTCTGACCACATTGGTATGAAACTAGAAATCAATAACAGGAGGAAAATTGGAAAATTCACAAGTATGTGGAAATTTTAAGCAACACACTCCTGAACAACCAGTGGGTGAAAGAAGAAATCAAAATAGAAATCAGAAAGTATCTTGAGACAAATAAAAATGGAAACACAACATACCAAAACTTAGGAGATGCAACAAAAACAATTCTAAGACATTTGTTGTGATAAATGCCTACATTAAGAAGGAAATAATAAAGGTTAGATCAGAAATAAATGAAATAGGTACTAGAGAAACAATAACAAAAAATAAGTGAAACTAAGAGTTGGGTTTTTAAAAAGATAAAATTGACAAATGTTTAGCTAGACTCACCAAGAAAAAAGAGAGAGGACTCAAATGAATAAAATTATAAGTGACAGAGGAGACGTTACAACTGATACCAAAGAAATAAAAAGAATCATAAGAGACTACTATGAGTAATTATACACCAATAAATTGGATAACCTAGAGGAAATGGATAAATTCCTACCTATAAGACTGAATTATGAAGAAATATAAAATCTGAACAGACCAATAACAAGTAAGGGGGTTGGATTAGTAATCAAAAACCTCAGAACAAAGAAAAGCCCAGGACCAGACAGCTTCATGTGTAAATTCTACCAAACATTTAAAGAAGAATTAACACCAATCCTTTTCAAACTCTTCCCAAAATATTGAAGAGGGAACACTTGCAAACTTATTTTATGAGGCCAGAATTACCTTTATACCAAAGCCAAATAAGGATGTGCAAGAAAAGAAAATTACAGGGCAGTATCCCTCATGAACATGGATGCAGAAATCCTCACCCAAATACTAGCAAACCAAATTCAATAGCATATTAAAAGGATCATACACCATGATCAAGTGGGATTCATCCTGGGATGCAAGGATGGCTTACCATATACAAATCAATAAATGTGATACACCACGTTAACAAAACAAAGGATAAAAATTATATGATCATCTCAATAGATGCAGAAAAACCATTTGACAAAATTCAACATCCTTTCACGATAACAACTCTCAAGAAATTAGGTATGAAAGGAATGTACCTCAACATAATAAAGGCCGTATGTGACAAGCCCACCACTAACATCCTGGTCAGTGGTAAAAAGATGGAAGCTTCTCCTCTAAGACCAGGAAGGACAGGTACCCACTCGCACCACTTTCATTCAGCACAGTCCTGCGAGATCTAGCTGGAGCAATGAGGCAAGAAAAAGAAAAGACATCCAAGTCAGAAAGGCAGAAGTTAAATTGTCTCTGTTTGCAGATAACATGATCTTATATGTAGAAAACTAACCGTTCTACCAAGAAACTGTTAGAACTAATAAAAGAATTCAATAGAGTTGCAGAATGCAAAGTCAATGTACAAAAATCGGTTGCATTTCTACACAACAACTAGTTATCTGGAAAATAAGAAAGCAATCCCATTTACAATAGCATCAAGTAGAATAAAATATTAGGAATAAATTTAAACAAAGAGATGAAAGAGCCATACACTGACAGCTGCAAAACATTGCTGAAATAGAGAAGCAAATAAATGGAAAGACAAGGGGGCTGGCCCGGTGGTGTAGCCGTTAAGTTAGCACATTCCGCTTTGGCAGCCCGGGGTTCGCAGGTTCGGATCCTGGGCACAGATGTACACACCACTCGTCAAGCCATGCAGAGGTGGCGTCCCACATAGAGCAACCAGAAGGATGTACAACTATGACATACAACTATCTACTGGGGTTTTGGGGAGAAAAAAGGAGGAAGATTGGCAACAGATGTTAGCTCAGGGCAAATCTTCCTCAAAAAAAAACAATCTTTAAAAAAAAATGGGAAGACATAGCATGCTCATGGACTGGAAGACTTAATATTATCAAAATGTCCATACTACCCAAAGCAATCTGCAGATTCAATGCAATCCTTATCAAAATTCCAATGGTGTTTTTCACAGACATGTCAAAAACAATCCTAAAATTAGTATAGAACCACAAAAGACCTCAAATAGCCAAAGAAACCTTGAGAAAGAACAAGGCTGGAGCCATCCCACTTCCTGACTTCAAACTGTATTACAAAGCTATCGTAATCAAACCAGTATGGTACTGGCATAAAAACAGACATGTAGACCAATGAAACAGAATAGAGAACCAAGAAATAAACCCACACATATATGGTCAACTGATCTATGACAAGGGCACCAAGAATACACAGTGGGCCTTACACCATATACAAAAATCAACTTAAAATGGATTAAAGACTTAAACAAAAGATATGAAACCATAAAACTCATAGAAGAAAACCTAGGGAGAAAGCTCCTTGACATTGGTCTTGGGAATGATTTTTTTGGATATGACACCAAAAGCACAGGCAGTGAAAGCAAAAACAAACAACTGGGGCTACATCAAACTAAATAGCTTCTGCACAGGAAAGGAAACCATTTTTTTAAAAAAGAAAAGGCAACCTAAGAAATAGGAGAAAGTATTTGCAAATAATATGTCTGATAAGGGGTTAATGTTCAAAATATATCAGTAACTCATACAACTCAACAGCAAAAAACCTAAATAACCCAATTTAAAAAATGGGCAAAGGACCTGAATAGACATTTTTCCAAGAAGACATACAAATGGCCAAAAGGTATATTAAAAAGTGCTCATCATCACTAATCATCAGGGAAATGGAAATCAAACCCACCATGAGATATCACCTCATACCTGTTAGGATGGCTGTTATCAAGAAGACAAGAGATAACAAGTGTTAGCAAGGGTATGGAGAAAAGACAACCCTTGTACATTGCTGGGGGGAATGTAAATTGCTACAGCCATTATGGAAAACAGTATGGATGTTCCTCAAAAAAATTAAAAATAGCTATCATATGATTCAGCAATCCTACTCCTGGGTGATGAAGTCAGTATCTTGAAGAGATATCTGCTTCCATGTTAATTGCAGCATTATTCACAATAGCCAAGATATGGAAGCAACCTAAGTGTTGACAGAGGAATGGATAAAGAAAATGTGAGGCATGTACACACACACACACACACACACACATAGACATACATACACACGTATACAGTGGAATATTATTCAGCCATAAAAAGAAGGAAATCCTGCCATTTGCAACAACATGGATGAACTTGGAAGATATTATGCTAAGTGAAATAAGTCAGACAGAGAAAGATACTTTATGGTCTGGTTCTCATAGAGAACAGAGAGTAGAATGGTGGTTACCACGAGCCAGGAGGTGGTGAAAATGGGGAGATATTGGTCAAAAGGTACAAACTCTCAGTTATAACATGAATAAGTTCCTAAGGATCTAATGTTGAGCATGGTGACTATAGTTAATAATACCATATTGTATACTTGAAATTTGCTAAGAGAATAATCTTAAGTGTTCTCAACATACCACCAACAAAAGAGGTTACTATGTGAGGTGATGGGTGTGTGAATTAACTTGTTTGTGATAATAATTTCACAATGTATATATATATCAAACCATCACATTGTACATCTTAAACATATGAAATATTTATTTGTCAGTTATACCTCAATAAACCTGGGGGGAAAAGAAATGAAAAAAGGATCACTACCTCAGATTCCATGGACATTAAAAGGATAATAAAGGAATATTATTAACAACTCAGTGCCCACAAATCTGATAACCTAGATGAAATGGACCAATTCCTTGAAAGACAAAATTTACCAAACCCACACATGAAGAAATAGATGATCTGAATAGGCCTATCTCTATTAAAGAAATTGAATCACTAGTTAATAACCTGCCAAAATAGAAAGCACCAGGCCCAGATGGGTTCAGTGGTGAATTCTACCAAACATTTAAGGAAGAAATTATACAAATTCTCTACAATCTTCTGCAGAAAACAGAGGCAGAGGGAGTACTTCCTAACTCATTATATGAAGTCAGCGTTACTCTAATACCGAAACCCAACAAACAAATTGCAAGAAAGGAGAAGCATAGAGCAATATCCGTCATGAACATTGATGCAAAACCCTCAATAAGATATTAGCAAATCAAACCCAACATGTATAACAAGAATTATACATGCCTACAATCTTAGTAGGATTTATTCCAATTATGCAAGGCTAGTTGAACATTTGAAATTCAAGTAATAAAATCCATCACATCAGTGGGCTAAAGACATGTCATATTGGATTACGGCCCACCCTAATGACCTCGTCTTAACTTGATTACATTTGCAAAGACCCTGTTTCCAAATAAGGTCACACTTCCAGGTACCAGGGGTTAGAACTTCAACAGACCTTTTGGGGTGACATAATTCAACCTGTAAAAATTCGCTTTCACCATGTAACATATTCACAGGTTTTGGGGATTAGGATGTGAATGTCTTTGGGGGGGGTGGGTATTATTCTGCCTACCACAATAAGCATGGTTATTTTAATGTCTGCGTCTGATAATTCTAATTTCTGGAGCCTGTCAGATTGTTTATATGCTTTATTGTTTCTACTGGTTCTTATTCATGGTGTCTTGTTTAGTATGCCTGTTTATCTTTGTGAACTTGACATTGTATTCGAAAAATAATTTATAGAAATAATTTGCAGCCTAGTATTTATCTTCCTTCAGAGAAGATTTTTTTTCTTCTGACAGGTGCTAGGGACTTAATCCAATTTCAGTTTTATTGAGATGTAATTGACATACAGTACTGTGTAACTTTAAGGTGTACAGCATAATGACTTGACCCACATATACTGTGAAACGGTTACCACAGTAAGCCTAGTTAACATCCATCATCTCATATAGATACTTATGATGAGAACTCTTAGGGTAAAGAGTTTGTTTTTCAGTAGGCCCCTGGAGCTGGCAGCTGCCCACATCCTGCTCTGGCTGTCTCCTCTTTGACACTTGCATCTTTTTGTCTTTGGAGTCAAAAATGATGCTCAGCGTCTCAGAAATCTGTTCTGGAAATGGCAGATGTAGTATCAACTGCTAGAGTCAGGTCTCTGGATTTCTTTCTTCCTCAGACTCTTGGGTCAGGAATTTAATTTTTCCACCATCTTTACGGATCTCTAGTGACTTTAAGGAAATACTTTGGATATTTTGTCTCTTTTTTTCTGGTTGCCTTTATCAGGAAGATTAGTTTTGATTATCTGTTCTGCTGTTACTGGAAGTCTGTTATCTTTTTAAAAATGTTGTACATTACATCCCCAGTACTTATTTATTTTATAACTGGAAGTTTGTACCTTTTGACCACTTCATCCAGTTCCCCCTCCCACACCCCCGGCCTCCGGTAACTACAAATCTTATCTCTTTTTCTATGAGTTTGTTTGGTTTTTTAGATTCCACATGTAAGTGAGATCATACAGTGTTTGTCTTTCTCTGTCTGACTTTTTTCACTTAGCATAATGCCTCAGGGTTCATCCATATTGTTGCAAATGGCAGGATTTCCTTCTTTTGTATGGCTGAATAATATTCAGAGAAGATGTGTGTATGTGTACTTACACACCATATTTTCTTTATCCATTTATCCATTGATGGACGCTTAGGTCGTTTTCATGTCTTGGCTATTGTAAATAACGCTGCTATGAACATGAGGGTGTATATATCTTTTTGAATTAGTATTTTCGTTTCCTTCGGATACATTCCTAGAAGTAGAATTGCTGGATCATATAGTAGTTTTATTTATAATTTTTTGAGGAACCTCCACACAGTTTTCCATAATGGCTGTACCAATTTACAGTCCCACCCGCAGTGCACAAAGGTTCCCTTTTCTCCACATCCTCACCAGCATTAGTTATCTCTTTTCTTTTTGGTGACAGCCATTCTACCAGGTGTGAGGTGATATCTCATTGTGGTTTTGATGTGCATTTCCCTAATGATTCATGATACTGATCACCTTCTCATGTATCTCTTGGCCATCTGTATTGGTGGTAAACTCTCTCAATTTCTGTTTGCCTGAAAATGGCTTTATTTCACTCTTGTTCTTGAAAGATAGATCGAAAAGTTATCTTCTCTTAGCGTTCAGAAGATATTATTTCAGTTTCTTCAGGCTTTCTTTGTTCCTCTCAGTCTAATTGTTCTTTTGAATATAAGCTGTTTTTCTCTCAAGGTGATTTCAAGATCACTCCATCTTTGGTGTTCTGAAATTTCACTGTGATATGTAGGTGTGGTTTCTTCTGTTCATTATTCTGTGACACGTGCCTCTTCAGCCTATGATTCTTGTCTTTGATGTGTTCTTAAAAATGCTCTGTCCTTGGGGCTGGCCCCGTGGTGTAGTGGTTAAGTGTGCACGCTCTGCTGCTGGTGGCCTGGGTTCAGATCCCGGGCATGCACCGATGCACCACTTGTCAGGCCATGCTGTGGCGGCGTCCCATATAAAGTGGAGGAAGATGGGCACGGATGTTAGCCCAGGGTGAGTCTTCCTCAGCAAAAAGAGGAGGATTGGCATGGATGTTAGCTCAGGGCTGATCTTCCTCACACACACACAAAAAAAGCTCTGTCCTTATCTTTTCTATTTTTACCTCTCTGCAATTCTATTTGTAATTGTCTTCTGGAACTCCAATTAGATATATGTCAGATCTTATATTTTTCTCCATTTTCTCTTAACCTTTCTTTTATATTTCTGATATCTTTGTCTTTTTATGTCAACATGGGTAATCCATTCAGCTCTGTATTCTAGTTCACTAATTCTCTCTTCAACTTTTTCTAATCTGGTATTGAGATTTTTTTTGGAATGGGATGAAGATTAAGTTTTTAAAAATATTTTCTCACTGAGGTATAACACTACTCATAACACACCAGAAGTCTTCTCATACCACTTCATAATCTCTAATCCTTCCCTCACACTCCCCCTTTCTAGTTAACTCCACCGCCACCCTTAGCCCCTGGAAACCACTATCTGTTCTCCACCTCTGTAGTTTTGCCTTTTCCACAATGTCATATAAATGGAATCATACAGTAATAACATTTTATAGTCTGCTAGCAGCAAATTCCCTCATAGTTGTGTTTCATATGAGAATGACTTTTATATCACCTTCTTCCCTAAAGTATATTTACACTGGATTTAGAATTCTGGGTGAAAATTTCTTTCTTTTTCAGCACTGTAAACATTTTGTTCAAGTTTATTATGGCCTCCTTAGTTTCTGTTGAGAAATCCACAGTTATTCAAATTGTTGTTCTCCCAAGAGTAACACGTTGTTTTTCTCTGCCTGCTTTCAAGTCGCATTGTTTGTCTTTGGTTTTCACCAGTTCAAGAGGATGTGTCTGGGCATGTGTTTCTTTTGACTTTATCCTGATTGGGACTGAGTTTCTTGAATCTGTAAGTTTATGCCTTTTGCCAAATTTAGGAGATTTTCAGCCATTATTTCTTCAAATATTTTTTTCTACGAATATCTTTTCTCCTCTCCTCCTGGGACTCTGATGATACAAATGTTAGACCTTTTGATGTTGTCTCACAAGTGCCTGAGGCTCTGTTTACTTTTTAATTTTCAATCTTTTTTCTCTGTGTGTTCAGATTGCATACTTTCTTTTGATCTATCTTCAAGTTTACTTACTCTTTCCTCTGCCATCTCCATTTAGTTCTTTGGGCCACCGAGTGAATTTTTTATTTCAGTTATTATATTTTCAGTTCTAAAATTTCCATTTGGTCCATATACCTTCACTCTAGTTCTGTTTGCTGAGGCTGGCTACCTTCCACTTGTTTCATGAGTGTTTGCTGTTACTTCTTGGAGCATGGTTATAACAGTAATTTTAAAGTCTTCATCTGATAATATCAATATTGAGTCACCTCAGAGTTGGCATCTCTTGGTTGTCTCTCCCTTTGATAACTGGTCACATTCCTGGTTCTTTGTATGTCACATAATTTTGGATTGTATCTTAGACATTTTGAATATTGTGTTATGAGACTCTGGGTCTTGTTTAAATCCTATGAGAATGTGGCTTTTTTGTTTTATTAGACAATAGACTCTGTTAAGGTCAAGCTGCAAGTTCCAACTCACCTTCTGTGTGCTGTGGTTTTAAAGCAGGTTCATTTTCAAAGATTTTGTAGTGATATTAAAATCTGTTCTGCACGTGCACCACTCAGGGGCCAGTCTGAGACCTGTGCAGTGGTCTACTCTGTAGTTCAGTTCTCAAAACCTCTGGTATGCTGCTTAAGGTGAGATCCATACATGCACAGTTCAGGGATAAGCCCGTGAGTTTACATATAACTTTTTGGGATCCCTTTCTTGTTTTCCCCCCTTTCCACACTCTTCAACTCCTAAGGAGTCCCCATCCTGGGCCTCTGGCTTGAAAGGTGTAACTTTAGTGTTCCTCGTCTAACATGCATTTCCTGAGACTGGGTCGGCCTCTGAGGACAGTGGTGGGAAGATATATAGAGAAAAAACAATGGGGATTCTCCACATTCTCTTCAGATCACAGTTCCTCTGGTCAAAGAGGATTCTCCTCGCAGACTGTTAGGTGCCCACCCTGCTGCTGCCATTTCCACAGATGGCAGCTTTGGAACTTGAACTTGCCTGAGGGCAGGGCCAGGAAAGAAAAATCAGGGGATTTCACCCCACCCTCTCTGTCCCATAGAGGTCCCCTCTCCCATTCCTTGGAACAGAGAGAGAGGGCTTCTCTTAGAGCTCGCTCTGGTGCATGATTCTGGGATTCAGGCTTCCTTTGAGTCCAGTCTGTGGCACACAGGAGGAAAATAAAACCCAGGACACTCATTGCTAGGTTGGTTGTACTTTGAGTTTGGTCTCCTTCCCCAATCCGCCCACTGCCTTTTACTTTTCAGAGTCCTCTGATAGCTGCTCATGCATTCTGTCTAGGGTTTTAGTTACATTCACTGGGAAATGCAGGGTGGGGTGTGGTTACTCCATTTAACCAGATTTGAGTGTTCCTCTTTGACTATTTTTAAATTTTTTCTTTTTTATTATTGATTTTTATATTCTGGATACAAGTCCTTTGTCAGATATATATGTATTGTATGTATTTTCTGCCAGTCTGGGGCTTGACTTTAATTTTTTTAATTGCATCTTGATGAAGTCCATTTTATCAACTTTTTCTGTTATGATTAGTGCTTTTTGTGTCCTGTCAAAGAAATCTTTTCCCACCTCAAGTTCATGAAGATACTCTCTTATGTTTTCTTCTAGAAGATACATAATTTTGCCTTTGATGTTTAGGTCTATGATTCATCTAGGATTAATTGCATTTTGCTGGCCATGAAAATTTCTATATTTCTTTAACTTCTCTCTGTGATGTATTGTAGTTTTCAGTGTACGAGTCTTACACATCTTCCATTTAATTTCTCCCTAAGTAGTTTATGTTTTTATACTACTGTAGGTCATATTTTTAAAATTTCATTTTTAAATTATTCGTTGCTAGTAAGTACAGTTACAATAGATTTGACCTTGATAATATTTTTATTTTTTTAAGCTAAAAAATATATTTACTTTATGTATCTGATCATTCTGATATCTTATGCCTTTGTGCATCTGATTTTGCTGGTAGTACCTTTTCCCCTTAGGTGTTTTGTGATTTTTACTGTGATCTCATATTCAATGGAAATTGTGGGAATTCTTTGAGACCTAGGTTGAAAGTGGATTTCTCCAGAAGGTTTCTTAATTACTTCCACCAGGTACCTGGGAGTGCTACCAAGCCAGCATTATTTTTAAATAAATTTTCAGCTTCATTATAAAATAAACAGTACACTTAGAGTAAGAATTTGAACCACAGACCTGTGTAAGGGTTAGCTTTTGATTATAAAATCTTAACACTAAGGTTAAAACATGCAAAGGTCCCTGTTTTCTGCCTCAAAACAGCTCTGCCCCTCCTTTCCATCTCCTTCTCCATGCCCTCATAAGCCCCAGACCTCTGAGTCTTTTTTGCCTTGTTGCACCTTTCCACGTGGATACTTAGTATGCTAAAGGTGAGCCTGCACCAACTTTCCAGATGTATGTGTCTGGAAAATATGGATTACTTTTTCTAAAAACCACTTATTTCCACCCTTTCTGTGCCTAGCCTTGGGCTGAGGAACTAGAAATACAAATGTGAAAAAGGCACGTGGCCTTTCTTCCTGACACTGTGAGTTTGGGAGGAAGAAATAGTCACTAATATTTATTGAGCCCTTGTCTTGTGCTAGCCACCATCGTGGTGCTTTCACATTTGTCACTCAGTCCTAGGAATGACCTTGCAGAGCAGGCTTTCTCATAGGAATTTTGTGGATGTGGAAACCCAGGCGCAGGGGCTACAGGTAGTGAGTTTGGCGCTGGGATTTGAGCCCCCTGTGCTGGTAGCCTTCCTTTAGGGGGAAGGCAGAGTGATTGCTGTTGCAGCCCAGTGACCTGCTGTCACCTTGCTCTCTTGTAGAGGCTGTGCACACCTGTGTACTGCAAGTACCAGTTCCATAAGACTCCGGTTCACAAGACTGAGGGGCAGCCCCATGGGGTCCGTATCTACTTTGAGGACATCAATGTCATCTTCCTTGGGCTGATGCACCCCAGTGACCTGAGGGAATACCTGGAGGGCCCCCCCATGGTGGTAGAAGTCCACGACCGGGACCGCAAGTCAGAAGAGTATTCCCAGAAGCCCACCCTGTTTGGGGAGGACCCCCTGGATTCATACCTCAACTTCCAGGCCCTCTTCTCTCCCAAAGAGGCAGAATCACAAAACAAGATGTGGGACCCTTATGGGGTTGCCCACGTCAGTTTTGCCGACCTCCTTCTCGGCCACAAGTTCTTGAACCTGGCGGTCCCCATCCAAAACTGCAAGCCTAAGCCCGCAGACTGTGGCCCAGACAGCAGGAGCAGGAAGGTGGTGGGGTTTAGGGTTCCCACAGACGGCCTCCAGCGTGGCCCAATGCCCATGGGCAACTACCTAGAGGCCAACTCCACACTCAAGCTGCGAGTGGACATCGCAGTGCCACTGCAGGCTGGGGCTGAAGCCCCCAATCCAGACCTCACAGGCACCCGGTTTGGTCGCATGATTTTCATGTTTGGCTCCAGGGAGATCCTCCTGCACAGCCTCCTGCAGGACATCACCATGATCAACGCCAAGGCCCTTGATCTGGACTCCTACCCTATTGAGAACATCCAGCAGATCCTGTCAGGCTTTAAGATGTGGGTGAAGATCCAGGAAAGGGAGGACCTGGATGTGCTCACGGGCTTCCATCTGCTGGATGGGAAGATCCACCTCCTCATTCTGGAAGGCTTGGCTGACCAAGGCTTGAAGTGTCTATGGGAGCGCCACGAAAGCCAGTAAGTGGTTTGTTTTGTGTTTCATGGAAAAGTGATGGCATTTGGATGCGGAGTGAGTGGAGAGATCTTTCCAAGCCAAGCTCAGGTTCAGTGTCCTCATCTATGAGAGGGATATATTGATTCAGTTCCTCTTGGGGTTTGTATAAGACACTTTGCAGAGCTCAGTGACTGGACTTGATAACAGGAAAAATTGCTTGCCTTTGGTTGAAGGGAAAACTTTAGGGGTGGTATAGAAGAGAAGGTGGTTCAGGAAAATGGGTCCTGCCTTCAGACTTCTGAAGGGCCTACTCGGTTAATAGGGAGGAGAATGTTCTTATGGCCCTAAGATGGACACCACAAGGAAATAGATTCTAACTCTGCCCAAGTAAGACATATCTGATTATTTTGAAGCTTGAGAGGCTGCCTCGACTACAGAAAGTTCCCCTTTCCTGGAGGCTTTCAGGAGCAACTGATGGCTGCTCAGTGGGGACGTTGTAGAGGCAATTAAAGTGTCCGATTCTGGGCTGGAGCAAGTGGCCCCTCATGGTCCTTCCATTCTTTACTTTTGGTGACATGGTACTTCTCTTTTCCTTTCATGATTTGCAAGCATCCTAGTTTGGGTAAATAGGACCTCTGTCCTTTAGTCTGCAGGTCCCGTCTGTGTCCTCAGAGCTCAGATGCCCCAGGCCCCAGGCGCTGACAACATCGGCAGGGAGTCAGAAGTTGACTCTGTCCACACAGGAGGGGAGTGCAGCACTGTGGGGGCCTGTCTTTATGTGCTGATGGGCCAAGAGGCACTGGTGAGGAGCTGGCCTTATGGCTAGTTATTTGCCCAAGAGAACTGAAAACATGTCCACACAAAAATGTGCACATGAATGTTCATAGCAGCATTATTCATAGTAGTCAAAAGTGGAAACAACCCAAAGGTCCATCAACTGAAGAACAAAATGTGATGTATATTTTTTTCCAAAATGTGATATATTCATACAATGGAAGAATATTCAGCCATGAAAAAGGAATACAGTATTGATACACATACGTCAACATGGATGAACCTTGAAACCATTATGCTAAGTAAAAGAAGCCAGACATAAAAGGCCACATATTATATGATTCCCTTTATATGAAATGTCTAGCATAGTCAAATCCATAGAGATAGAAGAAGATGAGTGGTTGCCAAGGTCTCAGGGGAGAGATGAAGGAGAAGTGGGGAGTGACTGCCAACGGGTACAGTTTCTTTTTGGGGTGATGAACATGCTCTAGAATTAGACAGTGTTTATGGTTGCACAACATTGTGAGTATACTAAAAAACCACTAAACTGTACACTTTAAAAGGGTGACCTTGATGGTGTGTGGTAAAGAATTTGGCCTTGCCCAAGAGAAGTCTGGCCTTTGCCCTTGGCTTCCGGGAGGTGATCTGTGTCATACCTAGCAAGAATGTCATTTTTTAGGTTGGGCGCTGACCACACAGGGTCTTAGGATGGGACCAGCCTTAGCTGATAGTCATAGGATGGAGGTTGGCCGTACCAGAAGGACCAACAATGTGAGTTAGGATGGAGGCTTTGTGTCATGCCATGTCAGTGGACCTGGAGACTGAGATAGCTGTGTGGGCAATCAGTCAGTCATGCTTTCTGTAATGCAGCCGCCATAAAACCTCTGGACATCAAGGCTTGGGGGCGCTACTTTGCATGTTATAGGTCATCAATGTCCTAAGGATAACACATCCTGACTCCATGAGGAAAGAGCAGTGGAAGCTTTGTGGAAGCACCCTGGACCGTGCCGTATGTATCTCTTCCTTTAGCTGATTTTAATCTCTATTCTTTCTCTGTAATAAGCCATGAGTGTGAGCATTACAGCTTTTAGTAATTCTGTGAGTTCTTCTAGCAAATTGACAAACCTGAGGGTGGTTTTAGGAACCCCCTAAACTTGCAGTTGTTTTCAGAAGTCAGGGCATTTTAGGGGACTGTGCAGTTTGGCTAACTCGGTGCATATGGTGTGGGAATTATATCTCAATTAAAAGTTTTTTTCCAATGGCAGAAATAACATAAGGTAGGTTCACTGACCCAGTTCAACTTAGTTAGAAATAAAAAACAAATCATTAACCAGAAGAAAAAATTCACGTGCCTGTAAATTAACAAATACTTCCAAATAACCCATGGGTCAAAGAGAAACTGTAATGGAAATTAGACATTTTTGTTCTGAAAATAATGAGAATAGTATATTATCTAAATTTGTGGGGTGATGTTAAAGCATTATTTAGAGAAAACTTTATAGCCTTAAATGCTTATATTAGAAAAGAAGAAAGGCTGAAAATTACTGAGACATAACTGTAGATATTTCAGACATTGAAATTAGTGTTTTAAACTATGTCAATAAATTAAAAAAATTACAAGAAATTCAAAAGATAATACCAAAAATATTTTCAGATAAGATAGTTTAGGTTTCTGGATACAAAAATTAATGTAAAAATCTATTGAATTTCTGAATACTATGTACATACAAAAAATAATTTTTAAAAGGAATACTTTAAAAATCATAAAAATATGAAATTCATGGGAGTAAATTCAACAGAAAGGTGTGAAAGACTTGTATCATGAATATCATAGAACTTTTAGAAACAGTAAAGAAAACCAAAATAAAGGAAGAGACATATCATGTTCATGGATTGGAATACTAAATGTTGTGTCAGTTATCCCTAAATTGGATCTATAGATTCAATGCAATCTCAATTTTAAAATACCAACTTTTTTAAAAGTGTGGAACTTGAAAAGCTGATTTAAAAATTTATATCAACATGTAGATGTTTTAAAAAAGACACTCTTGAATAAGAAGAAGATGGAAGAACTTGCTCTACTAGATATCAAGACTCATTATAAAACTATAGTAATTAAGACAGTGTGGTATTGGTTCAGGGACAGACAAGCAGACCTATGGAATATAATAAAAACTCAAAAACAGACCTATACTTAAGTGGTCACTTGACATACGAATAAGTGACATTGCAAAATCAGTGGGAAATGAACATAGTAAAATCATTGAATTGTACCCTTTAAAAGGGTGAATTCGCACAATGGCATACCACTTCACACCCACTAGGATGGCTAGAATCAAAAGTTAGATAATAACAAGTGTTAGCAAGGATGTGGAGAAATCAGAATTGTCATTCACTGCTGGTGGGAATTAGTCACTTTGGAAAACAGTGTGGCAGTTCCTCAAATGGTTAAACAGGGTTACTGTTTGACTCAGCAATCCCACTCCTAGGTAAATGCCCAAGATAAATGAAAACATATGTCCACACTAAACTAGTACGCAAATGTTTGTAACAGCATTGTTCATAGTAGCCATTAGGTAGAAACAACTCAGATGTCCATTAATTGATAAATGGGTAAAGAACATGTGGCATATAAATACAATGAACTATTATTTGGACGTAAAAAGGAATGCAATACTTATAGATGCTACAACATGGATGAACCTTGAAAACATTATTCTAAGTGAATGAAGTCAGTCACAAAAGACCACATGTTATATGATTCATTTGTATTAAATGTCCAGAATGGGCAAATCTATAGAGACAGAAGGTAGATTAGTGGATACTTAGGGCTGTGGGTCAGGGGCATGGATATAGGGGTAGATAGGTAAGGGGTACAAAGTTTCTTTTTTAGGTGATGAAAATGTCCTAAAATTGATTGTGGTGATAGTTGCATATATCTGTGAATAGACTAAAAACTATTGAATTTTACACTTTAAGTGAGTGAATCGTAAGGCATGTGAATCATATCTCAATTTAAAAATTCCTCTAGTGGACAAAAAAATTTCAGTAAGGAAAGGATAAACTTTTAAATAAATGGTGTTGGGATAATTGTTTATCCGTAGGAAAAATGGAAAAGAACTTCCTACATCAAACCATTCACAAAAATCAATTCTAGCTGGATGAAAAACCTATGTACATTTTTAACTTTTCATTTTGAAATAACTGTGGAGTCACAGGAAATTTAAAGAATATTACAGAGAGGTCCCATGGACCTTTCACCCAATTCCACCCAATGGTTGCAACCTACTTAACTATCCACAGTTATATTGATACACTATACACAACAATATCTAAACCAGGAAATTGACATTGGTACAATGTGTGTGTGTTGTTTGTGACAGTTTATCAGATGTAAATTTGTGTGAGCACTACTACAATGAAGATACAGAACTATTATCTCACCACAAAGATCTCCCTCATGCTTTAACCATCCTTAACCACTGGCAACCATTAATCTGTTTTCCATTTCCATCATTTTGTCATCTGGAGAATGTTACACATAAATGGAATCATAAAGTGTATAATTTTTTGAGATTTTTTTTTCCAGTCAGCATAATACCCTGAGTTGTGTGTGTCAATAGTTTGTTCATTTTTATTGCTGAGTAGTATTTAATGGTATGGAAGTGCCACAATTTAACCAACCACCTATTGAGGGACATTTTGGTTGTTTCCAGTTTTTTGATTATTACAAATGAAGCTGCGATGAACAATAATGTCCAAGTTTTTGTGTGGACAAAAGTTTTCATTTCCCTGGGATGTACCCCTGAGAGTGTGATTGCTGGGTGATATGGTAAGTGTATGTGTAGTGTGGTAGGCAAAATTCTAACTTGGCCCCCAAGATTCCTGCCCCTGGTGTGCACACACCTTCTCCCAATTATTCAACCAATCTAGGTACTTCTGTGGAGGGATTTTCCAGCAATTAAGGTCCCAAATTGATTCACTTTAAGATAGGAAGGTGGGCCTGATCTAATCAGGTGAGCCCCATAAAAACAGACAGTTTTCTCAGGTTGGTCTAGATGTGAGAGACAGAGAAAGTCAGGGGTTCAAAGCTCAAGAAGGACTAAATGCATTGTTGCTGGCTTGAAGATGGAGGGGGCCATGTGTCAAGGAATGCAGGTAACCTGTAGGAACTGAGAGCAGCCCTGCTGACCTCGAGCAAGAAAGTGGGGACCTCAGTCCTAAAACCACAGAGGACTGAATTCTGCCAGCAATGAGAATGAGCTTGAAAGTGGATTTTTGCAGGGCATCCAGATCAGAACTCCTTCTGGCTGACCCCTTGGTTTCAGCCTTGTGATACCCTGAGCTAAGAACCCTGTCATGCTGTGCTGGGCTTTGGATTTGCAGAACTGTGTGGGCTAATACATTGTCTTAAGCTGCTAATTTGTGGTAATTTGTTACACAGCAATAGAAAACTAATACATTAAGTTTTTAAAGAAACTACCAAGTTATTTTCCAGAGTGGCTATAATATTTTACATTTCTACTAGCAATGTAGGAGAGATGCAGTTTCTTTGTATCCTTGCCAGCTTTTGATATTGTCAGTATTTTTTATTTTAGCTGCTCTAATAAGTGTGTAGTCGTGTCTCATTGTGGTCTTAATTAGCATTTCCCTAATGGCTAGTGATGTTGAACATCTTTTCATGTGCTAGGTGCCATCATATGAGTGTTCTTCATATTTTCTAGGTGTGAGTCCTTTGTCAGATATGTGGTTAGCATATCATATTTCTCCACTTTGTAGGTTGTCTTTTCATTGTCTTAAAAAGGACTTTTCTAAAGAAAAAGTTTTAAATTTTCATGCAGTCCAATTTATTGATTTTTTTCTCTTATGGATTATGCTTTTGGAGCCATGTTTAAGAATTCTTCATAAAGCCTTACGTCCTGAGTATTTTCTTCTAAAAGGTTCATAGTTTTATGATTTACATTTAAATCTATGATCCATTTTGAGTTAATTTTTGTATAAGGTGCAAGGTTTAGGTAGAGGTTTTTTTCTTTATTATTTTTTTATTGAGGTATACTTGATATATTATGTTAGTTTCAGATGTACAGCATAATGATTTGATGTTTGTGCATATTGTGAAATGATCACCACAATAAGTCTAGTTAACATTTGTCACCATACATACAGATGTTTTTTCTTGTGATGAGAACTTTTAAGACCTACTCTCTTTAGCAACTTTCAAATGTGCGATACAGTATTATTAACTATAGTTGCCATGCTGTAAATTACATCTCCATGACTTATTTATTTTGTAACTGGAAGTTTGTACCTTTTGACCACTTTCACTCATTAGGCCTACCCCCCGCCCCACCTCTGGCCACCACCAATCTGTTCTCCGTGTCAATGAGCTTGGTTTGGTTTTTTGTTTGTTTGTTGTTAGATTCCACATATAAGTGAGATCATACGATATTTGTCTTTCTCTGACTTATTTCACTTAGCGTAATGTCTTCAAGTTCCATCCACGTTGTCACAAACGGCAAGATTTCCTTCTTTTTTTATGGCTGAATAATATTGCATTTTGTGTGTGTGTGTGTGTGTGTGTGTGTGTGTGTGTGTATGCAGATTTTCTTTATTCATTTATCCATCGATGGACACTTAGGTTGTTTTCATATCTTGGCTATTATAAATAATGCTGCAGTGAACATGGGGATGCAGCTATCTCTTCGAGTTAGCGTTTTTGTTTCCTTCAGATAAGTACCCAGAGGAGGAATTGCTGGATCATATAGTAGATCTATTTTTAATTTTTTGAGGAACCTCCATACTATTTTCCATAGTGGCTGCACCAATTTACATTCCCACCAACAGCGCAGAAAGGTTCCCTTTTCTCCACATCCTTGCCAAGACTTGTTATTTCTTGTCGTTTTGATAATAGCCATTCTGACAGATGTGAGGTGATATCTTATGGTTGTTCTGATTTGCATTTCCCTGATTAGTGACGTTCAGCATCTTTTCATGTACCTGTTGGCCATCTGTATGTTCTCTTTGGAAAATGTCTGTTCAAATCTTCTGCCCATTTTTTAATCAGATTCTTTGGGGTTTTTTTGCTGTTGAGTTGTATGAGTTCTTTATATATTTTGGATATTAACCCATTAGATATGTGATTCGCAAATGTTTTCTCCCATGTAGTAGGTTGCTTTTTCATTATGTTGATGACTTCCTTTGTTGTGCAGAAGCTTTTTAGTTTGATGTAGTCCCATTTGTTTATTTTTGCTTTTGTTACCTTTACTTTTAGTGTCAGATCCAAAAAATCATTGCCAAGACCGATGTCAAGGAGCTTACCACCTATGTTTTCTTCGAAGAGTTTTATGGTTTCAGGTCTTACATTCAAGTTTTAATCCATTTGAGTTAATTTTTGTGTATGGTGTAAGATGATAGTCCAGTTTCAGTCTTTTGCCTGTGGCTGTCCAGTTTTCCCAGCACCATTTATCGAAGAGACTCTCCTTTCCTCATTGTATTCTTGGTCCCTTTGTCGTAAATTAATTTACCGTATACAAGTAGGTCTTTTTCTGGGCTCTTGATTCTATACCATTGTTCTCTGTGTCTGTTTTTATGCCAATACCATACTATTTTGATTACTATAGCTTTGCAATATAGTTTGAAATCAGAGAGCATGATGCCTTCAGGTTTGTTGTTCTCTCTCAAGATTGTTTTGGCTATTTGGGGTCTTTTGTGGTTTCATACAAATTTTGTGATTGTTTTATTTCTGTGAAAAGTAGCATTGGAATTTTGATAGGCATTGCATTGAATCTGTAGATTGCATTGGGTAGTATGGACATTTTAACAATATTCTTCCAATCCATGAGCACAGAATTATCTTTCCATTTATTTGCATCATCTTCAATTTCTTGCATCAGTGTCTTATAGTTTCAGTGTACAGGTCTTTCAGTCCTTAGTAAAGTTTATTCCTAGGCGTTTTATTCTTTTTGGTGCAATTGTAAATGGCAATGTTTGCTTAATTTCTCTTTCTAACAGTTTGTTATTAGAGTATAGAAATGCAACTGATTTTTGTATATTGATTTTGTATCCTGCAACTTTACTGAATTCATTTATTAGTTCTAACAGTTTTTTGGTGGAATCTTCAGGATATTCTATATATAAAATCATGTCATCTGCAAATAGTGACAGTTTTAGTTCTTCCTTTCCAATTTGGATGCCTTTTTTTTCTGCCTAATTGCTCTGTCTAGGACTTACAATACCATGTTGAATGAAAGTGGTGAGAGTGGGCGTCCTTGTCTTGTTCCTGGTCTTAGAGGAGAAGCTTTCATCTTTTCACCACTGAGTATCATGTTAGCTATGGGCGTGTCATATATGGTCTTTCTTATGTTGAGGTATTTTCCCTCTGTATACACTTTGTTCAGAGTTTTTATCGTACATAGATGTTGAATTTTGTCAGATACTTTTTCTTCATCTATTAATATCATATAATTTTTATTCCTCATTTTGTTAATGTGGTGTATCACATTGATTGATTTGCGGATATTGAACCATCCTTGCAATCCTGTAATAAATTCCACTGATCATGGTGTATGATCCTTTTAATGTATTGTTGAATTTGGTTTGCTAATATTTTGTTGAGGACTTTTGCATCTATGTTCATCAGGGATATTGGCCTGTAATTTTCTTTTCTTCTGATGTCCTTGTTTGGTTTTGCTATCAGGGTAATTCTGGCCTCATAACATGAGTTTGGAAGTATTCCCTCCCCTTCTCTTTTTTTGGAAGAGTTTGAGAGGATTGGTACTAATTCTTCTTTGAATGTTTGGTAGAAGTCACCATTGAAACTGTCTGGTCCTGGACTTTTGTTTGTTGGGAGGTTTTTGATTACTGATTCCATCTCCTTACTAGTAATAGGTCTCTTGAGATTTTCTATTTCTTCATGATTCAGTCTTGGTAGGTTGTATGTTTCTAGGAATTTATTCATTTCTTCTAGCTTGTCCAATTTGTTGGTGTGTAATTGTTCATAGTCTGCTATGATCCTTTGTATTTCTATGGTATCGGTTTGTGGAAGTTAATAGAGAAACCTTAGCTAAATTGGAGTCAGGAAGGCCCCTGTGGGGAGCTCTCACTCCCTATCATACATCATCAATTACACCAAACAGGAAGAGAGATATGCTTGTATCTTCAACAGGAAGTAAAACTACTTTACTACTAAAGAAAGATTTCTCTGCCTATGGAGCTACAGCCCAGCCAATGAGAAACAGTGCAGCTGAGCCAATGAGAAGCTGTTGCCACCCTGAACAGTTGCTTCCCCCAGAGGACTTTCGTTTAGAACAGCCCTTCCCTGCTCTCGCTTTTTCTCTATGAAGGCAAGCTCCCCTCCTTTGTTTTTCAGGTTTGCCTATGGTTCACCATAGCATGCACATCCTGAATTGCAATTCTTTTGGCTATTCCCAATTAAACTCATTTTGAGGGTAAAATAATAGATGAATTTGCTTTTTAAGTTGACAAATTGTAACATCTTCTCTTTCATTTCTGATTTTATTTATCTGAATCCTCTTTCTTTTTTCCCTTGGTGAATCTAGCCAAAGGTTTGTCAATTTTGTTTATCTTTCCAAAGAACCAGCTCTTGGTGTCATTGATCTTTTCTATTGTCTTTTTAGTTTCTATTTCATTTATTTCCACTCTGGTCTTTGTTATTTCCTTCCTTCTACTAACTTTGGGCTTTGTTTGTTCTTCTTTTTCTAGTTCCTTGTGGTGTAAAGTTAGGTTATTTATTTGAGATTTTTCTAGTTTCTTGAGGTAGGCATTTATTGGTAGGAATGTCCCTCTTAGAACTGCTTTTGCTGCATCCCATAGACTTTGCTTTGTTGTATTTCTGTTTTCATTTGTCTCAAGGTATTTTTTGATTTCTCTTTTGATTTCTTCATTGACCCATTTGTTGTTCAGTAGCATACTGTCTAATCTCCACGTAACTGAATTTTCTAGTTTTCTTCTTGTAGTTGAATTCTAGTTTCATACCATTGTGGTCAGAAAAGATGCTCGATATGATTTCAATCTTCTTAAAATTTTTAAGACTTTTTTTTGTGGCCTAACATATGATCTATCCTGAAGAATGTTCCATGTACACTTGAGTGTAATGTGTACTCTGTTGTTTTTGGATGGAACATTCTGTATATATCATATATATGTTGAATCTGTCTGGTCTAATGTGTCATTTAAGGCTGCTGAAATTGCCTTATTGATTTTCTGTCTGGGTGATTTATCCATTGATGTCAGTGGAGTATTAAAGTCCCATTCTATTATTGAATTGCTGTCTATTTCTCCCTTTAGGTCTATTTTGTTTGTTTGATAAGGAAGATTAGCCCTGAGCTAACATCTATTGCCAATCCTCCTATTTTTGTTGAGGAAGATTGGCCCTGCGCTCACATCTGTGCCCATCTTCCTCTATTTTATGTGCGACTCCTGCCACAGCATGGTTTGACAAGTGCTGCATATGTCCGCACCCAGGATCTGAACCTGTGAACCCCGGGCCGTCCAAGTGGAGCATGTGAACTTAACTGCTACACCACCAGGCCAGCCCCTACAGTCTGTTTTAAAGTCAGTTTTGTCTGATATAAGTATAACTACCCAGCTTTCTTTTGCTTTCCATTTGCATGGAATATCTTTCCATACCTTCACTTTCAGTCTGTGTGTGTCCTTATGTCTGTCGTGAGTCTCTTGTAGGCAGCATATGGATGGGTCTTGTTTTTTAAATCCATTCAGCCACTCTATGTCTTTTGATTGGAGTATTTAGTCCATTTGCATTTAAAGTAATTATTGATAGATATGTACTTATTGCCATTTTGTTAATTGTTTTCTGGCTGTTTTGTAGTTCCTCTGTTCTGTTCTTCTTCTCTTACTCTCTTCCCTTGTGGCTTGATGTCTTTCTTTAGTGGTGTGCTTACATTCCTTTCTCATTATCTTTTGTGTGTCTACTATAGGTTTTTGCTTTGTGGTTACTATGAAGTTTACATATAAAAACTTATATTTATAACAATTTATTTTAACTTGACAACAACTTAAGTTTGAATGTGTTCTAAAGCTCTACACTTTTGCTCTTGTCCCTCCATGTTTTAGGTTTTTTTTGTGTGTGTGAGGAAGATCGGCCCTGGGCTAACATCTGCCAATCCTCCTCTTTTTGCTGAGGAAGACTGGCCCTGGGCTAACATCCATGCCCATCTTCCTCTACTTTGTATGTGATGCTGCCATAGCATGGTTCAACAAGCAGTGCATTGGTGCGCACCCGGGATCCCAACCGGCGAACCCCAGGCCGCCACAGTGGAGCGTGCGCACCTAACTGCTTGCGCCACTGGGCTGGCCCCCATGTTTTAGGTTTTTGATGTCACATTTTACATCATTTTGTCTTGTGGATCCCTTAACTAGTTATTGTAGTTTTAGTTAGTTTTACTACTTTTGTCTTTTAACCTTCACATCAATTGCTGTAGCACTATTTGTTGACAACACTGTCTTTCTTTATGGAATTGCTTTTGCATCTTTGTAAAAAATCTGTTGGTCATAATTGTATGGATCTATTTCTTGGTTCTCTCTTCTGTTCCACTGATCTATGCGTCTATCCCTTAACCAATACCACACAGTCTTGATTCCTGTAGCTATATAATCAGAGTCAGGTAGTGTGATTCCTTCCACATTATTCTTTTTTTTCAAAATTGTTTTAGCTATTCTAGTTCCTTTGCGTTTTCATATAAATTTTACAATAAACTGTCTGTATCTACAAAAAGTCTTGCTAGAATGTTGATAGGAATTGTGCTAAACTTATGTATCATTTTGGAGAAATCTGATATCATTGCTATGTTGAGTCTTCCAATCCATGAATATGGTGTGTTTTTCCGTTTAGTTAGATCTTTGATTTCTTTCATCTGTGTTCTATAGCTTTCAACATACAAGTCCTGTGCATGTTCTGGTAGATTTACATCTAAATATTTTATTTTTTGAGTGATTTTAAATGGTATTGTATTTTTAATTTCTGTTTCCAAGTGTTCATTGCTTGCATATAGAAATATGACTGATTTTTCTATGTTGATCCTGCAGCCTTGGTAAGCTCACTTATAGGTTTGAGGAGTTTTTCTGGATTGTTTGTTTGTTTTTGGTAAATTCCTTGAGGTTTTCTACATAGACCATCATGTCACCTGCAAATAGAGAGAGTTCAATTGCTTCCTTTCCAATATGTATGTCTTTATTTTCTTACTGTGCTGGCTAGGAATTGTAGTACTATTTTATACACGAATGGTGACATCCTTGCCTTGTCTCTGATCTTTGGTGGAACACATTAAGTCTTTCCCTATTCCATATGATGTTAGGTATAGTCTTTTTGTTTATCAATTTGAGGAAGTTCCACTCTATTCCTAGTTTGCTGAGAGTTTCCTAATTTGCTGGCTTACACAATTCACAAAAATCAATTCCAGGTAGATTAAAAACCTATTTGAAATAATTATAGACTGACAATAAATTGCAAAAATAACAGAGAGGTTCCATGTACCCAATACTCAGTTTTCCCCAATGGTGACATCTGACATAACTAAAGTGCCATATTGATGGACACAGTACAATTAAGTAGACCACAATTATCTGGTCTTACTCAGGTTTCACCAGAAAAATCTATTTTTGAAAAGCAAAATTATAAACCTTTTAGATGACAATATAGGAGAACATATTCATGACTTCAGAATAAAGATTTCTTGTACGAGACAGAAGTACAAAGAGTAAAGGAAAAGAATTATAGATTTGGCTACTAAACTTTGGCTATTAAAATTAACAACTTCTGTTTATCTAGAAGACACCATAAACATTGTGAAAACCAAGCCACAAACTGAGAAAAAATTATTTGCAATGTGTGGAGCTAGTATCCTGAATATATGCAAATGCCTGTGTTGCACCACACACCCAGCTGGGTGAGCAGTGCAGGATTGCCGAGAGACCAAAGAAAAGACCCAGAGACAGTGAACGAGACATATGGGTTTATTGGGAGTTATTTACAGGGAAGGTCAGCTGGACCAGAAATGTGCACCAGCAACTGTCCCCTGAGAGAAGCTTGCTTAAGTAGGCAGAGGAATAAAGGCTGCATGCTTGCCAAGGGGGACTGTCCTTATGTGACCTGTATTCCAAGGACCAGAGGCCCACCCCCCGGGGGCCCTGCATGTTCCCTCAGACCGTGAGGGTCTCTGTGTTAACTCTCCCATGAGAAAACAGCTGGTTTAGCCAAGCCCACGACTGTTACCATCGTGAGTGCTGGAGTGTAGCCCAGACAAGGAGCCTCAAGGTCACATGGCTCTTAAAGGGCATGCAGGCTAGTGCCCCTACAGCCTGTGAATCAATAAGAAAACAATCAAAACATCCCAGTGGAAGGATGGGCAAAAGACTTGAACAGGTACTTCACGAAAAAGGAGAGCCCGTGTGCAAACATGCAGACCCAGCAGCGGGATGTGCGGACTATGTGTAGACTTGACCGGGTTCAACGAGGTGCAGGAACAATGTGAGCCTAACACAGCTGGGGGAGAGGGCACACAGCAGGGTGTGTTTAGAAACTCTGCTGGGCCAGGCTGGTGTTGCCAGCATGCAAAGTGTGAGTGCTGGGGCAGGGGCTGGGGGAGGGCAGGACACAAGCAAGATGAGGCTGGTTTCAGTGTTTTCACTGCTAACCTTCCTTCCAATAGCCCATGTTTTGAAAGATTTGTCTACCAGATGACATTTATTATTAATACATTCCTTTTGTTTGTGTGTTTTTACAAAAGCTCTGCCAGATGGTGCAAAACCACAAAGTGTTCCAAGAGCCGGCAAAGCAGTAGTAAGACCCTGCCCTGTGGCCTCTTGCAGGATTTCCGAATTAGACCACGGGAAGTGCAAGGTGCTCTACAACTCCCAGCTGCTGTTTCGCCACCGCCTCTATGCAGACCTGGAGACCATCCTGTACCGCGTGCACCTTTCCGAGCCCCTGTCGTGGCTCATGAAACAGCCGTCACTCTACATCCACGACGCTGTGCCACGGGACGCCTTCCAGGCCCTGAGCAGGTGCGGCACCCTGGGCCTGCTGCGGGGGTGGGAGTGGGCCGCCAGCCCTCTTGGCGGCCACTGAGGGGTGGCGCAGTGGCCCTTCGAGGTGCAGTTTTTGTTATTCTTTATGCCCGAAGAAGCCAGGTCAGGAGTGGAGGCCAGTGCCAAGGGGCCCCGTGCCCGTGTCATTCCTACTATTCCACATGCTCTCCCAAGACAGTTTCAGAAACATACCAGTGAAAGGACAGTTTACTCAAACACATCACATGAAGCTATCTGCTGTCCTTGGGAATATCCTAGAAGAGCCTGGGAGTGAGCCACGATTAGAACCCCCTTTCCCGGTGAGCGATGGGGACAGCGAGGCTGGAACCGCCAGATCCGCAGGCCAACAACGGCTTTCTCTCCCAACTCAATGTTTCTTTTCCATCTGCCTCCTCCCTAATCCCCTGTTCCACCTTCCCTCCCTATTCCTCAGAAAGCCATTCTCCAAAGATCTGGATCTTTCACTACTTGCACACCTTCACCTGTGCTGTTACATCTGCTCCGAAGTGGTGACCTCCCAGGCCTCTGTCAGTGGGTGCTCCCACCCTGGGAAGCTGGGTGCTCCTCCTGCTGAGTGGAGTGCTGCTCATGCTGGCCCAAGAGTCTCCTCCAGTCGTGTATAGAACGGCCACTGCCTAGCACCTGCTCTAGGAGAAGGGCCGAGAGAGGCAGACCCAGTTTAGAAGCGGAGACTGGCAAAGAATAGTGCAGGGGGGTACACCAGGACCATGTTCTCCACGGGAAGGAGAACTTGGTCAGGCCTGAGAGGCTTTCCTTTTATTCCCACCCCTGCAGCCACAGCTCTGTGTGAGGGGCCGGGCAGGTGTAGACTGAGTAACCCCAAAACAGTGACCAAAGCTGCAAATCAGGAAAGGGTGCAGCGGGAGGCTTGTGTTGGGGAGGTGCTGGAGCATTTCGGTGTCCAGAGCCTCAGTGATCAGTAGGGGGAGGCTGGCCCCTGTCCTGCCTGGTGAGTGATAGGAAGTAGCTGGAGAGCTTTCTTAGGGAAAGGGAGGAAAACTATTTATTAAGTGCTCACTGCATCCTAGGAGGCTACATCCATTATGGCTTTATTCCTATCTGAAAGGTCAGGAAACAAGCTCAGAAAGGCCAAGTGGTGGGCCAGGGAACTCAGCTAGGGAGAGGCAGAGCCCGCTGTCCTCAGGCATCGGCCTCACGCGGGACGTCGGAAACAGCTGAGATAGTGAGCAGCAGATGATGGTCCCTGACATGTACTCTGGAGACCGTCAGAGTGAATCAAGTGCCCACGGCACGCTGGGCCTTAGGAGATGGCAATGAGGGGGAGTCCTCGGGGTGGGGGGTGGGGGTGACCGCTCAGTCCTTGAGCTTTGCTAGGGTACAAAGCTATGTGCCTAGTGCCCTCTCCCTGGGGCAGGAAGCTCTCAGATTGACACCCCTGACAGCCAGCTTGTTGGGGCCACTCCCTGGTGGGGTATGAGTTAGTGAGAGGCATAGACTAAGGCCACCGTAACAGGAAAATAACCAGAGCAGAATGTGGGAAGCCTTTAACTTCTGGGGGCTTGGTGGAGAGAGGGAAGGAGGCATTCCCCTTTGTGGGCTCATCAGACTGGAATCTAAGCTCCTCATGTAGGAGCTCTGTGACCCGGAATCAGCTAATCAACCTCTCTGGGGTTCCATTTCCTCTTGTAAAGTGAGGGTGGTTCGACCTATCTTGCAAGGTAGGTGAAGCCGAGTGTGTGGCCCTTCTGCATTCCAGGATCCACTGGATCTGCTATTACAGCACCAGTCTCAGGGAGGTGATCACGGGAGACCTGCTGCCTTCCTCTGACATGATCAAAGCCTTGAGCCAAGAGTTTGGGTTGCCTGTTTCATGGGAACAACTCAGAGGTGCCAAACTGTTGGCTATGCCGCCTCATCCTGCCCCCAATCTCGAGGATTTACAAAGTTGGGGTTCCACCCTCCCTAATGAGATCCGTGCCCACCAGGAGAAGTACCCGCAGTGGCAGAACACCAGGCTGCTGAAGAAGAGAGGCCAGAAGCACAGCCTGATCCAGGTGGGCATTCTCTCCCCCAGGTCAGGGGTCCCAGGCCTTCACCACACCTGGGCTGTCCAGTTACCTGCTGGGAGATACAGGGCAGATGGCCAGTTCTTGAGCGGGGCATCTGCCTCTGGCCTGTATCTGATCTCACTCCAGCCCTGGCGTATCTCGTCCTTCCTGAAAGGTGAAAAGGAACGCTCTTAGGTTTATCACCTTTACCTTGACCACAGAGATCCTCTTAGAGAAAGAACTGTAGTGTGTGTGTGTGTGTGTAACATCCTGCTTAAGCTGTTAAGGGCATGCATATTGAGATGTTCAAGCAACACTGGAGATAAACTAATCTGCATGAGAAAATGTGAGTAGAGAGAAAGAGAACAGGAGACTGAGAAGCTGGTGAGGTGACGGAAGGCTGGGTGCTATGTGGCCTGAATGGCCAAGAACCTCCCTCAGCCCACACCAACCAAAAAGACGTCAAGACGCCGACATCCAAGGCCTGACTTGAAGTTGATTGCCCCTGGTCTGTCTGGGTGAAGCCACCTGACCCCCAAACCCTGATCTCTAGTAAAAAGTCTCTTAGAAGTTTGTAAGCTTTGTATGTGTACATACTTTATGAAAACCAATGAAGAAGCTGCCGTTAGTGTTCAGGTTGTTAGTTTTTTCAAAAGAACCAGTTCTTGGATTTATTTATCAATCTGCTTTTTCTGTTTTTCTAATTCATTAACTTCAGCTTTTATTTTTTATGATATTTTAAAACTTATATTTTTCTCCTTTCTAACTTCTTGAGTTGACTATTTCATTCATTTTTATTCCTTTATAAGTTATTTTATTTCTTTTTTCCAATTTTATTGAGATATAATTGACATATGTCACCTTATAAGTTTTAAGATGTACAGCATAATGGTTTGACTTACGTATATTGTGAAATGATTACCACAAAAAGTTTAGTTAGCATCCATCATCTCATATAGATACAGTAAAAAGAAAAAGGAGAAAAATAAAACATGTTTTCCTCATGATAAGAACTCTTAGGATTTACTCTCTTAACCACTTTCGTATCTCTCACACAGCATGTTAACTATGGGCATCATGTACGTTACATCCCCAGTACTCATTTATCTTATAACTGGAAGTTTGAACCTTTTGACCCCCTTCCTGCAATTCCCATCCCTCTACCCCATCTCTGGTAACCAAAAATCTGATCTCTTTTTCTGAGTTTGAGTTTTGTGGGGTTTTTTTAGATTCCTCATATAAGTGAGATCTTTCTCTGTCTGATTTATCTCATTCAGCATAATGCCTTCAAGGTCTATCCATGATGTCACAAATGGTAGAATTTCCTCATTTTTTATGGCTGAATAATACAGGCATACCTCAGAGATATTGTGGTTTCAGTTCCAGACCACCACAATAAAGCGAATAGCACAATACAGTGAGTCACAAGAATTATTTGGTTTCCCAAGGCATACGACAGTTATGTTTACACTATTCAGTAGTCTAAGTGTGCAATAGCATTATGTCTAAAATAACAATGTACATGCCCTAATTAAAAAATACCTTATTGCTAAAAAATGCTAACCATCATCTGAGCCTTCAGTAAGTTCTAATATTTTTGCTGGTAGAGGGTCTTGTAAAAGACACAATATCTGCGAAGCACAATAAAGTGAAGTGCAATAAAACAAGGTATGCTTGTATTCCATTGTGTGTGTGTATATATACATACACCACATTTTCTTTATCCACTCATCCATTGTTGGACACACAGGTTGTTTTCATATCTTGGCTATTGTAAATAATGCTGCTTTGAACATGGGGGTGCAGATAGCTTTTTGAGTTAGTGTTTTTGTTTCCTTTGGATATATTCCCAGAAGTGGAATTGCTGGATCATATCGTGGTTCTATTTTTAATTTTTTAAGAATCCTCCATACTGTTTTCCCTAGTGGCTGCACCAATTTACATTCTCACCAACTGTGCACAAGGGTTCCCTTTTCTCCACATCCTCGCCAGCATTTGTTAACTCTTGTCTTTTTGACGATAGCCATTCTAAAAGGAGTGAGGTGATATCTCGTTATGGGTTTGATTTGCATTTCCCTGATGACCAGTGGTGTTGACCTTTGATCTCATGACCAGTGATCTTTACATGTACTTGTTGGCCATTCATATATCTTCTTTGGAAAAATATCTGTTCAGGTTTTTGCCCACTTTAAAATTGGATTATTTGGGATTTTTTTGTTATTGAGTTGTGTGAGTTCTTTATATATTTTGTATATTAACCTCTTAACAGATACATGATTTGCAAATATTTTCTCCCGTTCGGTAGCTTGCCTTTTCATTTTGTTGATTTCCTTTGCTGTACAGAAGCTTTTTAGTTTGATGTACTTCCACTTGTTTAGTTTTGCTTTTGTTACCTTTGCTTTTGGTGTCAGATCCAAGGAATCATTGCCAAGACTGATGTCAAAGAGCTTACTACCTGTGTTTTCTCCTAAGAGTTTTATGGTTTCAGGTCTTACATTCAAGTCTTCATCCATTTTGAGTTAATTTTTGTGTATGATGTAAGACAGGAGTCTAGTTTCATTCTTTTGAATGTGCCTGTCCAGTTTTCCAAGCACCATTTATTGAAGAGATTGTCCTTTCCCCGTTTTATATTCTTGGCTCCTATGTCATAAATTAATTGACCAAATATGAGTGGGTTTATTTCTGGGCACCCTAGTCAGTTCCATTGATCTATGTGTCTGTTTTTATGCCAATACCATGCTGTTTTCATTACTATTGCTTTGTAACATAGTTTGAAATTAGGGAGCATACTGCCTCCAGCTTTGTTCTGCTTTCTCAAGATTGCTTTGGCTATTTGGGGTCTTTTGTGGTTCCATACAAATTTTATGATTGCTTGTTCTATTTCTGTGAAAAATACCTTTGGAATTTTGATAGCAATTGCATTGAAGCTGTAGATTGCTTTGGGTAGTGTGGACATTTTAACAATATTTAATTTTTCCAATCCAGGAGCACAGAATATCTTTCCATTTATTTGTGTCTTCTTCAGTTTCTTCATCAATGTCTTACAGTTTCAGTGTACAGGTCTTTCAACTCCTTCGTTAGGTATTTTATTCTTTTTGATGCAATTTTAATGGCATTGTTTGCTTAATTTCTCTTTGTGATAGCTCGTTATTACTGTATAGAAACACAACTGATTTTTGTATATTGATTTTGTATCCTGCAACTTTACTGAATTCATTTATTAGTTCTAACAGTTTTTTGGTAGAGTCTTTAGGTAGGGTTTTCTATGTATAATATCATGTCATCTGCAAATAGTAACAGTTTTACTTCTTCCTTTCTGATTTGGATGCCTTTATATCTTTTTCTTGCCTGATTGTTCTGGCTAGTACTTCCAGTACTGTGTTGAATGAAAGTGGTGAGAGTGGGCATCCTTGCCTTGTTCCTGATCTTAGAGGAGAAGCTTCCATCTTTTCACCATCGAGTGTGTTAGCTGTGGGTTTGTCATATATGGCCTTCATTATTTTGAGGCACATTTCCTCTATACACACTTTGTTGAGAGTTTTTATCATAAATGAATGTTGAATTTTTTCAAATGCTTTTCTACATCTATTGAGATGATCATATGATTTTCATACTTCATTTTGTTAATGTGGTGTATCACATTGATGGATTTGCGGATGTTGAACCATACTTGCAATCCTGGAATAAATCCCACTTGATCATGATGTATGATTCTTTTAATGTATTGTTGAATTCAGTTTGCTAATATTTTGCTGAGGATTTTTGCATCTATGTTCATCAGGGATATTAGCCTGTAATTTGTTTTTCTTGTAATGTTCTTGTCTGGTTTTGGTATCAGTAATGATAGCATCATAAAATGAGTGTGGCAGCATTCCCTTCTCTTCTGTTTTTTATCGGAAGAGTTTGAAAAAGATTAGTATTAATTATTTTAGGAATGTTGGGTGGAAGTCACCAGTGAAGCCATCTGGTCCTGGAGTTTTGTTTGTTTAGAGGTTTTGGATACCGATTCAATCTCCGTACTAGTAATCAGCCTATTCAGATTTTCTATTTCTTCATGATTCAGTCTTTGAAGGTAGTATGTTTCTAGGAATTTATTCATTTCTTCTAGGTTTTCCAATTTGTTGGCATTTAGTTGTTCATAGTAGTCTCTTATGATCCTTTGTATTTCTGTGGTATCAGTTGTAACATCTCCTCTTTCATTTCTGATTTTATTTGTTCGAGCCCTCTTTTTCTCTTGGTGAGTCTAGCTAAAGGTTTGTCAATTTTATCTTTTCAAAGAACCAGCTGTTTCACTGATCTTTTCTATTGTATTTTTAGTCTCTGTTTTATTTATTTACACTCTGATCTTTATTTCTCTTCTTCTGCTAACTTTGGGCTTCATTTGTTCTTCTTTTTCTAGTTCCTTGAGGTGTAAATTTCGGTTGTTTATATGAGATTTTTTCCTTATCTCTTGCGGGTAGGCATTTATCAGTATGAACTTTCCTCTTAGAACTGCTTTTGCTGCATTGCATAAGGTTTGTTATATTGTATTTCCATTTTCATATGCCTCAAGGTATTTGTTGTGTGTGTATGTGTGTGAAGAAGATTAGCCCTGGGCTAACATCCGTGCCCATCTTCCTCTACTTTATATGTGGGATGCCTGCCACGGCATGGCTTTATAAGCGGTGCGTAGGTCCACACCCAGGATCCAAACCTGTGAACCCCCGGCCACCGAAGTGGAGCACGTGAACTTAACCGCTATGCCACTGGGCTGGCCCCTCAAGATATTTTTTGATTTCTCTTTTTTTTTTAAATTGTTATTATTATTTTTTATTGATGTTTTAATGGTTTTTAACATTGTGAAATTTTGGGTTGTGCATTTTTGTTTGTCCATCACCATATATATGACTCCCTTCACCCCTTGTGCCCACCTGCCACCCCCACTGCCCCTGGTAACCACAGTACAGTTTTCTCTGTCCATGTGTTGGTTTATATTCCACATATGAGTGAGATCATACAGTGTTTGTCTTTCTCTTCCTGGCTTATTTCACTTAACATAATATGCTCCAGGCCCATCCCTGTTGTTGCAAATGGGACGATTTTGTCTTTTTTATGGCTGAGTAGTATTCCATTGTATATATATTTTGATGTCTTTGTTGATGCATTGGTTGTTCAGTAGCATGTTGTTTAAATTCCACATATTAGTGAATTTTTCCCTTTTTTTTCTGTAATCAATTTCTAGTTTCATACTATTGTGGTCAGAAAAAATGCTTGATATGATTTCAACCTTCTCACTTTTTTCACTGAGCATAATGTTTCTGAGGTTCATCCATGTTGCAGAATGTATCAATAGTTTGTTTCTTTTTTTAAAATTGCTGAATAGTATTTCATTGATTGAATGTACCACATTTTGTTTATCCATTCATCACTTGGTGGAATTTGCATTGTTTTTGGTTTGAGGATATTATGAATATTGCCGCTGTGAACATTTGTGTACAAATGAAATTGTGTTCTCATTTCTCTTGGGTAGAAACCCAGAAGTAGAATTGCTGGGTCGTATGGTACGTTTATGTTTAACATTTTAAGAAATTGTCAAGCAGTTTTACAATGTAGTTGCACCATTTTACACCGCCACCAGCGGTGCACGAGGGTTCCAGTTTCTCCATATTCTCACAAACACTTATCATCAGTCTTTTTTGTTATAACCAGTCTAGTGTGTGTGTAATAGTTCTTCATTGTGGTTTTAAGTTGCATTTTGTATTCACTAATGATGTTTGTTATCTTTCAGTGTGCTTATTAGCAATTTGTTAATCTTCTTTGGTGCAGTATCTATTCATATCTTTTACCCATTTTAAAATCGGGTTGCTTGTCTTCTAACTGTTGAGTTGTAAGAGTTCTTTATATATTCTGGATACAATTTCTTAATCAGAAATATAGGTGTATCTCATTTTATTGCGCTTCCCAGGTATTGCATTATTCACAAATTGAAGATTTGTGGTAACCCTGTGACAAATAAGTCTGTTGGTGCCCAACTTCATTGTTGTCTTATTTTAAGAAATTGCCACAGCCACCCCAGCCTTCAGCAGCTGCTGCCCTGATCAGTCAGCAGCCATCGACTTTGAGGAAAGGAAAAAGATTACAGCTTGCTGAAGGCTCAGATGATAGTTAGCATTTTTAAGCAATAAAGCATTTTTTAATTAAGGTATGTACGTTGGTTTTTTAGACATAATGCTATTGCACAAAATACACTGCAGTATACTGTAAACATAACTTTTACATGTACTGAGAAAGCAAAAAATTTGTGTAACTTGCTTTGTTGTGATAATTGCTTTATTGTGGTGGCTTGGAATCAAGCCTGCTATATCTCTGAGATATGCTTGCATGATTTGCAAATATTTTCTCCGTATTTGCCATTTTATTGAACTCTTGAAGTGTAGAGTTTTTAATTTTGATGAATTCAAGTTTATCAGTTTTTTCTTTTATTGATCATGCTTTTGATGTCATAGCTAAAACTATGCCTAACCTAAAATCACAAAGATTTTCTCCTATGTCTTCTTCTAGGAGATTTTTAATTTTACCTTACATTTAGGTCCATGAACTATTTTGACCAATTTTGTTTGTGTATGATGTAAGGGAGGAATCTAAATTCATCTTTTTGCAGGTGGATATCTAATTGTTCTAGCACTGTTTCTCAAAAAAGCTATTCCCCCATTGGATTGCCTTGGCACCTTTGTCAAGAATCAATTGACTGTAAATTTAAGAGTTTATATTTGGGCTCTTTAATGTTCCATTGACTTATATGCCTATCCTTACCAGCCCCACATTGTCTTGGTTACTGTAGCTTAACTTTTTTTTTTTTTTAATTATTTTATTGAGGTCATATTGGCTTATAACATTGCGTAAATTTCAGGTGTACATTATTATATATCAGTTTCTATATAGACTGCATCATGTTCACCACCAATGGTCTAGTTTTCATCCATCACCATACATATGTACATATGTACCCCTTTACCCTTTTTCCCTTGCTGCCCCCTGCCCCCGGTAACCACTAATCTGTTCTCCTCATGTATGTGTTTGTTTATCTTCCACATATGAGTGAGACCATACGGTATCACCCTTTCTCTGTCTGACATTTTGCTTAGCATAATACCTTTAAGACTCATCATATTGTCCCAAATGGTAAGATTCTATCTTTTTTATGGCTGAGTAGTACTCCATTGTATATATATATACACCACATCTTCTTTATCCATTCATCAGTCGATGGGCACTTGGGTGGCTTCCATGTCTTGGCTATTGGAGATAATGCTGCGATGAACATAGGGATACGTAAATATTTTTGAATTATTGATTTCATGCTCTTTGGATAAATATCCAGTAGTGGGATAGCTGAATCATATGGTATTTCTGTTTTTAACTTTTTGAGGAATCTCCACACTGTTTTCCCTATTGGTTGCACCAGTTTGCATTCCCAGCAGTAGTGTATGAGGGTTCCCTTTTCTCCGCATCCTCTCCAACACTCATTATTTCTTGTCTTGTTAATTACAGCCATTCTGATGAGTGTGAGGTGGTATCTCGTAGTTTTGATTTGCATTTCACTAATAATTAGTTATGTTGAACATCTTTTCATATGTCTGTGGCCACCTGTATATCTTCTTTGGAAAAATGTCTATTCATATCCGTTTCCCATTTTCTGATCAAGTTGTTCATTTCTCTGTTGTTGAGTTGTATGAGTTCTTTATATAATTTGGAAGTTAATTGCTTGTCGGATATATGATTTGCAAGTATTTTCTCCCAGTTGATGGGTTGTCTTTTCATTTTGTTGATGGTTTCCTTTCCCGTGCAGAAGTGTTTTAATCTGTTGTAGTCCCCTTTGTTTATTTTTTCTCTTGTTTCCCGTGCCTGAGTAGACATGGTATTTGAAAACATACTGCTAAGACCAATGTCAAAGAGCATACTGCCTATGTTTTCTTCTAGAAGTTTTATGGTTTCAGGTCTTATATTCAAGTCTTCAATCCATTTTGAGTTAAATTTTGTGTATGGTGTGAGACAATGGTGTATTATCATTCTTTAGCACGTGGCTGTCCAGTTTTCCCAGCACCATTTATTGAAGAGACTTCCCTTTCTCCGTTGTATGTTCTTGGCTCCTTTGTCGAAGATCAGCTGTCCATAGATATGTGGTTTTACTTCTGGGCTCTCAGTTCTGTTCCATTAATCTGTGTGTCTGTTTTTGTGCCAGTACCATGCTGTTTTGATTGCTATAGCTTGTAGTATATTTTGAAATCAGGGAGTGTGATACCTCTAACTTTGTTCTTTTTGCTCAGGATTGCTTTGGCTATTCAGGGTCTTTTGTTGTTCCATGTAAATTTTAGGATTCTTTTTTCTATTTCTGTGAAGAGTGCCATTGGGATTCTGATTGGGATTGCATTGAATCTGTAGATTGCTTTGGGTAATATGGGCATTTTAGCTATGTTTATTCTTCCGATCCACAAGCATGGAATGTCTTTCCATTTCTTTATGTCTTCTTCGATTTCTTTGAATAACATCTTATAGTTTTCAGTGTATAGGTTTTCACCTCCTTGGTTCAATTTATTCCTAGGTATTTTACTCTTTTTGTTGCAATTGTAAATGGGATTGTATTCTTGATTTCTTTTTCTGCTAGTTTGTTATTAGTGTGTAGAAATGTAACTGATTTTTGTGTGTTAATTTTGTACCCTGCAACTTTACTGTAATTGTTGATTATTTCTAATAGTTCTTTGGTGGATTCTTTAGAGTTTTCTATATATAGCATCATGTCATCTGCAAATAGTGACAGTTTTAATTCTTCCTTTCAAATTTGGATCCTTTTTTTTTTTTTCTCTTTCTTGCCTAATTGCTCTCTCTAAAACTTCTGGTACTATGTTGAGTACGAGTGGTGAGAGTGCGCACCCTCATCTTGTTCCTGTTCTCAGAGGAATAGATTTCCATTTTTCACCATTGAGTATGATGTTAGCTGTGGGTTTGTCATATATGGCCTTTATTATGTTGAGGTACTTTCCTTGTATACCCATTTTATTGAGAGTTTTTATCATAAATGGATGTTGGATCTTGTTAAATGCTTTCTCTGCATCTATTGAGACGACCATGTGATTTTTATTCTTCATTTTGTTAACGTGGTGTATCATATCAATTGATTTGTGGATGTTGAACCGCACTTTAGATAATAAATAAATCCCACTTGATCGCGGTGTATGATCCTTTTAATATATTGTTGTATTCAATTTGCTAATATTTTGTTGAGGATTTTTGCATCTATGTTCATCAGTGATGTCCTTTAAATTTTCCTTTTTTGTGTTGTCCTTGTCTGGTTTTGATATCAGGGTAATGTTGGCCTCATAAAATGAGTTAGGATGTGTCCCATCCTCCTCAGTTTTTCAGAAGTGTTTGAGAAGATTAGATATTAAATCTTTGAATGTTTGGTAGAATTCACCAGAGAAGCTGTCTGGTCCTGGATTTTTGTTTTGGGGGAGGTTTTTGATTACTGTTTCAACTTCTTTACTTATGATTGGTCTATTCGGATTCTCTATTTCTTCTTGGTTCAGTTTTGAGGGGTGGTATGATTCTCAGAATTTATCCATTTCATCTAGGTTTTCCAATTTGTTGGTATATAGCTTTTCATAGTATTCTCATGATCCTTTGTATTTCTGTGGTGTCCATTGTAATTTCTCCTCTTTCATTTCTGATTTTATTTATTTGAGTCTTTTCTCTTTTTTGTCTTAGTGAGTCTAGCTAAAGGTTTGTCAATCCTTTTTTTTTTTTTTTGTGAGGAAGATCAGCCCTGAGCTAACATCCATGCTAATCCTCCTCTTTTTGCTAAGGAAGACTGGCTCTGAGCTAACATCTATTGCCAATCCTCCTCCTTTTTTTTTTTTTCCCCAAAGCCCCAGTAGATAGTTGTATGTCATAGTTGCACATCCTTCTAGTTGCTGTATGTGGGACGCAGCCTCAGCATGGCCGGAGAAGCGGTGTGTTGGTGCACACCCAGGATCCGAACCCCAGCCGCCAGTAGCGGAGCGTGCACACTTAACTGCTAAGCCACAGGGCTGGCCCAGGTTTGTCAATTCTGTTTGTCTTCTCAAAGAACCAGCCCTTAGTTTCATTGATCCTTTCTATTATTTTCTAGTCTCTATTTCATTTATTTCTGCTCTGATTTTTATTATTTCCTCCCTTCTGCTGACTTTGGGCTTTGTTTGTTCTTCTTTTTCTATTGTTTTAGGTATAGTGTAAGATTGTTTATTTGAGATTTTTCTTCTTTCTTGAGGTAGGCCTGTACTGCTATAAACGTCCCTCTTACTCCTGCTTTTGCTGCATCTCATAAGTTTTGGTATGTTGTGTTTTCATTTTCATTTGTCTTCAGGTATATTTCGATTTCTTCATTGATCTGATAGTAATTGAGTAGCATATAGTTTAGTCTCCACATATTTGTGACTTTTCCAGCTTTTTTTCTTATAGTTGATTTCTAATTTCATACCATTGTGGTCAGAAAAAATGCTTGATATGATTTCAATCTTCTTAAATTTATTGAGACTTACTTTGTTTCCCAACATATGGTCTATCTTTGAGAATGTTCCATGTGCACTTGAGAAGAATATGTATTCTGCTGTTTGGGGATGGAATGTTCTATATATTTCTATTAAGCCCATCTGATCTAATGTTTCATTTAAGGCTACTGTTTCCTTGTTGACTTTCTGGATGATCTATCCATTGATGTAAGTGGGGTGTGCAGGTCCCATATTATTATTTTGTTGCTGTCAATTTTTCCCTTTAGGTCTGTTAATAGTTGTTTTATATACTTTGGTGCTCCTGTGTTAGGTGCATATATATTCATAAGTGTTATGTCTTCTTGGTGGAATGTCCTTTTATCGTTATTTAATGCCCATCTTTGTCTCTTGTTATCTTTTTTGACTTGAAGTCTGTTTTGTCTGATATAGGTATGGCTATACTCACTTTCTTTTGCTTGCCATTTGCTTTGAGTATCATCTTCCATCTCTTCATTCTGAGCCTGTGTTTGTCTTTAGAGCTGTGTTTCCTGGAGGCAGCATATTGTTGGCTCTTGTTTTTTTAATCCATCCAGCCACTCTGTGTGTTTTGATTGGTGAATTCAATCCATTAACATTTAGAGTGATTATTGATATATGAGGGCTTAATACTGCCATTTTACAGTATTCTGTAAATGGCATTTCTGGATGCTCTGTATTTCCATTGTTTCTTTTTCTATATATTTCTGTTTACCATTTCAGTTTGGTGGTTTTCTGTGATGTTTTTCTGTTTTCTCTTTATTTATGATTTGTGACTCTGCTTTGATTTTTTGTTTAGTGGTTACCATGAGGTTTGTATAAAAGATCTCATAGATGAGATAGTTCTTTTTCTGATAGCCTCTTATCTCCATTAGCCTATCCAGGTTCCATCCTTTTCCTCTTCCCTTTCTATGTTATTGTTGTCACAAATTATGCTTTTTTGTTTTGTGAGTTTGTGACCAAACTGAAGTGTTTATTGTTATTTTTGATGCTTTCTTTCCATTTATCCTTTATAATTGTTTACTAACCTATTCTGATATACAGTTGCAATGTTCTAATTCTGTTTACCTCCTTGCTCAAAGCTTTGTAAACCTTTGCCTTTGTGTTTCAGGTAGAAGGGCTCCCTTCAACATTTCTTGTAAGGCACATCTAGTGGCGATGAACTCCCTCAGCTTTTGTTTCTCTGGGAAACCTGTTATTTCTCTGTCATATCTGAAGGGTAATTTCATCGAATAAAGTATTCTTGGCTGATAGTTTTTTTCTTTCAGTATTTTGAACATATCATTCCACTCTCTCCTAGCCTGAGAAATCAGCTGAAAGCCTGATGAGGGTTCCTTTGTAGGTTATTTTCTTCTCTCTTGCTGCCCTTAATACTTTTCTTTGTCATTGACTTTTGACAGTTTTAATATTATATGCCTTGGAGGAGGTCTTTTTGCATTGAGATAATTAGGAGTTCTATTAGCCTCATGTAGTTGCATGTCCAGTTCCTTCCCCAGGTTTGGGAAGTTCTCAGCTATTATTTCTTTGAATAAGCTCTTTGCTTCTTTTGGGATACCTATAATCCTTATGTTATTTTTCCTAATTGAGTCAGATATTTCTTTAAGAATTTTTTCATTTTTTAAAAATCTTATTTCTCTCTTCTCCTCCACCTGAATCATTTCTAAGTTTCTATCTTCAAGCTCATGAATTCTCTCCTCCATATAGTCAGCTCTATTTTTAATGCTTTCTACATTATTTTTCATTTCATTGTGTTCTTCATCTCTAGAATTTGTTTGTTTTTTTTAAATTTATTTTTATTTTTACTTTTTTTGCTGAGAATGATTCATCCTGAGCTAACATCTGTTGCCAATCTCCCTCTTTCTCTTTTTTTTCGCTCCCCAAAGCCCCAGTACATAGTTGTATATTCTAGTTGTAGGTCCTTCTAGTTCTTCTATGTGAGCTGCCACCACAGCATGGGTACTGACAGACAAGTGGTGTGGCTCCATGCCCAGGAACAAACCCAGGCTGCCAAAGCAGGGCACTCTGAACTTTAACCACTAGGCCATCAGGGCTGGCTCTTTTTTTTTTGTTTTCTTTTTAGAGTTTCAATCTCTTTGGTGATGTACTCCTTCTGTTCATTAATTTTGTTCCTGAGCTCATTGAACTGTCTTTCTGAGTTTTCTTATCACTTGTCGAGTTTCTTTCTGACAGCTATTTTGAATTCTCTGTCATTTAGATTGTAATCTTCTGTGACTTCAAGTTTGGTTTCTGGAGACTTGTCATTCTCTTTCTGTTCTGCCATTACTGTAGTTCTTCATGGTGTTTGATGAATTGATCCTCTGCCAGCGCATTTTTGGTAGTAACCACCTTTTCTTATTTGGGTATGGCTTTAGTTACTTTGGTTCTGGGCTGCTTCTGGTTGTATTTGAGAGCCTGCACTTTCCACCCTCCACTGCCTCTGTTAGAGGCGCTATCAGTGCCCTCCTTCTGCTGCTTGTGCCTCTGAGGTTGCTGGTGCCTTGTTGCTTATGATGTCTCTGCAGTCTCAGGTGTTGCCACAAGGGTCACGCGGCTGTGAGCATTTCTGCTACTTCTGGGGTCACCTGGGTCTTGTGGCCCTCCACTGGCTCTTCATGGGCTCTCCACGGGCTCGGATGCTGCTGCCCCATGCACCACCTGCACTGCTGCTCCCAGCTTATCTGGGAGTGCTGGTTAGACTGATGCCAGGGCTGCTGGGTTCAGGAGTGTTGCTGTCACTGCTGGGGGCCCAGTGACCCAGAGACTTATATGCAGCCCCCACTGCTGGTGGAGCTGGTGTCAGAAGTGCCGCCACTGGGGGCTGGATCACCAGTTTTGCTGTGGTTCCTGAAGCCTCTGATCACAGGTTCCACCGGCCATCACTTGGAGGGGGATGAGGGGCTGCTTTTTCAGCTCCCACCATGTCCGCTCACAGTCACATGGGCCAGGGGCCCACTGCCTCACTCTACTGGCAGTTGTACAGGCTGGAGCGCCCACTGCCTCTACTTGCAGTCACGTGAGCTTCTGCATGAGCATCTGCACCCTGGATCGCTGCTGCTGGGGGGGGCTGCTCCCCAAATTGTACTGCCTCCTGGGGGTCCAGTCCACCCACCTTCAGATGTATAGATGCATGGATCTCTTTTTATTTTTTTGAAAATAATATTTTTTTTATTGATGTTTTAATGATTTCTAACATTGTGAAATTTTGGGTTGTACATTTTTGTTTGTCCATCACCATATATATGACTCCCTTCACCCCTTGTGCCCACCCCCTACCCCCATTGCCCCTGGTAACCACAGTCCAGTTTTCTCTGTCCATGTGTTGGTTTATATTCCACATATGAGTGAGATCATACAGTGTTTGTCTTTCTCTTTCTGGCTTATTTCACTTAACATAATACGCTCCAGGCCCATCCATGTTGTTGCAAATGGGACGATTTTGTCTTTTTTTATGGCTGAGTAGTATTCCATTGTATATATATACCACATTTTCTTAATCCAGTCGTCAGTCGAGGGACACTTAGGTTGCTTACACTTCTTGGCTATGGTGAATAATGCTGCAATGAACATAGGGGTGCATAAGCCTCTTTGGATTGTTGATTTCAGATTTGTTGGATAGATTCCCAGTAGTGGGATGGCTGGATCATAGGGTATCTCTATTTTTAATTCTTTGAGGAATCTCCATACTGTTTTCCATAGAGGCTGCACCAATTTGCATTCCCACCAGCTGTGTATGAGGGTTCCTGTTTCTCCACATCCTCTCCAACATTTGTTGTTTTTTGTCTTGGTGATTATAGCCATTCTAACGGGCGTGAGGTGGTATCTTAGTGTTGTTTTGATTTGCATTTCCCTGATGATTAGTGATGTTGAACATCTTTCATGTGCCTATTGGCCATCTGTATATCTTCCTTGGAGAAGTGTCTGTTCATTTCCTCTGCCCAGTTTTTGATCGGGTTGTTTGTTTTTTTGTTGTTCAGTTGTGTGAGTTCTTTATATATTATGGAGATCAACCCCTTGTCAGATGTATGTTTTGCAAATATTCTCTCCCAGCTGATTGGTTGTCTGTTCATCTTGATTCTGGTTTCATTTGTCTTATAAAAGCTCTTTAATCTGATAAAGTCCCACTTGTTTATTTTTTCTTTAGTTTCCCTAGTCTGGGTAGGCATGTCACGGGAAAAGATTCCTTTAAAACCAATGTCAAATAGTGTGTTGCCTATATTTTCTTCAATGAGTTTTATAGTTTCAGGTCTCACCTTCAGGTCTTTGATCCATTTTGAGTTAATTTTTGTGAATGACGATAGCACGTGGTCCACTTTCATTCTTTTGCATGTGGCTGTCCAGTTTTCCCAACACCATTTATTGAAGAGACTTTCCTTTCTCCATTGCATGTTCTTAGCACCTTTGTCAAAAATTAGCTGTCCGTATACGTGTGGTTTTATTTCTGGGCTTTCAATTCTGTTCCATTGATCTGTGTGTCTGTTTTGTACCAGTACCAAGATGCATGGATCTCTTATGCGTCCTGTTGTGCTGTGTAGGAGATCTTCTGTTGGTCAATGGATGTCCGATTGGTTGTAACCTAGAGAGGAGAGACTAAGGGAACAACTCTCCACCATGATGCTGATGTCACTCATCTTGATTACTGTAGCTTTATAGTCAGTTTTGAATTTGAATTAAGTCCTTTAAGTTCTTTTTCAAAATTGTTAGACTATGTTGCATCCTCTACATTTCCATATAAATTTTAGGATCAGCTTGCCAATTTCTATAAAAAAGTTTGTGGGGATTTTCATAAGGATTGTATTGAATCTATAGATCAATTTGGGGAGAATTGTTATTATAACAATTTTGAAGCTATTAATTCATAAACATGGAATGTCTATGCTTTTATGTAAGTTTTCTTTAATTTCCCTCAGTAATTTCTATAGTTGTCAGCATACAAATCTTATACTTTTGTGAAATTAATGCTGTTAGGAATTGAATTGTTTTATTTAATTTTTGTATTGTTTGTTGCCAGAACATAGAGATACAATTGATTTTTGTATGTTGATCTTGTGTCCTGCAACCTTTTGAAATTGGATCATGTCATCCATGGATAAAGATCATTATCCTTCTTCCTTCCCATTCTGGATACCCTTCCTTCTTTTCCTTTTTTATATTAGTCTACTCATGCTGCCATACAAAATACCATGCACTGGGTGTCTTAAACATCAGAAATTAATTTTCTCACAGTTCTGGAGGCTGGGAAGTCCAAGATTAAGGTGCTGGTGAAGTAGTTTTCATTTTGAGGCCTCTTCTCTTGGCTTGTAGGTAGCTGTCAGCTCACTGTGTGCACACATGACCTCTCCTTTGTGTGCAGGTGTGGGGAGAGGAAGAGTGAGCTCTCTGGCACCTCTTCTTATAAGGATGTTAATCCTATCAGATCAGAGTTTGATGACTTTTATGACCCACTTTTATGACCTCGTTTAACCTTAATCACTTCCTTACTCCAAATACAGCCACACTGGGGCTTAAGGATTCAGCATATGAATTTGGGGGGACACAAACATTCAGCCCATAACCCTTCTCCCCCCTTCCCTTCCCATTTGCATTGCCTAGAACCTCTATCAAGTGTACAGTGTCAAATAAACTGGTGAGAGGAGACATACTTGTTTCTGATCTTAAGAGGGAAAGCATTCAGTCTTTTACCATTAAATTGGATCCTAACTGCAGGTCTTCAGGAGATGCACTTTATGAGGTTGAGGAAGTTCCCTTATAGGGAACTCCTCCTTGTAGTCTTAGTTTGCTGAGAGTTTCTATCATGAATAAATGTTAGATTTTGTCTAATGCTTTTCTCTGCATGTATTGAGGTGGTTCTTGTTCTTGTCTTTTATTAATATGGTGTATTATATTACTTGATGTTTGGATGTTAAAACAACCTTGCATTCCCGGGATAAACCCCCCTTGGTCATGATGTATAATCCTTTATCTATATGTTGCTCGATTTGGTTTGCTAATAGTTTGTATTTTTCTTGTGATATAATTGTCTGACTTTGGTGTCAGTGTAATGTTGGCCCTGTAGAGTGAGTTGGGAAGTGTTCCCTCCTCTTCTGCTTTCTGGAAATTTGTGAAAGGTTGGTATTCATTCTTTCAACGTTTGGTAGACCTAACCAGTGAAGCCATCTATGCCTGGTGGGAAAATTTTAAATTACTAATTTGATTTCTCTACTTGTTATAAATCTGTTCAGCTATCTATTTCTTTCTTTTTTTTTGTGTGTGAGGAAGATCGGCCCTGAGCTAACATCTGCCAATCCTCCTCTTTTTTTGCTGGGGAAGACTGGCCCTGGGCTAACATCCATGCCCATCTTCCTCTACTTTATATGGGACGCCGCCACGGCATGGCTTGACAAGCGATGCGTAGGTGCGTGCCCGGGATCGGAACTGGCGAACCCTGGGCCACCGCAGCGGAGTGCGCGCACTTAACTGCTTGCACCACCAGGCCAGCCCCAGATATCTATTTCTTTTTAAGGCAGGTTTGTTAATTTGTGTCTTTCTAGGAATTTGTCCATTTCATCTAAGTCATCTAGTTTGTTGGCATATAGCTATTCACAGTATTCTCTTATGATCCTTTCTGATCCCATATAATCCTTTTAATCTCTGTAAAGCCCATAGAATGTCTCCTCTTTCGTTCCTAATTTTACTAACTTATGTCTTTTCTCTTTTTTTCTTGGTCAGTCTAGCTAAAGGTTTGTCAACTTTGGTGGTCTGTTCAAAGACAGTTTTGGAGGTCATTGATTTTTCTATTTAATTTATTTCCATTCTAAACTGTATTATAATTTTCTTCCTTCTGCTTACATTGGATTCAATTTGTAACTCTTGTTTCTTGAGGAAAGTTAGGTTTTGATTTGAGATCTTTCTTCATATATGTATTTACAGCTACAGACTTCCCCCTAAGCACTATTTTAGCTACATTCCATAAAATTAGTATGTTGTGTTTTCATTAACCTCAAAATATTTTATAATTTTCATTGTGGTTTTTAGAAGTATGTTATTTAATATCCAAATATTTGGAGATTTCTCAAGTGTCTTATTGTTCTTAATTTTAGTTTAATTTTGTTGTTACTGGAGAAGATACTTTGTATGATTTCTGTCCTATGAAATTTATTGCAATTTGTTTTATGGCCTAGCATATGATCCATCCTCAGACTTTACAGGGATATGTATTCTTCTGATATTGGGAGGAGTGTTATTTAAATGGCAAGTCAAGTTGGTTAATAGTGTTGTTCAAGTCTTCTATATCATTTGCTGATTTTCTTTCTAGTTGTTCTATCAGTTATTGAGATTAAGGTATTGAAGTCTCTATTAATGATTGAATTATCTATTTCTGCTTTCAATTCTGTCCATTTTTGCTTGTTGTATTTTGGGGCTCTGTTGTTAGGTATGTTTGTGTTTATAATTGTTATGTCTTACTGATGAATTGACCCTTTAATCATTACAAAATATCCTTCTTTGTTTCTAGTAACATTTCTTAAAGACCAATTTGTCTTATATTAATGTCCAGATTCCAGCTCTCTTCTGGTATGCATACTGTATATTTTTTCCATCCTTTTACATGCCAATTATTTGTGTCTTTGAATCTAAAGTGTGTCTTCTGTAGACAGCATGTAGTTGGATCTTGTCTTTTTTTTCAGTCCAGTCTGACAGTCTCTGCCTTTTGATTGTCCATGTATATATAATGCAATTATTGATATGGTTGGATTTATGTCTTATGTTTTCTATTTTTTCTAGATATGTCATCTTGATTTTGTTCCTCTTTTACTCCTTTATTGCCTCCTTTTGTACTGAACAGATATTTGTAGTGTACCATTTTAATCCCTTTGTTAATTTTTACCTTAAAAAATTTCTTAGTGGTTTCTCTAGGTTTCTTCTATAATATGCATCTTAATTTATCACAGTCTACTTCAGATTATTATTAACTTAATTTGGGTAAAATGTAGAAACTATTCTACAATGTAGTTCCATTCCCTCCCCCTCCTTTGTGCTACTGTCATATTATATTACATCTATATGTGCAATAAGCTCAAAAATATTGTTCTATAATTATTTTTTTATTCAATCGTGTCTTTTAAATTAAAAGTTAAAAGAAAAAATACATTTCCATAATCTTTTACATTTACCCATATGTTTATCTTTCCCATGCCATTTCTTTATGTAGATTCTAGTTACAATCTGGTGTCATTTCTTTTCCGCCTAAGGACCTCCTTTAGTATATCTGGTAAGGCAGGTCACCACCAACAAATTCTGTCTTTATTAGAGAATATCTTTATTTTACTTTCATTTTTGAAGGATAGTTTTTGCTAAATATAGAATTCTTGGTTTACACTATTTTTTTCTTGTAGCACTTTGAAAATATCATTACATTGTGCCCTGTTCTCTTGTTTCTGATGAGTATTTAGCCATTGGTCGTATTGTTGTTCCCTTGTACATGATGAGTTCTTTTTTTCTTGCTGTCTCTAAGATTTTCTGGTTATCGTTTTCTTTTATCCGTTTGGCTCTGATATGTCCAGGTGTGGATCTCTTTATATTTATCCTACTTGAGATTCACTGATCTTCCTAGATTGGTAGAATAATGTTTCGGGTCATTATTTCTCCAAATACTTTTTTCTGCTCCTTCCTCTCTCTTCCCTTCTCAGGCTCCCATTATATTTTTGTTGGTTCACTAGATGATATCCTACAGGTTTTGAGGCTCTATTCATCTTTTGAAATTCCTTTTTTGTGTGTGTTCTTCTGTTCTTCAGATTGGATAATCTGTTGACCTGTTTTCAAGTTCTTTGTCAGCTTAAATCTGCTGTTGAGTCCCTCTAGTGAATTTTTCATTTCAGTTACTGTACTTTTTAACTCCAGAATTTTCATTTAGCTCTTTTTAAAAATAATTTCTTTTTATTCAGGTTGTATATCTGTCTTGAACTTTAAAAATAATTTCCTTTAGTTTTTTTTTTTTAAATAATAGCTGCTTTGAAGTGTTTGACTACTAAGTCATCAAGCTGGACCCACTCCGTTTCTATTGACAACTTTATTTTCCTGAATAAGGTTTACACTTTCTTATTTCTTTGCATGTCTCCTAATTTTTGATTAAAAAACTGGACATCTAAAATACGTTGCAGCAACTCTGAATTCTGATTTCTCCCCCTGGGGGAGGAGGTGTGTTGTTGCTGTTTAATAACTTGCCTGACTAAATCTGTGGAATCTGTCTCCTCAGTGGTGCGTGGCTGCTGATATCTCTGCTGTTTTTCAAATTGTTTTTATTTTTAAGCCTGGCTTCCTTGGGGTCACCTTTGTGTCTGCATCACATAGTGATCAACCAATCACTGGTCAGAAGTTGTGCTCTAACACCTCAAGCCAGTGAGGCTTCCAACCTTTACCAGTGGATCTGTGTCTGGGTAGGGGAATGCATTCAGTCTGCTCTAGCTTTCACTTTCCACTGGGCCCTACGTGTGCAGGCAACCTCTTAGCAAGGGATGTGTGAAGAGCTTATCCAGGTCCCCTGTGGCTATCTCATTTCCTGTATCTCCCTGTTAAATTCTGATTAATCTGCTGGCCTGATGCTTGCCCCATCTAGGATTGCAAGCTGTCTCCTTAGCAGCTGGCCGTCCCTGTGTGTTTGCTGCCGAGATTGCTATTGTTACTTACAATAGCCATGCACGTGGGCTTCCTCAAGTTCCACTCCTACTCAAATGAGCCTGTGCTCAAGTGCTGCGGATTTTCATGACTTGCCCCACCCTAGAAGAAGTACTGCTCTGACTGCACTAGGATGGCAGGAATGACACTGACTCTTACTGTTCTTACCCGAGGTTCACTATAATTTTATGAATAAACACTTCTCAGTGTGTCCTATACCTTGGACAATTTCCAGTGGTTTCTTTTGATAATTTTGTGCAGTTTTATCATTGCTTTTTGAGGAAAGAATTGAGCTCTTTACCCCACCATACTAGATGTCCTATCTTCCTCCTGCCCCACTACATGGTCTACTTTTTTACATGTTTGCTCATGTTTTTTGGGCCCACGTCTACTTTATCCTTTGTTTTGCTATTTTTTTCTTTTAGAAATTTTTTGTGGATAATAAACTTTCAGATGCTTGCAGGTCCAAGGTCTTCATTCTGTCTTTGCACTTGAATAGGAGCTGAGCTGTTTTTAGGATTATAGACTCAAATCCCTGCACCCCCCGACCCCCAAATCCATTGCTTTCTAAAATCAAGAGTTGCAGATAAGTCTGATGCCCATCTGATGCATTTTTCTTTGTAGCTAAACTGTGATTCCCTCTAGTCTTTTAAAACTTTCTCTTAATCCTTAGTGTTGCTATCTAGGTGTCCAGATGGGGGTTTTTGTTTTTCACCAGAATTTTAAGAGCCTTCCTCCATATTTTTCCCTCTTAATTTGTACTTGTTTGTCTTTTGCATTGAGTTCTGCTGTATCTTCCATTTCACTAATTTGATCGTCCACTGTGACCATTATGTTAGTGAACCATTTATAATTGTAAATTGCACCGGTCATGTTTTATTTTCCAGAAATTCTCATGACTTCCTGTTCTATTTTCATGACTGATATAGTTTTGTTAATGTTTTATTAATATATCTATAAGAGAATGTGTGTTGACTATCAAAAATAATAAAACCAATCTTATACACACTATCCAACTTAAGAAATCAAAGATTATCAATACTTTTATAGTTTTCTGTGTGCCCTCTCCCTTCTCCTATCCCTTACCCAAAAGTGACCACTATCCCTTTTACTTGCTTTTCTCTAGTTTTACTTCATATGTATATATTCATCTTTTACTTGCTTTTCTCTAGTTTTACTGCATACGTATATATTCATAAACATTTTGTCTAGATTTGCATCTTTGTTATAAATGGAATGATACTGTATATAATCTCCTGTAGTTTTTATTTTTGCTCAGTAGTAATGAGATTCAACCATGTTTTTGTATCTAGCTGTAGGAACATGCCACAATTTATTGGTGGGTATTTGGACTGTTTCCCACATTTTGCTATTTAAACAATATAATTGCAAACCTGTGTTAACATGTCTTCTCCTGAAAAAGAAGCAAGATTTTTTTCTAAGCTACACATCTAGGATTAGAATTGCTAAGTGGTGCTTCCACTTGCCTGGATGCTACTTCCCTGCTCCGCATTATCCTGCTTCCCATTACCCTACGTCCATGCTCGCGTGTGTTATAGCCAGACGTGAATTATGCTAACCTGATGTGTAATATTATCTCATGGAGGTTTTAACTTGCATTTCATTGTTTACTAGTGAAGTTGAATATCTTTTCATAAATTTGCTAATTTCTTCTTTTGTGACGTTTTTTCCCTTGAATTTTAAGTGTTGTTTTAAAGTTCTCAATGCTAACTCAGTGGCATTTTATGTATGTGGCAAATATCTTCTGGTGTCAGACTTGTCTTTTCTCTCTGTTAATGGTGTGTTTAATGGACAAAAATTAATTTAAATTTTCAGAATTTTTCATTTCTTCCCTTACAACTTAAGTTTTTTGCCTTAGATAAGAAATCTTCTCCTACTCCAAGGTCATAAAACGATTCTGTGTTTTCTTCTAAAAGATTTAAATTTTTGCTCATCATATTTAGATTTTTAATCCATCTGGAATTTATTTTTTGTATGAGTGTAGGATCTAGTTTCATTTCTTGCATGTGATCAGTGGTACCAGCACTCTTTGTTAAAAAGTCCATCCCTTTTCCAATGATCTGTATTGCCAAATCTGTCAGATCAAGTTGCCATTTATGCATGAGTCTGTTTATGGGTGATTGAGAACTTTACTGAAGTTGCATTTATGAAGGTATCAGTCTCTTCAAAGAACCAGGGTTCTTTGTTGCTTTTTTGATTTCCATGTTGTACATTTATTTTCTATTTCATTGATTTCTGCTCTCATTAATTTCCTTTTACTTTCTTAGGATTTAATTTTCTCTTCTTTTTCTAACTTCTTCAGATGGTTGTTTAGATATTGATTTTCAGGCGTTTGTCATTTTATTATACTGTAATCATTTGGCTATAAGTTTCCTATGAACATTAAGTGTATCCCCCAAATTTGTATACATCTTATTTTCATGATGACACAGTTGAAAATATTTTCTAATTTCCATTTTAATTTCTTCTTTGATCCATGGGTTATTTAATAGTACATTGTTTAATTTCCAAATACTTGATAATTTTTTAGTTACCCATATCTTTTTGTTACTGAGTTCTACTTTAATGTCATTGTTATCAGAGAATATATTTTGTATAATTTCTGTCCTTTGTTGATATTTGCTTTATGGTCCAGCATATGTCAATTTTGGTAAATGTTCCATGTACTTGAAAAAATGTGTATCCTTTAGTTGTTGACACAGTGTTCTATATATATCAATTATGTCAACTTCATTGTTTTATTCAAATCTCCCATATCCTTACTTATATTTAAATTCTGTTTCTTCTGTCAATTACTAGGGAAAGTCTTAAAATATCCAAATATGATTATGGATTTTTTTTCTCCTCTTTTGTGTCTTGTTTTGCTTTATATATGTGAAGATTATGTTTTAGATAAATATATATAATTAGGAGTGTTTTATCCTGTTGATTCAACCCTTTTATAAATATGATGGGCCTCTTCTTATCTCTGGTAATGTTTTTTAGATGAAATACATTGAAGTTAGTAAAATGCACACATCTGAAGTGTATGGCCTCATTTATTTTTATCTATGTATGTACCTGTGAAACTATTACTAAACTATTACTATTAGATCAGGATGTAGAACATTTGTCCCCCCAGAAAGTATCGTGTTCCTTCTCCGTTAACTACTGTCCTGAATTCTATCACCATGTAATAGTTTTGCTCGTGGTTCAACTTCACATAATGGAACCATACAGCATGTATTCTTGCACTAGCTTCTTTTGCTGCACATAACTATTTTTAAAGATTCATGTTATTATATATATATATTTATTGTTGAGAGGTTTTCCGTTGTGTATATGCCACAATTAATTTACCTAGTCTCCTATTGGTTTTCATTTGTGTTGTTTTCCAGGTTTTGGGGGGGAAGAGACTATTATGGATAAAGCTGCTATGAACATTTTTGCACAGATCCTCTTTGTTGGTCCTATATCCTCATACGTAGGAGTAAAATTTCTGGGCCATAGGGTAGGCATATGTTTAGCTTTCACTGCCACATTTCCAAAGCGGTTGTACCACTTTATACTCCCACTAGCAAATATATGGGAGTTCCATTTGTACTGCAAACACTTGGATTTATCAATCTTTATAATCTTAACCACTCTGGTGAGGTGCACTGGTATTACATTCTAGTTTTAATGTCGCCTTCCCTGAGGAATAATAATGTAGAGCACCTTTTCACATATTATTGGCTATTTGGGTATCTCCTTTTGTGAACCGCCTGTTCAAATGTATATTTTTCCTCCATTTAAAAGAAACTTAGTTGTATTTTTCTTACTGGTTTGTAGGTTTTTTAAAAAATCTAGATGAGTTGTCAGTTACATGTATTACAAATATCTTTCCCCAGTCTGTGGCTTGCTTTTTCATTGTTTTAATGTTGTATTTTGATGAGAAGTGTTTAACATTAATGAGTTCTAATTCCTCATTTTTCTCTGATCAGATTTTTCTAAATATATATTTTCCTGGCAGAATGCTAGTTTGGCAGGTGTTTTAATGCTTTAAACATGTCATAACATTGTCTTTTGACTTCCATTGTTGAAGTCACCTTTCAGTCTTATTCTTGGTCTTTTAAAGATAACGTGCCTTTCTCTGGTTGCCTTTAAAATTTTTCTCCTTTTCTTTGGTTTTCAACAGTGTTACTATGATTTCATAGGTGTGTTTTTCTTTGTATTTATCTTTCTATGGGTTTGTATAGTTTGTTGAATCCGTGGCTTATCTAAGTTTTTAAAATTCTGGGCCAGTATTTCTCTCCAGACATTACTTCTGCTCTATTCATACTCTCCCTCTCCTCCTGGGATTCTAATGGCAAGTTAGAGATTTTCACTATGACTTAGGTCTTACATCACTTATACATCTCATGCTTTTTATTGTCCATCCTTTTTGTGTGTGTGCTTCAATCTGGATATTTTCAAGCAATCTATCTTCTGACTCATTAATCTTTTCTTCTGCTGTATGTCTAGTCTGCTATTAAACTCATCCCGTGAATTATAATTTTAATGATGATTTTTTAAAGTCTAAGATTTCCATTTAATTTTTCTATAGAGTCCAGATATCTGGTTCAATTTCCCCATCTTTTCATTTATTTTTTCATTATATTAACCACAATTATTTTAATGTTCTTGTCTGATAATTCCAGTATATGAATTACGTTGGGTCTGTTTCTGTTGTCTGCCTTTTCTCTTGGTTTTCATTATTTGGTCCCGTCTCCTGGCATGTCTGTTAATTTTTTTTATTGAGGTAATTGACATGTAACATTATATTAGTTTCAGGTGTACAACATGATGATTTGATATTTGTATAAATTGTGAAACGATCACAATAAGTCTAGTTAACATCCTTCACCCCACAGTTAACGTTTTTTCTTGTGATAAGAAGTTTTAAGATCTACTCTCTTAGCAACTTTCAAATGTACAATACAGTATTATTAACTATAGTCACTATGCTGTAAATTACATTCCTGTGACTTATTTATTTTATAACTGCAAGTTTGTACCTTTTGACCCCCTTCACCCATTTCACACGCCCCCCCCCACCTCTGGCAACTACCAATCTGTTCTCTGTATCTCTGAGCTCTTTTTTTAAAGTTTCCACGGGTGAGTGAAATCATATGGTATTTGTTTTTCTTTGTCTGACTTATTTCACTTAGCATAATGCCCTCAGGGTCCATCCATGTTGTCACAAACAGCAAGATTTCCTTCTTTTTTATGGCTGAATATACCATGGTGTACATACACACACACACACACACACACTCACACACCAATCTTCTTTATCTATTCACCCATTGATGGGCAGTAAGGTTGCTTCCATGTCTTGGCTATTGTAAATAATGGTGTAAGAAACATGGGGGTGCATAAATCTTTTTGAGTTAGTGTCTTTATGTCCTTCAGTTAAATACCCAGAAACAGAATTGCTGGATCATATGGTTCTATTTTAGTTTTTTGAGGAAACTCCATACTGTTTTCCTTAGTGGCTGCACCAATTTACATTCCTACCAACAGTGCACAAGGATTCCCTTGTCTCCTCATCCTCACCAACACTTGTTATTTCTTGTCTTTTTGATAACAGTCCTTCTAACTATGTGAGGTGAGGTGGTGTCTCATTATGGTTTTCATTTGCATTTCCCTGATGATTAGTGATGTTGAGCACCTTTTCATGTACTTGTTGGCCGTCTGTTAAGTCTTGTTTGGAAAAATGTCTATTCAGATCCTCTACCCATTTTTTAGTTGGATTATTTTTTTTCTATTGAGTTATATGAGTTCTTGATATATTTTGGATATTAACCCCTTATCAGATACATGATTTGCAAATATTTTCTCCCATTCGGTAGGTTGCCTTTTCATCTTGTTGATGGTTTCCTTTGTTCTACAGAAGCTTTTTAGTTTAATGTAGTCCCACTTGTTTGTTTTTGCTTTTGTTCCTTTTGCTTAGTGTCAAATCAAAAAAACCATCACCAAGACCAATGTCAAGAAGCTTCTTGCCTTTGTTTTCCTCTAGGAGTTTTATGGTTTCAAGTCTTACGTTCAAGTCTTTAATCCATTTTGAGTTAGTTTTTGTGTATGGTGTAAGATAGCGGTCCAATTTTCCCAGCACCATTTATTGAAGAGATTTTCCTTTCCCAATTGTGTATTCTTGGCTCCTTTTGTCATAAATTAATTGACCACATATGTGCCGGTTTATTTCTGGGTTCTCTGTTTTATTCCATTGATCTTTGTGTCTATTTTAATGCCAATACTGTTGTGTCTATTTTAACACCATACTGTTTTGATTACTATAGCTTTGTAATATACTGTGAAATCAGGAAGTGTGATGCCTTCTTTCTCAAGATTGCTTTGGCTATTTGGGGTCTTTGTGGTTCCATACAAAGTTTAGGATTGTTTGTTCTATTTCTGTGAAAAATGCCTTTGGAATTTTGATGGGGATTGTATTGAAACTGTAGATTGCTGTGGGGTGTTAATTTTTATTAAATGGTGAACAATGTGTAGGAAAAATTGTAGAGGCTCTTGATGATATCTTCCTCTAGAGAGGATTTCATTTTCTTCTAGAAGTCAAATAAAGGATAAATTCTCTTAAACAAATTGGTTCCTGATTTGCCCTTACTTCTAAAGCATAGATTTTCTGAATTCTGAACTGAAAACCTAGGATGTTACCAGGGCCCTTCCTCCTTGGCACACTCTGAAATCTGGTTTTTGTTTCCTTGGTACAGTGACATTTCCCCAGATATCTACTTAACTTTTGAACCTCTTAGTTGCTTTTTCTGTTTGGGTTCTTATCTGCTCCATTCATCTCATTCATGTGCAACTTAGGAATCAGCAAATACCTTGAGAGAAGACCGTGCAAAAAAGAAAAAAAATGGACTCAATGTATTTCCCTTCTCTTGGCCCGATTCTTGGCCCCTGGAAGCCTGGCTGCAGCCTTGACTACTCTCCAATGACGTCAAATAGATGTCCCTTTCTCTCTGCAATCCTGTCAGCTGGTGCTTAATGTTTTGAGATGATATTGTTAGGTGCATCAACGTTCACAATAATTATATCTTCTTGCTGTCTTGTGCTTTTTTCTCAACATATAATATCCCTTTTGGCCTCTTTTGATAGATTTTTATCTTGAATTGTGAGGTCAGATATTAAGAATGCCACTCTAGGTTTCCCCCTTCTGCCTAGTTTATATTCTTCCTTCTTTTAATTTCAAATCTGTATCTTTTTGTGTAAAGCACTTTTTATAGACAGCATACTGTTAGCTTAAAAAAATCCAATGTGAGTTTCTTTAATTGGCGAGCTGAACCCATTTACTGATAACTATTAGATTAGGCTTTTTTTGGCCACCTCTTCTTACCCTTTCCTGCTTCCTTTGGATAGATCAGGTTTTCTTCTGCTGATTAAAAAGTTAAACATTCTATCTTTGTTTCTAAGATGGTCATCCTAAAGACCATATGCATTTTTACATGTCCCTATTGAATTCCGAAACTTTTAATTTATATAAATTTCCTTTATAAGACAAATAACTCTTCTCCTACCCACACCCCACCATCCTTTTTATATATGTCTCTAGAATTTCACTTCTAGGTTATGATGATACTTTACCTTTCCCGGTCCTTTTTAGACAGGAAAACTTTACTAGGATTTTGGATACCATCACTTGCTAACTTTGTTTAACTATCCCTGGATTGTCCTCCTCCATTTTGAATTTTCTTCCAAGCGTATTTTCAAAGGGAGGTCTTTGTGTGAAACCTCCTAAGGCCTTGTAAACCTGAGAGTATGCCCTCCCAATTACATGGACATTTTACCCGGATATAAAATTCTAGGTTCAAGTTATCTTCTTGCTTACAGCACCTGCTATTGTGAAGTCTGATGAGAATCTGAGACTTTTTCCTTTACAGGTAGCCTGCTCATTTTCTCTGGAAGTTTTCAGAATTTATTTTTGCCTTTGTTGTCTCAGATCTCACTAATAGTGTGTCCAGGCTTGGAATTTTCCTTATCTGTTCTGACACTCATTTCTTCAAATTTTCCTATTCTCACTTTCCCCCTCCTTTGGGGACTTCTGTTTTTTGGATATTGCTACTTCTATTTCCATCCTCTAAACTCAGGTTTTCTAAGTTTATCTTTTTATCCAGGGCTGCCTTCTGGGAGCATATCTCAAGCTGATTTTTCAGATCACCAATTCATTCTACAGCTGTCTCACTTCTGCAGTATATCTCATTCACTTGTGTTATTTCTACTATAATATTTTATACCTCATATTGCTTTCTCTTTGGTCTTACTTCTGCTTCACATTGCCAATATTGTCACTTATATCTTTTCAGAATGATTGTTACATTCATCTTATACCCTTATCTCACTCTTTCCAGTGAAGAATGGCTTCAGCTGTCCAGCTTGTGGTCTGTCTTATATTGGATATACTTCTCAAGCAGCTAGTCACTCTGGCTGTGAGTCCAAGTTCACCTGCAGACCTCAGCCCCAGGGCAGAGAATCCCAGGCCTCCAGAACAACTGTTGACCACTATTTGTTTTCGCTTCACCAAGGAGCTCTTTTGGTCAGAACTTCACCTCTAAACTCTAGGCAGAAGTAGCAGAGGAGGAGGAATCTGTCTCCCTAGGTTGCACTCCACCAGCTCTAGGGTTTGGAAGGAGCAGGGGACTTCTACTTTGATCAATTCAGATCAACCCTCCCACTGAGGACAACTAGAAACACGACAAAATATTAAATATTCTGGGTGAAGCTACGTGTGGGCCGTGACAAGATCCTAGCTTCGATAGCCTCTCTACCATAGTCCTCTGGAAGGTGCTCGAGGCCTGAGCTTTGTCCCTCATCCAATGACCGCTGGCCTGCCTTTGCCTTCAGTCTCCGGTGCTCCAAGCCACAGGGGTCTTGTTGCCTAGACGGTCTCTTCTCTCGTATGTATGAACCACACATTTATTTAGTCCTTCCCTTGATTACTTTGCACTCTCCTGTGGAAATTCCTCAAAAATTCCAAAGACAAGACACTGGGCTTGGCCTGAAGACATGGTTAATATGTATGTCAAGGTCACCATTTTGAGATGAGCTTTTTTCTTTATTTTTTAAAGCAAAGGATGGTTCTTTTTTTTATTTTTGTGAGGAAGCTCGGCCCTGAGCTAACATCTGCCAATCTTCCTCTATTTTTTTTTTTTGCTGAGGAAGACTGGCCCTGGGCTAACATCCATGCCCATCTTCCTCTACTTTATATGGGACGCCGCCACAGCATGGCCTGACAAGCGGTGCGTCAATGCGCACCCAGGGTCCGAACCGGTGAACCCTGGGCTGCCGCAGCGGAGAGCACGCACTTAACCGCTTGTGCCACCAGGCCGGCCCCGAAGGGTGGTTCTTTTGCTGAAGTTCATGTGCACATGACGGGTAAGCCACAGTGCCCAACACTGAACAACGCAGAGTGGCAGCTCTTCCTCTGCCTTGTTTTTGGGTCCCAGCCACCTTTCTCTGCAACATTCTGTTTTATCCCCTATTTCTTCCTCATCGCTATTTTCATTCAGAAAGGAAACCGACAGATCACCTGGGGGCTGTGGAGAGACGGTAACACTCCCCCTGCACTCAGCACCGAAAGGCGACCACGGTAAAGGCAGGCAGTTCGTGCTGCTTTAGGCCATAATCTCCCGTCTACCATGACAGCCTCAAGCCTCTCACACTTCACTTCCCCCTGTAGCCAGGTGCTGTTCCAGCTACAGTGACCGTAGGCAGCTCTCAAGTTTCCGGTCCTCTGAATCCTGCTGTGGACAGTAAGGGGTTGGACTAGATGGTCCTTCGGCAGGGTTCTGTGATGAAATGGCAGCTCCAGAATTCGAAAATTGGTACCTGCACTGCAGCCATGTGCCAGAGATCACGGCACTGAACACAGGCTGGCAGTTGGTGGTAAGGGGGCCTCGTGTAGGTGATGACTGGTCTGTCTTTCTTCAGAAAAATATCATGGCAGGGGGCTGGCCCAGTGGCATAGTGCTTAATTTCACACACTCCGATTCGGCGGCCCGGGGTTCACAAGTTCAGATCCCGGGTGCAGACCTAAGCACCTCTCATCAAGCCATGCTGTGGTGGCGTCCCGTAAACAAACTAGAGGAAGATTGGCACAGATGTTAGCTCAGGGCCAGTCTTCCTCACACATACACACATAAAATCATGGCAGCCTACCAGGTCAGCAATAAGCCTCCCCAGTCTATGGTGAAGGTGATTGGGATTTCAGCCCCTGCCAAAAATGGTGTCTATAACTACAGTATTCAGACCGAGTTCCAAGGAGGCGCTGTATCGAGAGATGGCCAAGGTGAGTGAGAGGCCCCGAGAGAGGGAAGCAGTCAAATGCTTATACTCCAGATAGGATGATAGCAGTTGGCTAATCCAGTGACCTCTTTCCTCTCTGAACATACTGCCTGGCTGTCAGCAGGCGATCTCCTGTTGTGGACGAAAGCCAAGCAGCTAGGGGAAGTAGACAGGGGATCAGGTGCTGGGAGAGAGGGGTGTTCTGTTCCCACACTAAGTGTGAATCCTGCACATGCAAGGGGGACCTGAGAGATCCTCAGCGTGTGCTCAGATGTACACGGCTAAAAACAACCACAGGTTCCTCACCTCTAGGGGGCATTCTGTTGCTGCTTATGAACGTCAGCTGTCACCCTTGGAAAAGGTAGACAAGCCTTGGCTTAGGCTTCTGGCGCACAGTAACTTGAGAAAAGGGTTTCTTCTGTCAAAGGGAACAATAATGTGACCCTCACAGGGCTGCTGCACAGTTCAGTTAGTTTCTGACAACGTAAACAGTGCATTCAGATGATCATTATGCCCCCAGCTGTTTCTGACACCTGCCTGGAAACCTGAGGGTCAGTCACCCGATCCAAGTCTGCTACCAGCCCTGCCATCCATGTTTGCCCCTCATTTCCAGGAACCGAGGAGAAGAATCACATACACAATTATCTCTCAGCCGTGGCGGAACCTCAGGACTCAAAGGAAGCAGAGAAGAAATCCCAGCGGGCCTGGTTCATGGCTAACAGAGTCCAACAGACAGGTCTTCATAGCAGCATTAAAAGTGACCGTCACCACAAGCTCCCACCCACTAGCACCATCACAGAGCTGAATGATGTCCATAGGGAGGAGCAGGGGCTGAGGTGGGGTGTCCACAGGGACCTCTCTCTCAACTTACTGTTCCCCTGATTTAGGAGCGGAGGGAAGACGCACCAGCTGCCAACTCACTGAAGCCTGGGCTGGATCGAGAGAGGTGGAGCTGGGACCGGCGCCACCAGGACTTCGATCTCTGTAGGAAGCCACCGCCTCTCCCCAAGCTGCTCCCATCTCTGTCACCGAAGCCTGTAACAGGTAACAGATGAGACCTTTACAAAGCTGTGCCTCCTGAGGCTGTCAGCAGGCAGGAAGTTGGCCACTTGGTATCTTCAGCAGTAGCTGTTTTGTTCTAGATGTCCAAACTTTCCGTGACAGGAAGTCAAGATTCAGAATGTGCCTGGTATAACAGATTGCAGGCTGGGCTGGAACCTAGGAGACCCGATTCTAGTTCCACCCCATTCTAGTTCCAGCTATAATAAGAAATTGCTGTGTGACTTTGGCCAGGTCCCTTCACTGCTCGGGGCCTGGTTGCTCAGGTATAAAATGGGGAAGTCGGAAGACAAGTCTAAGGGCTTGCTGAGCTTCAACCCAGACTGGCCTCTCGACGGTCAGCCAACAGATGGGGGCGGAGGCTCTGGGCTTTACTGGGACCTTCCAACTCCCTTCCAGCTCCAAGACACTGCCAATTGTCCCTCTGTGGGGGAGGGAGTCTGGAAGCCTGAGTCTTGCCACCAATCCCTCGGAGTCCTCTTCATCCCTCTGTTTATGAAGAGGGACCACAAAATCATTTATAGGTCAATAGAGAACCCAAATCTGTTGGTTAACAGAGCCAGAACCTTCGTTCAGGGATAGAGAGAGAGAAGTTTATCTGGCAACAAGGTTTGCCAGAGAAACCTTCCCAGAAAGCTGGATCTTTCTCCCCCGACTCCCGAGGGCAGCTGGTAACAGCTCCATGCAACAGAAGAAGTGCTGACAAGCTGCTGAAATTGCTCTCCCCTCGCCTGGACCTTGCTGCTTCCCTTCAGGACAGGCCCCAGGCTCAGAGTCACTGCTGGAGTCCAGCCCAGGCCTGCCTCCCTGGCCAGAGTGCTCCTGGTGGGCTCCACCACAGGTCTTCCCAGCATGAGTTCCCTGGGCATCTCAAGCAGCCTGTCCATACTGCTGAACAGGTATCACAAACCCATGCTGGGGCCTCCTCCCCACGCGCTGTGTAAGAAAAACTCAGAAATGGCAGGTGAGAAGGGGAGACTTGAACTGGTGGCCTCAGCCTTGTAAACTCAGCTGGATGAAGAAAGAATCTGCTGCTGACAGGGGACTTATATGCCACCAGGCCTACAGCGGAAGCCCTCTTTCCTGAGGGCTGCCCAGAGGGGGCAGGGTCTGAATGGCCACTTCCTAAGCTTTCGCCTGCAAAGGAGCTCTGTGTGACCTCCTGTCCCGGGCACTGTGCAAGAAGATATGTACTCTCCATTTTTTGCAAAATGCCTCCTTGCTAACAAAATACTTTAAGAACTTTGTGTTTCACTGGAAAGTTATTTCCAAAGTCACAATATCTGTAAACTTTTGCCTTTTGAAGATAAGTTACCAGAACCCTGGCAGAATGCTCAGGCCAACACCCTAAGCCAGCTCAGCTGTCAGCGTTCCCAACCTCCTCTCTGACTATTTCTGTCATCACACCAGATCACACCAGTAACTTATACTTGGAGGGAAACAAGATAGCCTGGCCTCCCCCTCCCACCTCAAGGCAACATCTACAAGGGGCTTTTTGGAGCCCCAGACCACGCAGGAACCAGACCATAGCTTGAAGCCTGCCAGCATGAGCACACTGGGACCCAGTGTATCTAGCAACTAACAACAGACAAGAGAAGTGCAAAGGCCTGTTAGTGCCACCCAAAGACACCTTTGTGTCCTCACTTCAAGAGTGGAGACCGATCCTTGTAAAGAAAGCAAAGAGCAAAGCCCAGGCAGGAGTGAGCATGTGCTGCCATAGACCAGGCCATGCGGTTTTCCACCCATCACCTGAGAGGGATCCAGGACAGGGCTCACGACCCCCCATGGCACCTTGGCCCTGGACTGGGTACCTGCCCTTCGGCTGGCTCTCTCGGCCCTCTTCTCACGGAGTGAAGACAAAGGGCACTGGAAGTCACCACCAAAGGCTGGACCTCAGGCTCACGCTGCTGTCCATTAAAGGCTGGCCAAGGAAAACGTGACAATACAGCAGAGGCTAGAAGGGTATAGACAAACTGCCGTTTTATGTTCTTTTTTGTTAAATCGTTCCTGGCATGTGTTTTAAGTGCATTTTGCTCTTAGTTTGAAAGAGTGACATGGACGCAGCACTCAGGCTGTTTCTCGGAGAATACATGGTCTAGGAGAAATGGCTATCCATGCCAGAAACAGGTCCCCACCAGCCTCAGGCCACGGAGGCAGCAGCACAAGCCCCAGTTTCTATGGTGACGTCTCCTCAACTGGCAGAAGAGCCTCCAATCCCAGGTCTCAGCAATTCCACGCGCTCTCCGTCTCTGTGGAGAACCTGGGGTCTTGTCAGGCAGCAGTGCCTGCGGGTCACAGCCTAGAAGAGGCTCCCTCAGGTCAGAAGAAAGCCCTTCCGGCGAAGACTGGGAAGAGACAATTCAACTTGTAATAACCCCAAGTTCTCCACCTTCTGGAAAAAGAGTGAGTTGGCCTGGGGGCAGGAGGGAACAGCGTCCTTCTGCTTCAGGATGTCCTGTCCAGAGGGTGGGCACAGACATAGGCTCGCTTCTCTAGGACCTGTTGGGACACTTTCCTAATCTGTTCATCTAGGTTTTCTGGAGCATCTGGGGGGGAAAAAGAGAGAGGAAGTGATGTGTCTGCAGTGTGGTAATAGAAATACGGCTGCGGCTGGAGCACTTCTTTCCAGTAAGGTCTGCCCACCCGCTGTGAAGGAGCGGGAGATGACCCCCTCCTCAAGCCCCCGAAGTGATCCTGGGCTGCAGGGAGAAGAAGGGACGGAGGCTTCGTTCCAAATAACAAAGGGCTCGTCCCTAAAAGCGCCAGATCTCATGGGAGAAGGGGTGGGGAGAAGGCACTTGCTCAAGGAAAGACTCCTCTGCGATTTAAGTCTGCTGGAGGAGAAACCGCTTCTTCACCCGCCCCAGCATGTGGCAGTCATGGCAGCAGCCAGGGCCGGAGCTACAAGGGATCATGAAGCCCTCTGCTCAGCGAGTGTGGTAGCGCTGGCAGTCTCCCTGCCATCTCCTGGCGAAGGGCTGGGCTCAGCAGCAGACACGGTACAGAGCCTTGGGGCCGCCGGGGCTGTGAGGGTCAGGAGAATCTGAGCTGGATGTTCTCAGCCGTGGCCAGGTGGCCGTGGAGGAGGAGGAGCAACTCCAGACAAGCTGAGCAGTAGGAGCAGAGCCCCTGCGCGGCCCAGGCCGGAGCCTGAGGCCCTGCGAGAAGGGGAGGTGCACTTCAGCTGCAGCGCAGGCAGCGAGGCGGCAGGGCAAGTGCCTCCTTCCTTTGCGAACCTCACTGGGCAGACGCCAGCAGGGCCCGCCCGGGGCTCTGACGGCCCTCATCTGCAGCTGTGCTCCTGCCCAGCAGGCCCTGCTGCAGGGAAGCGCAGGCCTTACCAGCCTTCTCTCTAGGCAGAAGTTTGTGAGCAGCCAGCAGGCCCTGGGAGCCTGACGGTCCAGAAACGGCGGTCAACAGTCGCCTGGAATAGGGCCCTCTCCTCCCTCCCCCAAACCACCCCACTTACACTTGTCCAGCTGAGACAGGGCGAAGAGATTCTGATAATAAGCATCCATGCAGAACATGGTGGCCAATAGAACCTGCCAGAAGCAAAGTCAGAGAGGACGACCACTGAGAACCCTGGGATCTCTGCACCATAGGGCACACTCCCCCTCAGTGTCTGACCTCTGAGTTCAAAGAACTCAGTCTGGCAGCCAGACTGTGAGCTTGGCCAGGGTCAAGAGGCCTGGCTCAGAAGTCACACAGTCTGAGGCTCTAATTCCAGCCCTGAGCCAAACTAGCTCTGTCCCAACGTAGCCTCAGTTGCCTCCTCTGTGAGAGGGACATCATAATCTCCGTGGCCATGGGCTACTGGGGGACAATGCATGTAAAGACCCGGTACACAGTAGGCACTCAATGTCTGCATCCACCCCTCCAGCAGGGTGAGGAAGGCAGACAGGGTGAGGGCACTGGGTTTGGGACCCATCACTCACCCACCTTCTTCTCTCAGGTTGGAAGACGAAAGCGCGTGGCCCCTGTCCTGAGCAGCACGGACCCTCCCATGACCTCACCACGGGCCACAACCCGGCAAACTCGCCAGCATCCGGGTCAGCTGCTGCACCGACCTTGCGCTCCACTCCCTCTGGGACCGCCGCTAGGCGCCAAGGCCCTTGATTCGCCCCCCAGACTCCCTGACTGTGCCGTGCCGCCCAATGACCCCCCCCACCCCAGCAGCCTCATTAAAGTGCAACCGGACAAAGCTGGCAGGGAGGCTGCCTGTGGGGCCGGGTAGGATGGGCTCACCTCGTGGTCGTGGTTCTGGAGCCCCACTCGGATTGAGCGGCTGGCACGCGACAGCACGGCCGTCATGCCATACAGGTTGATGAGGATGTTAGCCACCCGCTTCAAGACCATCTGCTCCTCCATGATGGTCTGGGAACAGAGGCCCAGGGTGAAGACTTGCTGCCTTGGACCCCGCACACACACAGTTCCTCCCCTGGGTACATCCTCACCCATCTCTGAGCCTCGCTTTATGCCTCGGGGAGGGGCTAATGCTGCCCTGCCCTTCGCGTTGGGGGAGGCTGGCTCACGGCTGCCTTCTCTTTTCCCTTTGCTCTGTCTAGATTTGGGCAGCGGTTAAGGCAGGACCACGTCCCAGAACCCTGGCTGAGACCAGAGGCCGGTGCCTCATATCCCCTTCAGCAGCAAGATCCTCAGACATCAGGTCCCAAGATTCAGGCCCAGGTGGGGCTGCCCCTCCCAACTCCAGGGAGCCCCCCCCTTCACCTAGAAAGTGCCCACCCAGCTAGCTGAGTGGCCCCCAGGACAGGCGGCCACAGCCAGCCTCGCCTCCCCAGGCCCCCCTCCACAGTGGCCAAGAGTTCTTTCTAGGCCTGGTCCCGAAGGTGGACACTTAGCAAAACGTCTTGGAGGGCCTGCCGCAGCCCCAGGTCTGGCAGGGGCCCGAGCACCTTGCCAAAGCGGAGCAGCAACGTCTCCACGGTTCGGCCAAAGTAATACACGTTCTCCTCGAGCTTGCTGGCACTGTCCTAGGAGACCAGAAGGGAGGACTCGGCTCAGTACCTCCCCACAGTGCCCGTCCCGTCCCACCCAGACCGGGCATGGCAGGGGCTCCGGGGCCCAGGCCCTGCTCATGGGCCGGGCTGTTCCCCATCATGACAGCACAGAGAGGGGGGATCAGGTGTCACTTGGGCTGACCCTCATCACATCCATTCCAGGAAAGGGTTATCCAACAGAAGGGCACCCAGGTGGGGCACACCTGCTGAGCCCACTCACCGCAACACTGGGGTGCACAGCTCCAAGCTTCCCCGTCAGCCCCAGGTCCACAGTTCGGCCCAGGGAGTCTCGAAGCCTCCGGCCAATTGTCTCCATGATGGTGGTCACATTGCCCCATTTAAGCTCACTGCAGACAGGCCCCAGCCCCATGACCTGAGGCCCTGCTGCCAGCTCCCACTGCCCCGCAACACGGTCCCCCTCGGTACTCCCAAAGCTCCAGGGCACCTGCTGCCTCTCCCCAACTACACAGAGCCACAAACGGCCAACTCAGGACCTACGTGCCCCTCCCCCCTGTCCTGGGCCTGCTGGATGCCTGGCTGCAGGCAGAGCCCTCCCAGCCCGTCAGAAAGCAGCCAGTCTCCTCTGAGGTGGAGCCACACACAAGTGCTTCCTCCACAAGGAGCCAAGTCACAGACAGCTTCCAGGTCATCCTCTCCTGTTAAGGGGTCTTCAGAATGCTCTGAGCAACCCATACTTGGGCTCCAGCAGTGATTTCTAACTGCTCTAGCCCCAGGATGGGGGTCGAGGGGAGCAGGAGAGAAGAAACTGGTCTTACGTTGGCCTCTGAGCCTGGCACCTGTGTGAGGGGCATCTCTCACTCCCGGGTTCTAAAAGCAGAGCTTCCTGCAGTGTGGGAGGCGGGGGCTGCCCAGGGAGAAGGCAGGAAGGCTGCCCTAGGCAGCTGGCCCTGTCCTCACCCACAGGTGAAGCCGAGCTCTGGACCCTGCCTTTCAGGGCCCCACACTCACCGCCAAGTCTCTCGCCTCCTTCCCTCCCTCCAGCCTCGTGAGCAAGGCTGCCCTGCCCCGTCCTGGGACAAGGCGGCCCCTTCTCTTGCCGCCCCAGCACGGCCTCTTCTGGGCAGGTGGGACCCGAGGAGCAGACAGTGGGAATGGCACCTACTTGACCCTCGCAGTCAGGACGCGGCCGGCGTGCTGCAGGCCTGTCAGGGTGATGTACATCCGCAGGATCTCGTTGGTTCCCTGTGGCCAGCAGTATAGAGGTCAAAGGCCGCCCCCCTCGGGGCAGCCCCAACAGCGCCGTGTGTGTGACTGGGTAGGCCACGCCACTGCCTGCTCACCCGCACCGTGGAAGCCACTGCTTTGAAAACAGCCAGGAGTGGGGCTGCGACTAGGGGGTCAGGGCAACTCGTAGGCTACCACCTCCACAGGGACGAGTGGGGAGCTGGCAGATGGCCGTGGCCTCCCTCTGGGGCCTACCATCTCTCCCTGACCAATCACATGTGGGTCATTCCTTCCTCAACCCTCGGACTCTGCTTCTTTGTAATGGCAGAAACGGCTCTCCCCAGCTAGAGAGAGATGCTGATGCCCAGGACACGGCAAGTGCTGGGCCACGCTGCTGGCTCTCGTCCAGGCCAAATTCCCCAGGGAAGCCACAGACCGCTGAGGAGGGGCAGCTGGCAGCTCTGCTCCCCAGTGCTGGGTGTCAATACCCAGAGGGCCACCTCTTCCCTGCTGCCATCCCTGGCCACCGCCCCTCACCACCCAGGATTTCATCTGATCTCGAGGAGGCAGGCTGTGGGGCCTGTGCCCATCGTGCACGATGGTGCTGTGGGTCAGAGGGGAGGGGGCTGGCCTCAGGCCGCACAGCCAGCGCTGGGCACTGAGCCCTCCAGCCAGGCTGTGCCACTGATGGTGAGACTCCTGCAGGAGAGGCAGAGGGAGGGTGGAGGCCTCCAGGCTAACCCTTGCCCCGTCCTGAGCAGTCTCGATGGAACCATCTGCTTCATGCCAAGGGCCCCGCACCCCTCAGAGCTTCCCGAACCCCTGCTGACCATGCCACCCAGGCCGAGGGGCAGGGGCCCTGGAAGAAGCTGTCCTGGGGCAGCAGGGCCGTGACTGTCCCAGTGCCCTTGGGAAAGTGCCCCTTGTACCCTCAGGCTGGCTGCACCTTCTGTCCACTGAGGGGCAAGACACAGGGCTGGGACATGTGGGCCACACAGGGAACAAAAGCAGCCAGTGAGGCCTTCCCCTAGGTGGGGGAGCCCAGGAGTAGAGCCCCAACTGCGGCCAGTCTGAGGGTGCCCCTCGGAAACCACACCACTTGCTCAGGTGCCAAGCCTCGCACTTACCTAAGGGTCTGCCTCCTGCCCACCCTACATCCGTCCCAAGATCCTGGCCATCCTCTCTCCACAGCCTCTAAGTCCACCCCTTCCCTTCCCCTCTGGGCGCCCTGGCCTCTGGTCTCACCTCTGCAAGCCACCCCCACATGAGCCTTGGGGAGTTTCCTAAAACGCAAATGCCACCAAGTCAGTCCCTGCTCACAACCCTCTTATGGCTTCCACCGCCCTCACAGTGAGATCCAGATTCCTCTGCTTACCAGCCAGCGTCCTCCACAACCCGGCCACTTGTCTCCCCTTCCCGTCCACCCCTCCCTCAGCCCCGCTGAGCAGGACTGGCTGCCGCTCCCACAGACTTGCTTGTTCTCCCCGCTTTTGCCTAGTGCTGGCAGGTAGGGTCCTACCTGGGCCTGGCACGTACTGTTTCCCTGCCCTCAGCCCAAACTGCCCTCCTCTGGGCCTGGTCAAAGTCCTCTCCGCCCTCAAGGGCCAAGGGCACTTACTTCATGAGACTCGGAGCCCCTCTGGGAGGAGGTGCACCTCGGTCCCTCACTGCACCAGTATTCCAGTGTCCTCCTCGGTCAGTCAGGCCGTCCAGCCAGACGAGTGCCCCAAAGGCGTCTGTGGCTCCAACCCCCTCTTTCTTCCTTGCCCTCAGATCCCCACCTGGCACACGCTCACTGAATGGACTCTAGGCTTGTGAACTCACAGGGGCTGGGCTGGGCAAGCCCTCAGAGATGACCCTGCTGAGCTGCCCCAATAGCCTGAGAAGGAAACCCAGACCCAGAGAGTGAGCATCCGAGGCAGAAGCCAGGCCTCCTCCAGGAAGGTCTCTGCTCGTCCCACCACAGCCAGCCAGAAGCAACTGGCAGAGACCTGCAGGGTCACCAGGAGGGGGTGGGCTCAGCAGAAAAGGCCCTTGGGAGTGGGACCCCGAGTGAGCTGCTTGGCCTCTCAGCCTCAGCCGCCTCCTCTGCAGAACGGGGTCTACGCAGGGTTGTGAGGAGGGTCAAATGAGAGAACACACAAGCCAGCCTGTGTGCCGTGGGGGCAGCCCCGAGGACCAGGAGGCTCGAGAGCGGGCACTCACCTCAAAGATGAGCAGGATGCGGGTGTCACGCAGAATGCGCTCAAACGGGTAGTCCCTCATGTAGCCCGAGCCCCCGAAGATCTGCAGCGCCTCGCTCACGCACTGCCAGGCGCCCTCTGAGCTGAACACCTGCCACGGACCCAGGGGCAAGGTGAGCACAGGGTGAAGGGTGCCGAGCCCCTTCCTACAGGAGGACCTCAGCCATGGGGGCAGGTGGCCGGGGATGGAGTGGGAGGCCCGGTGTGGAGAACCGGGCCTTGGGATGAGACCACCCCCCGTAGGAGCCCTGACTATCACGGTCTCACTGGGTGGCCTCAGGCAAGGCCTTTTCCTTCCTCGACCATATTGACCAGCTGTGGCTCCCCCGCCACCGTGACTTTTCATACCTGGGAGGTTTCCTTGGGGTGGACAGGCCTCCTCCGCACCCTCCCCACCTGGGGAAGCCCGTCCTTTTAGAAGCCACCTCAGGTGTCACCTTTTCAGGGAAGCCTGGCCCACTCCCGCCCAGCCCTGGTCGCCTGCGACTGGCTCCTCGGCACTGGAACTACGTGGCTGAACACCTGGCCCTATGTGGACAGGCTATGTGTCTGTCCCCACGTGAACACCCCGAGAGCAGCGAGACTGTCAGACTCGGCCCTGGGCTGAGCTCCAGAAGAGGAGCTGCTGATGGGGGCCGGTGACCGTCTGTCGTTGTTGACGGGTGACGAGGGGCTACAGGGAAGGCAGAAGCACCAGCACAGAGGCTCAACACAGCAACTCAGTAAAGCCTTACACGTGGTTCCAACCTGGTTATGCACATTCTCCTCCCGACACTAGACTGTCACTTGAAGCTGGCATACTGCTCACCATTTCTCTCAGGAGTTTAATTCAGAGCCCAGTTTGAAAATAACTATGGGCACCTCAACCAAATATATCATAAAGGGAGGTTTTGATACAAAAAAGTAGGAAGGCAATATGCTCAGAATAAAAGACAGTCCTTCCCAAGAAAGCCAGGCTGCTATCTTACACTAATATGAAGTATAACACATGACCAGTATTTTCCCTTTCTGCTACAGACTGGTAATCAGCTGGTGACAACTTAGCACAAACCCACTGGGAGATGCTGACCTGTCCTGTAAACTGGCACTCAACTGGGCACTGTTCTTTGCTGCTTCTCCTGGGCTATTCTGGTCCCCCAGCTGCGTCCTAGAGGCGAGCCTGCACATGGCGGGTACGTCATAAATACTGGGTCAACGATAAGCTGACCTATAAACTAATGAGAAGAGGAAGATGGCAAGCAACACTGGGTCTGCAAGGCGGCAGCTCAAGAGCTTTTCTGTCTGTCTCTGGCTGTGCTGAGGTTACCTTCACCATGGCAGCCTCGATGGAGCAGTCGGGAAACCCTGGTTGGTCCAGCATCCCTGCAGTGAGGTAGGCCATACTTTCCATTACGTAAGCCTTCTGAGCCATCAGGGCAAACTTCTCCTGGAGTGTTCAGGAAAACACAAGAAACAATCTGCACGTGCTGAGACCCAGATCTGCCCACCAGCAGAGAAGGGGACTAAGCCTAGAGTCTCAGTGCCTGAGAGAACCAGCCCAGCACTCACGGAAGGGCGGGAGCCCCACGGAACAGGGCCACATCGCGTCTTCTCCCTGAGCCACCGCAGAGGGGCACCCGGACAGACACAGCACGCACACTTTTAATGCCCACGTGAAATCGTCAGGCGTAGCCCTCCTAGCCTTAGTACCTGAATTAATCCAAATTCACTGAGGTTCCTGTTGAACTGTTTCCTCGTGCAGGCATATTCAGCGGTCATTTCTGAAGAAGAGCGGAGTTAGTAAAAAGAAGTTTTCTGGCTGTCCTAAGGCGCTTTCCTAAGGCTGTCATCATTCCCCTTCAAACACTCGGGCAGGAACCATGAGAAAGGGTCCACTGGGCCCAACACCCTGAAATACAGAGTGCCCTTTCTAGCACAGCCGGGTTGGAGGAGGGACCGTCCACTCCTGGTGGTGCCCGCGGCAGTGGACGTGAGCAGTAGCGGACTCTGGAGTCAGACCCAGGTCTGAATCGGGCACTTTTTCTCACCAGCTAGCAGCCTGGGCCAAGCAGCTCCCCCTCCCTGGAAGCACTACCGACCTCACAGAGTGGCTGGGAAGACCACGTGAGACGCAGGGGAAAGGCGCCCAGCACAGAGCGGGCCCACAGAAGCGCCCTCGACGCAAGTGGGAGCAGGCTCACACCTGGCACAGCTGTTCAGCACCAAAGCAGGAGGGCGGTCTGTTTTGAAAACTCAGGCCTGTGGCTTCAAGGTGTATAGCTGTGAACAGGTGCACCTCTAAAGGCACCTGAGTGAACACAGTGGCCTCCCTGGGTCAGCAGCGCCCCCACCTTCCTCCGCCTGCAGTCAGTGCTCTCCAGGCACTTTCACAGGCATGATCCAAGTGCAAACGGGTCCCCGTGATGGCTGAGAAGGTAGACAGAAACCCACATTCACACATTTCTGGGCCTCGGGATCTCATCAGAGGTTCTACGTCATTTGGGGATAGGCTGGCTATGAGGGCCCTCGTGAAGCTCCTGTAGAGTTTTCCAGATGGGGAAGCAGAGGCCCAGAGGGCTTCAGGGCCTTGGGAGCAGCATAGCAAAGTGAGACGAGCCCTGAGCTTGGAGTCTGAAAGGGCCAGCTTTTAGCCCAGGGGCATCGCCTTGGGCAAATCACTCACCCTCTCTGAGCCTCAGTCCCCTCATCTATAAAATGAAGGTGACAGCCTAACACAAAGCACCCCCATCCCACCTTGCCCTGAACTCTGAGGAACTTCTAAGCACTCAGGGGTATGCCAGCCCTGGGCAACCCCCACCACCGGCAGCCAGGGCCCCCTGCATTCCCCTGCAGTCACCTCCACAAAGCTAGGAGGGTAATGACATTTCGTGCCCAACAAAAACCCTATAGGGCTGTTTTAGGTTCACTGCCAAGGACAGTCCAGGGTTCTCTCAGGTATCCTAACAGAGAAAACGTGGGGAAGATCCAGAGGCCGAGGGAGCTGGGTTCCAAACCTGATCCCACTCCCGACCCACCCCCTGTGCAGAGTCACCTGCAGAATGGGGACCCTGTGAGAGTTCACGCTAATGTTCATCGGTGTCTGGCTCTCACCTGGATGTTCCCTAGGAAGCTGAGTGGTCAGAGCAGCAACCCGCCTCGACCTCTGACAGAACGTCCACTCCCTCTCTCCCCTGACCCTCTGAGTAGGTGAAACAGAAGAGTGTTGAAACGTGAAGACTAACCTTTGGGGGCAGACTGAGTACATTCTTTGGTCTAAACGGAAGCCCAGATCCTGCACTTCAGCTGGACCCTTTGTCCAGGTGGCCTGGCTCGGCACCAGCCCTGCCCTGGGGACATGGCAGAGCCTCTGGGCTGGAGAGGGGGCAGCAGGGCAAGGCTGTGCCATGAAGGGCTCCTGTCCCCGACTTACCTACCGATCAATTTCTTGAGCATCCCGGCCACGGCACTGCCCATGCTGAACCGCCCGCTGTTGAGGATGTTCATGGCCACCTGCAGGGAGTGGAGGAGGCTCACTGAGACCCACCCCCAAGCGTCCTGCTTCCCCCTGCTGTGCTGGGAAAGGTCCCAGGGCCCCGGAAGACCAGAGGTGACAGTCCACAACAGTGCTTATTTATTTTTACCAGGTTTCTTGAAAATAAACAGCAAGTTTCTAGAGAATTCTGTGCCAGCATCTGGGCGGAGAGAATCATCCTGCTAATCCTCATTGGGCCGGGAGAGAGCACAGTCCCAGTGCTTCTAAACAAGGTGACTCAGTCACCACAACGACTCTCATGAACATCCTTGGAGTCACACCCCCAAAAGGCCATGATAATCTTATTCCAAAAGAACAGGTCAATTCCCTTAGTCTTTAGGGGAAGGGAGTAGAAACTCAAGACTTACTGGGTACAAGCTGCGGCTACTCAGACTTTCCCAACAATGCTTCAGCAGCAGGATCCTCATTTTACAGATGAAGAACCTGGGGTTCGGAGGGGTGAGGTGACTCTCCCAAGGTCACACAGCAAGCATCTGCCTGACATCTAGGCCTGTGCTCTCTCCACTGAACCAGCCCCTTACACTGACATGACATGCTCCTCCCCCACCAAATTCCTACAATAATGATATCTGCTAGGGAGCTGTGTCGGCTTCTCTCCTCTTTTCCAGTCCTACCTTCCTATAGAATGCAGACAGAGAGCAGCTGGTGACGAGGGACAGGCACACACTTGTGTACACACTGCTTCCTCACTAGACTATCCAGATCCATGGAGGCCTCTCCTTACACACCCGAAAGGGCACAGAGACAGACAGCTGACGAGGCAGCAGGCAGTCGGCGGTGTGCTGGTGGACCAAAGAGGGGCACACAAGTCCAGCAGGAAGGGTTGCGTGTGTGTGTCTTCTGGTGTGGGCAGAGCGGATGTTGGGCAGCCAAGGCTCCCAAGGAGCCCCTGAGGGGGTCTACCAGGCCATCGAGAGAGGAAAGGCCGCCACCATGAGCCTCCTAAAGGCCAGTGTGACCTGCCAAGCCTCTGCTCAAGCCCTTGCTACCAGCTAGGAGGCCTCAAAGGAGGGCTGGGGTCTGAGGGCAGAAGGGAGCCTGTGAACCCCACAGTTTTCCTGAAAAGCTCAACTTCAAATATATTACTGCTTTTTACTGAGTGCTTGCTTATGTGAGGCTTGGACTAATAAAACATGCAACTGGATTTGAACTCACGATTACCTGTTAACCTGAATAGGAGAATCTCTCAAAACAGATCCTGTGGGATTGGAGAGATTGGAAACTGAGCCCACTACTGGGAAAGGCAAGTGTTGATTCTAACCGCTCAGCCACGGCAGCTGGGAAATGTGGTGGACGAGGCCACAGGCACCCTGGGTGTCGGGCCAGCCCCCAGCACTTGATGGGGGAGGGGGCCTGGCTAAGTCACACCACAGAGTGACATTCAGACCCTGCCCTGCCTCCTCCCGGGGCCTCTGATCTCTAGCTTCAGACTTCCTGTGTCTCAGGACATGGGAGGGCACTGGCCTCTCGACCTGCCAGGCTATGAAGAAAAACTGCGTCCTCCCACCTTTACTCCCTCTTCCCAAACGAGCTTTCAAACGCCAGCTCACGGTTCTGTGAACAAAATCCCCTTCACAGCCCCTTCACAGTTTATTCTTAACTCCATTAAAAAAAATAGAAAGCAAAAAGGATTTGACACTAGGTCTCATTCCCCAGAGGATCAAAGACCTACTAGGTTTAGCCTGGTCTCAAGAGGGGCTCGTGAGCTCAAATATTCATCTTGCTGCTTACCTCAGAATCCTCTCCTCCCGCCTCCTCAGCTCCATGCTTTATCACTGCCTCTACCGCAGAAAAGTTTCCTTCTATGATTTCCACAACCACACTCTAGATCGCAGTTTTCCCAGATCAAGATACAATCCATTCCTTCAACAGCCTGTCAGTGAACTGCCTCCCCGCCTTCAGAGGTCTGTTGATAAAACCTTCTGCCTTCCCAGGGGAAGAAGCTCTTACTTTTGTCTCACATCAGCCACTCAATTTTCACGCGGCCTGGGACCACTCTATGATCTCCGGAATCACCCAAGTGTATCACACATCTTAGTATTTGGGTTAACTGGCAAGCAATCCCACTATTAACAAAAAAAGGGCTTTAGAAATCAATTCTCTTTTGCATATTAAAAGTCATTTTGGGGGCTAGCCTGGTGGCGTAGCGGTTAAGTTTGCGTGCTGCGCTTCAGCAGCCCGGGGTTCATGGGTTCAGATCCTGGGCGTGGACATACGTACCGTTTCTTGAGCCATGCTGTGGCGGCGTCCCATATAAACTAGAGGAAGATGGGCACGGATATTAGCCCAGGGCCAGTCTTCCTCAGCAAAAAGAGGAGGATTGGCAACAGATGTTGGCACAGGGCTAATCTTCCTCAAAAAAAAAAAAAAAGTCATTTTTCACCTAACACAATGGAAACAAATGTTTTAACGCAGTGTTGGGATGGACTGGGAGAGGGGCGTTCTCACACACTGCTGGAGGAGAAGACACTGGTCTGACCCCCCAGCAGGCATCTAGGCAACATGGATCAAGAATCCTCTGACCCAGTAATTTTATGTGTGGTGTTGAAACTCAAGAAATAATTAGACAAGTGTGCAAAGATATGTACAAGGATATATGCCACACTGTGGTTCTGAGCAGGGAAGAAGTGAGAACAGTGTTAAGTGCACGGTCCTGGGCCTGGTAACATTCATTGTGGCATCACCACACAAAGAAATGCGATACAACATTAAACATTAGTAACATACGCTCACTAGCATGACGAGATTGTTAGGATTTATTGATAAGTGAAGACATGCAGGCTATATTACACGTACACACCAAACATTTAAGCGATATATACTCTTTAAGAAGATCTAGAAAGATAAGCACCCAAAATGTGAACATGAATGGCTGCTCTCTCGGGGACAGGCTTCAGGTGATTTCATTTTTCTCTCTGTCCGTCTGTATTCTCTAATTTGTATGTAACATCTGGGTTACACGAATCATAAACAAGCCTGTCACCACACAGACTGTTCCCTTGTTTGTACTTCCACCTCGACAAGCCTTTGTTCCACAGTCACTGAGCAGCCTCGTGACAGGAGCTCTGGCTGATGCTGTTTATCTGATTCTCATGATACCCAGGAGGAGGGAGGCATTGCTTTGATCCCTACTTCACAGCAAGGGAGGGGGCTCCCCAGGGTGAAGATACTTACCCAGGTCACCCAGTAAATTAGGGCAGGCCAACAATAAAAAGACAAATAGCCTAGTTTAAAAATGGGCACAGGATTTAAAAAGACATTTCTCCAAAGAAGATATACCAATGGCCAACAAACACAGGAATAGATGCTCAACATGATTAGTCATTAGGGAAATGCAAGTATTGGAAACCACAATGAGATACCAATTCACACCCACTAGGATGGCTATAATTTTAAAAACAGACAATAACAAGTGTTGGTGAGGACGTGGAGAAATTGGAACCTTCATATATTGCTGGTGGGAATGTAAAATGGTACAGCTGCTGTGGAAAACAGTCTGGCAGTTCCTCATAAAATTAAACATATGGTCACCAGATGACCCAGCAATTCCACTTCTAGGTCTATACCCAAAGAACTGAAAACATATTTTTCACACAAAAACTTGTACACGAATGTTCACAGGAGCATTACTGATAATGGCCAAAAAGTGGAAACAACCCAAATGTCCATCAGCTGATGAAAAGATAAACAAAATGCAGTCTACCATACAATGGAATATTACTCAACCACAAAAAAGGAGTGACACCTGCTACAACCTGGATGAACCTTAAAAACATTACGCTACATTGAAAGAAGCCAAACACTAAAGACCACACCTGGATTCCATTCATGGGAAATGTTCAAAATAGGCAAATCCACAGAAACAGAAGTAAAATGGCGACTGCCAAGGGATGGGGGGAAGAGGAAACGAGAAGGTATGGCATTTCTTTCTGGGGTGATGGAAATGTTCCGGAATTAGACCATGATGATGGATGCAAAACATAGTGAATATACTAAAAACCATTGAGGTGTACATTTGGAAGTGGTGAATTTTATGTTATGTGAATTATCTGTCAACAAGAAAAATAATATTAAATCTCACTCCAAGAAAAAAAAATTAGAGCAGGGACTCAGGACCCAGGGCTGTGCATTCAGAGGACCTGAGCTTCTCCCATGCCCGCTGGCCTGCACTCGCTGAAGAGAGGAATCCTAGTGCTACTCAAGGCAGATGAAGCCTCGCAAATGAAGGAAGAGACCTAGTTCTAACGCACACCCCTCCTCGGGGAGCCAGCGTTGCCACTCTCCACCGTGCTGATCTCCCACTGGAGAACCACGCACGGTTACCTGCGAGCAGAGCCTGGTCTGCTGCAAGTGGGGATGGGACAGAAAGCTGGGGGCCAGCAAACTGCACCGCGAAACTGCACGGCACTCACAGGGCTGCTGCTGCCAACTCACCTTCAACCCGCCTCCGACTTCTCCAAGGACGTTTCCCACAGGCACCCTGGTGTTGTCAAATGGACTTCACAAGCTGGAACACACAAGTGAAGGCGTCACCTGACAAACGTAAACCACTCTGCGCTTGACCAGCAGGCACGAGATGCAATCCACTCATTCACTCCTCCATCCTACATCTACTGACAGGACAGCGTGGAAAGACAAGGTTCCGTCCACGTGGAGCCCGTGCTCTGGTCAGGGAGATAAACTATAAACAAGATGACAGGAGATTGTGGTGAGTGCTATGGAAGAAATGAATATGGCCTGGTGACAGGAATGGAGGTTGGAGGAGGGCAGATAATATTTTTACTAAGGGTTTACATCAGATTTCTCTAACGTGATGTCTGAAGGATGAGAAGGAGCCAGGGACGGAACCACAAAGCCAGACGGCACGGCATTTTCTAAGGCCCCTGTGCCAGATGGAAATATCGGTCCCACTGAACTCGACCTTAATGCAGCCACAGCGCTGCCCTGGCTCTGCGGGAGGAGCAGACTGCCTCCCTGCCCACTGGGTTTGACCGTGGGACTTGCTGTGGCCAGGGCCGCGTAGCCAGCCCAACATGAGCCGAGAGGCCTCGCCTGTGCTGATACGGCCTGGCCCGGCCCCTCGGGCTCTGGCCATCTGCTGTGAGGAGAACATGGCCCAGCGCAGTAACAAGCACACCTGGGCAGACCTGAACCCAAGCCCCAGCCTGAAGCAGGCTGCCCCAGCACCCGTGGCCTGTGAGAGAATGAATGCCGAGTCCTGGGGAGGTTTCTCAGACAGGGTCACGGCAGGGAGGGGTGACAAGCAGAGCTGAAAGTGAGAGAGCGCTCGGCGGGCTGGAGGAAGCCGAGGTCAGCGTGAAGGAGCAGCAGTCAGAATAAGCGTGGCGGGGGTGAGGGCAGAGGTGGGGAGGAACAGGGGCTTCTGCAGCGTGTTTTCTGTAACAGTGAGTTTTTGCACGTTATGTTCTATAAACGTGGCGGCTCCCAGCAACGTACACTGGAGCAAAGGGAGGCCCGGAACAGAGAGATCACGGCTCGAGCAGCCAAGCAGTAGCCAAGCCCCGTGTGGGGACCCAGGGTCTGCTGACCTTTCACTTGGCGATCACCACCGCGTTCAAACAGCCTGCTTGTGACATGCAGTGAACTCTCTGGGTCCTATGTATGGCTGTGAGACCAGGCCCTTCTGCTAACAGCTCTTGTTCCTTCACAGGCTGCTGGTATGGGCAGGACCCCGCCTCCCTCTCTGACCTCATCTTGTGCTACTCGACCCCCTCTCACAGGGCCACTGCACAGTCCCAGTGGGCACCACAGCCCAGACCTCAGTGTGGACAGTGCCCCCGCAACGGTGCGTGGCGACAGCCATGCTCCCTCCCCCGACCTCCGTCACCCTGGCCACCTTTCTCCACCAGGACGGCAAGCTCTTTATCATATCAGGGCCTTAGAGCACACTCCTTCCTCTGCTGGAACATTCTGAGTAGGTGTTCAATAGGCAGCACTAGTTGTGATGTAAACAGCAGTAACAGCAGCAGCGAGCATTGCTGTGCCTTCACGTTCACTACACGTCATAACACTCCCTTCTCGTGTCACCTGCGCAGGTGCGTTCTGTTATCACCCCTTCCCTGCAGGTGAGGGAACTGAAGCACAGAGAGTAAACTAGCTTGTTCAAGGTCACACAGCTTCTAAGTGGCAGAGCCAGGTTAGAGCCCGGGACCCTCTGACCCCCGAGGCGGAGCAGATGTCGAGCAGATGAACACAGGGTCCCCGAAGCCGAGGTGGTAAACAGAAGTGGGTCCCCTGGAGCCAAGGGCGGCAGGCAGTCCCCTGCAGCATGGACACTCTATGATCTGAACTAGGAGACCTGAGGGGGAGTCTGGTGAGGACTCCACGGCAGCACTGGGGGGGTGGAGAGCCACTGACAGGACGCCAGCCTGACTGAACCGAGGGCTGGCCTGGGGGCCACAGGCGGGCGGGGCGGGTAGGGGGAGAGCGGGGGAAGGAGGAGGCTCTAAGCAGGAAGGACGGGCTTTCCTGTAACGGAGCATTCACCTAGGACAGCCCACCGTCCTTCCTGCTGCCCACTACCGCCCTCCTCACAAGGCCGAGAGCTCCGTGACGCTGCAGGTATTTTACCTTGAATCACCAAAGCCCGATACGTCATTGTGGCATTCTTAATCTGATTCTGCTAAAACGCTTCAGTGGAACCAAAACTATTTAAATCTCATTTGATCTTGATATTTGTATGGGGCTGAAGGGTCTCCCTCCCTCCCTCTTTCTCTCTTATACACACGTGTGCTACTTACTGTTGGAGCCACGGATGCCTAACTTGTCTTCAGGTTTCCCGTTAGTGACTCCACCGAAGTCTCTCTCTACAATGAACGCTGTAATTTTGTCTTTTACTGAGTTGTCGGAATCAACAACGCTGGTCTTTGCAAACACAGTAAAAATACTGGCCAGCCCTCCATTGGTGATCCAGACCTGAGGAAAGGAAGCAAAGGGGCTTTGAAGAAGACCAGACTATCATGGGCCACCTCTCAGCAACATCTCTGCCACAAGACGGACCAGCTCCCTGTCAAACTTCAGGACAAAATGTAAAGCCCTTGGCTCTGGGGAAGCCAAGCCTGCATGAACAGAAGACAGGGGCTCAACCCAGTCACCCCAGAGCAAGGACTGTCCAAGAGACACAGGTGTGTGTCTGTGTGTGCGCGCGCGTGTAGAAGAGCAGCCAATGGAACTAAGACAGCTCAGGTCTAGTGCCAAACAACTGGGTTTCCTCAAGAAAGGGGGCGACGGGTAGGAAGCAGGCAGAAAGGAGCAAGAAGGGGGGAGAAAGAGGAGAGGGACGGAAAGGGAGAAATAAAGAGACATCTCAACAAACTGCAACGTACAGAACTTATTTGGATCTTGATTCACGGAAACTGTTTGAAAAATAAAAAGGTATGAGACAATCGGAAATTTGAATGAGAACTAGATAGTAAGAAATAACTATCCGTTGCTTAAATGTAATGATGGTATTGCGACCTTGTTTTCCAACAGTCCTATCCTGTAGAGACACATGCTGAGATCGTGAGGATGCAATCCAGCAGTGGCGATGCTGACGAAGGAACAGGACTGGCTGTGAGCTAACACCTGCTGCAGCTGGGCGACGGGTACGTGGAAGCTCATAACACTAAACTTTTACATGTGTTTCAAAACTTGCATAAGAAAAAAATTTAAAAACAAACACACAGAGCAGCTCGGGAGGTAGCTGGTACTACGGAAGCATGTTGACACTGGAGCCAGAAGGCCTGGGCTCCAATCCTGGCTCTGCCACCGAGAAGACACAGGATGTTGGCAAGTCACTTAACCTCTCTGAGCCAGTTTCTTCCTCCAAAAAAGGAGAGCAGCATCCCCCCAATGGGTGGTCAGAGATGCCGTGTACGCCCTTTAGGGTCCCTGGTGCGTGGACAGTGGTCAGTGTGTGACAGGTGGGTCATGATGGAGACGCGACGAGGCCCTGGAGGCTGTGGCGCCGTACCTTGGAGCCATTGAGCACGTAGTGCCTTTTATCTTCACTTAACGTGGCCCGGGTCCGGATGGAGGCAGCATCACTCCCGCTGCGGGGACACAGAGATGCGGTTGAGGAGAGGAATGCTGGGAATAAAGAAGAATGGTTTAGAGGGCCCCACAATGGCCGCTTGTGGTAATTTAACTGTCGGCAAATTTTAAAATAAAGGGCCAGATGATATCAATACATTCAGCTCTGCAGCCTTGAGATATCTGTCCCAGCTCCTCAACTCTGCCGCGGGGGCAGGAAGGCGGCCACAGACGGTCTGTGAACAAACAGGCATGCTCCAGAACAGCTTTATTTACAAAAACAGGTGGCGGGCTGGGTTCCCCCGACACCCGCTTTATCACAGCTGGTAAAAAAGCGGCAGTGAAAACAACTTGGGCTTAGGTTCAAACATGGCAATGTATGCTCAAAACAGGCCCACCTGAGCTCCTGCGAGGAGGAGTTCAGGAGATCCCAGGTTCCCAAGTGTGGGGAAGCTGGATGGAGTTTGGTCCAAGAAACAGACTTGCCATCACAAGCCCTGAGTCCTGCACCAGCCTTGTTATTATGTCCCAGCTGTGTGACTTCAGGGTGATCACACAATGTCACTGAACCTCAGTTCCTAATCTGTAAAATGAGCACAATACCAGCCACCCTACATACTCTGAAAGCTGCTTTGAAGCCTGAATGCATTATCATACGTAAGGTGTCCTGCAGACTATGAAAAAATTATTTAATGGTGCCGTCAGGTGTGTTATCTCATTTGTGAGTCTCACTGGGGCAGAGAAATAAAGATAAGAGACCTGGCAAGAAAAATTGCTGAGTTGACTCGGGAAGATTTCAGGGAGGGAAGAAGTAAGTCACCACCTATTCAACGAAACCACAGCCCTTGTCCCAAGTGCACCCTGGAAGGCCGCACGCTGCGGTTACGTGACACCTCTCGCTGAGGGGCAGACCTGGCTGGCTCCGTCAGGCAGAAGGCGGCGATGTGCTCCCCAGATGCCAGTTTGGGCAGGTATTTGGCCTTCTGCTCCTCACTGCCGGCCAAGATGATGCCCTACACAAAACACACACAGGCTGATTTCAGCTGCGGGGAGAAGAGACCGTGTGAAATGTGCTGAACACGGCTCCTTCTGAAGAAACACCTACTTCATGCCAGAGGAAACGCCCTGAGCTCAGAGCCGACAGCCTCAGGTAACACATGGGGAGCTGCTGGGGAGAATGGGGAGCCAGGCTGCCAGGGAGCGACCTCAAGTGCACCCTCCAGGGTGGCCCGAGCCCAGAGGATGAGCAGAGCTTTGGGGTCAGACTCAGACATTTTCATCACAGCTCCATTTCCTGGATGGGTGGCCAGGGGCAAGGGACATCCCTTCTCTGTGTCTCCATCTCGTCACCTCCACACGGGATAATCCTACCCACTGGAGGGGTGGTTTGGACGATAAAACGTGCAGATGCAGGAGTGCCGGAGCACGTGTGACGTAGAGCAGGTGCGCAGTCAACGCCAGGCTGTCCCACCCTCCCCGTCAGTGCCGGTGGGGAGGGCCCCTCTGTGCTCAATGCCTGCCCTGAGCACGCGTGTGCCCAGGGCAGGGGGGCCGAGCATGCTGCCCAGTCAGCTCCTTGACTTCTACGCTGAGCAAAAACAACCAAGTAACAGAATGGCCACCAAGAGCTGTGTGACCCTGGACCTGTCCCAAAGTGCTCCGGGCCCAGTGAGGTGAGGAAGGCATGGGCACAAACAGCAGGCAGGACATGCTCGGGCCCTGAGTGAGCAGTGCAAGAGATCAAGTGAAGGCAGGCTCCGTGGGGGCGGGGCATCTGACCTGGTCTCGCAGGATGGGTCAAAGGTGACGTGGAGAGGAGGAGGATTCCCAGGGAAGCGACAGTGTGATCAAAGGGTGGTGTGTGGGGACTGAGTGCGTATGCACGGCTGGAGAGAGGACGTGTGGGAGTGAGGCACTGCAGGGCAAGGCTGCGCGAGCAGGCCGGGCCCCTCCAAGACCCTGAGACAGCAAGCCCGTTCACTTCTTGGTAAAGTGAGCAAGCCTCCCGCCTCCATGCCACTGCGTGACTCCAGAAGACCTTCAGACAGCATCACACAGAAACCCCAGACATTTGACCTTGAGGCCGATAGCCTGGTGTCCTGCCAGGGTCACGGCGATCGACGCATCCAGGCTGATGATTTCCCCTAGCCGCGCATACATGGTGTTGGAGAGGCCCAGGCCACCTAGAGAAGAAACAGACCAGCTTGACTTACCGTCCAGCCCCAAATTCCTCCCAGGAAAGGCAAGTGTCTTTATGGATTTTTTCTGATGATAAAGTAACACCACATCACCATTAAAAAAAAAAATCACAATACTGAAAGGCACAAAGAAAACAAAAATTACCCATAAACTGATCACTCAGAAAGAGCATTTTTGTGTACATCCTTTCAGACTTTTTATAGGCATATAAGCATATATAGATATACATTTCTGATATAAAAATATAATCTTTAATAAAAAACATAAACCTATACACACATTAAGTCATTTAATATGTCCTGAAGATGTCCTGACACAGATATAGATCTGTATAAACGTAACAGCTGTCCTGTGTCCCGTTCCCAGTATCTAGTGGACTCTAGGACAGGGTTTCTCTGCCTTGGCACTATTCACGTTTTGGGATGGATCATACTTTGTGATGGGGCACCATCCTGGGCACTGTAGGATGTTTAGCAGCATCCTTGGCCGCTACCCACCAAATGCCAGTAGTTCCCCCTCCCCCACAGTTCTGACAAGCAAAAATGTCTCCAGACATTGCCAAACGTCCCCTGGAGGGCAAAATCGCCCTAGTTGGGAATCACTATTCCAGGAACAAAAAGACAAAAAGATTAAAAAAGCAAAACCTCCACTGAACTTGAGTATTTTGCATTTCATCTTCAACTTCCAGGGGTGGTTGGGTGGCCTTATGTGCATCTTACAAATGACAAACTGAGGCCTAAGGGCATGTGGCCGACAAGTGGCAGAGCTGGGCCCTCTACTCAGGGGTCTGGGCGCTGGCCCTGGAGCCACCACACAGCCCACCAGCAGAGGGCGCCGTTCACACCAATGGAAGGGCGTCCCTGCAGGGGTGTGCAGTGGCCCTGCCTGGCCTGTATGGTGCCCTGCGCTCAGTGACGGTGCCAAGGGAAGGTCAGGGCTCTGCAGTCACCACCACCCACCTCTGTTTCAATCAAAACACTTTTACTCTTACTCGTTTCATACATGCAGGGAGTCAGTTTTGTTTGTTAAAAAAATTCTGCTGCTCTCCTCCCAAGAAAATATCACTAAAATCATGGCAGGATGGCAATCACATGGGGACAGATGACAGGTGGCTGGAGACTGCTGGGGGGGTTGAGGGACAGGCTGGGCAGCCCATAGGGTGCTGGGGGGGAATCCAGGCTCAGCTGGTGGAAAGGCTGCTGCTTTCCAGGATAGCAGTTTCCAGTCTGTAGACTGCTTCAGACTGGGAAAATTTCCCTACAACTTTTTGGGCATGAACATAAGGCTGCTGTTGCCTTAATTTCTCAAGGAAGGGTAAGAAGAAAAGACAGAAAATGAAACGGCCCAAACCATTATCATCTGATTTTCATACCAGAGAGCAGGACGTGAAACAGGAATAAGGGTGGAGAGCTGTGTAATGTCACAGCCCCCACACACACCCCATGCGTGCTGGCATAAAACACACACAGATGCAAACAGACATACCCTAATTTTACACAGAAATTGTTTGGGGGGAAAATTAAGTACTTTTCATCAATCCAGAAGTAATTTCAAAATGATCCTGAAGGGGGAATATATATTACTACTAACCTGGCTATTCTGAGCCCGTTTCCTCTGCTATTTCTGTTTCCTCCAAGCACTTATGTTTCTCAGCTGACGACAGACCGATCAGCACTCTCCGGCTCCAGCCCCACCTTCCTTCTACTCTAATATTCGAGGTGGCCCTCATGTCGTGGCAGACAACTCTCCTGTCGCTTGCCAACACCAACAAGTCTCGGATGTGTGGGAGGAGCTGGGTCTCCCCTACCTCACTGGGAGGCTGCAGTGTGTTGTGAAGAAGAGCGCAGGAGGCGTAGCTCCCCTGCAGAGGTTTGTGTCGCCACGCTCCAGCACGAGGGGCGGCAGCACTGATTATTGCAGGGATTCTGCAGAGAGAGGCTAATCCTCTTAAAAACTCGGAAATGTGGTGGGAGGTATTTCATGGGTCGACAAGTAAGATACATCCTTTAACAGCTTAAAACACTGTAATAAACATATACGTAAACTAAGATTTAACCTGATTAAAATATGCCTCAGAATCAAGGAAATCAGGCGTCACACTAGTTTGTCCTAAATTTTCACATTTTGTCTCAGACTGGACCAGCTCCACACTACATACCAGAAGGAAATTTTTCTACAGACATCGAGGGCCCCCCACCCTTGGCTGCGGGGAGGTGGCCTAACTTTAGTCTCTGGAGATAAACCAGGCAGGGAGACAGAACATCAGGAAAAGCTCCTGGCTTCTGGGACTGTCTCTGTAAAACCTAACTCATGACCTGGTTGGGAAAATGCCCAAAATATTAAACCTCCAAATGACCAGCTCACAGCCACGAAATACGCCTAGCCCTTAAATCACCACCTACAGCTCTCCCCCGAACCCCTGACTTGGAGCTGATCAAAGCTGGAAGTAGCCTCAGCAAAGGCTCAGGGAGAGGGCTCAGAGAGCGGTGGTGCAGAGTGAAGGCTGCAGAGCCTAGAGCCACACTTTTATGTCAAAAGGACCTGAGAGTACAAATAACTGGTGGATGTGCACGTGCACGCACGCACGTGACTATGTCCTGTCCTCATGAAACAGTTTCTGTTCCTCACCCCCCCACACACTTCCTGCTTGTCCCCTTAATCCCACAGAACTGAGATGACCACCTCTAGATTAGGCAAAAGACAGACAAGCTGCAGTGATCAGCTAAGTCTAATAAGGCAGAGTTACACTGGGATTCTGGGGAGAGAGGCAAGGTCTTTCACTTGGGGCTAAAAATATACTAACAACGCTCCAAGCAATATACTAACAACGCTCCAAGAAATATACTAACAACGCTCCAAGCAATATACTAACAACGCTCCAAGAAATATACTAACAACGCTCCAAGAATTATGCGGACAAAGGACAAAGGGCCTTGCTCCAAGGTTCCCACTGGTCGAGTCTCCCGTCTCGATGTGCCTCGTGCCCTAGAGCCACGTGCCTTATTCCTCTGCGCCGGGATGAGCAGCCAGCCCTGGTGGTCTCCCCACACGGTTATCCCTCCAGCACAAAGCTCTTGGCTCTGGGGGAAATTCCTCTGCCAGAAGACCAAAGCGCTTCCCAGTGGAGATGGCTTCCCAGTGGAGATGATGCTGCAATCAGCCAATTCAGCTTTGAGGTTATACACTCCCTCCTCCACTGCCCACAGGGACCCAGAGCGCACAGCCGTCTCGCAGGGTCCTTATCCACTTCAGACAAAGAGCGCAGAACTCAATAGCTCTTCCTGCCTAAAAGCCCCTTAGCCAGTTCACACACACTCACCAGCCAGCCACCCTGCCTTTAGCACACAATGGGCGTTTTCATTAATTCCAGTAGTTTTACAGGTCGATCTTAAACACCTTCAAAGACAACCCTTCCTGAACAGAACCCGTTTTTGGACAAACATGGAAGACTTTCTTAAGAGCCAGTCAGTGGGGTGGTGATTTCCCTTACTTACCATATTCTTCTGGGACTTGCATTCCAAAAAGCCCCAGGCTCTTCAACTTCTCTAAAGTGTCACGTGGAATTTTTCCCTCCTGGTCCATTTTTCGAGAGTCCACTGCCAAGAGGAACAAACTTGATTAAACAAAACATAAGCTACATTTATACAAATAAAAGTAAACAACAGCTGTTGTATAGGATACAATTCCAGTGTCAGAAACCTCGAAACTGGAAATTGTCTAGTCATGGTCCTTCAGCATGTGCTCAATTTTACCTAATTAGCCTGACAAGAGTTGTATTTTAAAAAATTACCACTATCAGGTGATGTTCTGTTTCTTGCTTTGGGTACTATTCACATGAGTGTATTCATTGCCTAAAACTGCAGCAAATTATACATTTGTCAGATGTAAACTCCTCTGTAGGCATTTACTAAACTTGATTTTTTTTTTTATTACCAGTACCTTCTAGAAAATTAGACAGTTAAGTACGCAACTCCCAGAGCTGTCCTAAAAATGTTAGGCTAGCTAGCCAACCTCCAGGCAACATCCATGCTGAGACCAACCTAGTGTCCAGAAACCACAGGTCTGTCCCCTTCGTCCACTATGGTGGCTCTGAGAACACTTTGGTCTGTTTAACACCAGTGCTCATATGCATTAGAGTAAAAGTGAACAATCACTAGCATTAGGTCTTTAATTGTACACTTTTGCATGAATCAAGTTAGAGTGTTTTTTAAAATTCTAACAAATCAAACTTTATCACTACTATAAATTTTAAAAATCACAACCTACACTTATACATTTTTATACACACAGGTCACTAATGAGAAATATGAATTCCTTAAATGGCGTCCAAACCCTTCATTTTTTACTTACTTTTACAACTTTACTGACATATATAATTAACATACAATAAACTGCACATATTTAAAGTATATAATTTTCTGCATTCTGACATATATTTGCCCATAAAACCATAACCACAATCAACCAAAAACATTTCCTTTTCCACCAAAAGTTTCCTTGTATTCCTTTGTGATCAGTCCTCCCCTCCACCTCCATCCCTAGGCAACTACCAATTTCCCTTTCATGGACAGGTTAGTTTCCATTATTGTCTTTTATATAAATGGAGTCACATAGTACATATTGTTTTGGTCTGGCTTCTTTGACTCAGCATAATGATTCTGAGATTCATCCACGTTGCTGCATGTATAAATACTTCATTACTTTTTTTTGTGTGTGTGTGTGAGGAAGATCAGCCCTGAGCGAACATCCATGCCAATCCTCCTCTTTTTGCTGAGGAAGCCTGGCCCTGGGCTAATATCTGTGCCCATCTTCCTCCACTTTATATGGGACTCCGCCACAGCATGGCCTGACAAGCGGTATGGTGGTGCGCGCCTGGGATCCGAACCCGGGCCACCAGCAGCAGAGCGTGCACACTTAACTGCTACGCCACGGGGCCGGCCCCTTCATTACTTTTTATTGTTCAATATTCTACTGTATGGGTGTAAAATCGTTTATCCATTCACCTCTCAATGGATAACTGGGTGGTTCCTAGTTGTAGACTCTTAGAAATAAAGCTTCTAGAAACATTCATATTCAAGTTTTTGTGTAGCTATGTTTTCATTTCTCTTGGGTCAATACCTGGGAATGGAATGGCATGGCTGGGTTACATTGTAGGGTATATTTAACTTTTAACAAACTGTAAGGATCTGGGGACACGTCTGCTTCTAGCCAAGATGGAGCAATCCAGCAAGATGGATTTATCTCCCTGCCTTAAAATATTAAAAATACAGGGCACTGGGTACAGTAGTCAGAAGAATAACGTGTCACTAGTAGAAAAGAAATAGCCCTAGGCCATGCATTCTCAACAGGGGCAATACCACCCCCAAGGGAGTAAAAACTGGTTCTGGGGGCCAGGGGGGAGTAGCAAAAATTATTCTTTATACATAAAGCACAGAAACACATACAATACATAACCAGATATATAGTATAACTGTGGCATTAAAATTTCATGGGGGGTGGGGAATAGGGAAAAAAGATGTCTAAAAAGGGTTTGAGGGGGTGCGAGGGCAATAATGAAAAAAAGGTTGAGAAACACTGCCTTATAGGCTGCTCTGCCCCTGCCTAACCAAACTTAAAAGCAAGCCTTGAAAGGATCAAACTGTTCCCAAGTAACTTAACTGCTCTAGACCAAAGCTGGAGAACGACATATATTAAACACACACACAAATATCCAGCACCAATAACGTAACATCCACATTGTCTGGTATCCAATAGAAAACTACCTGGCACGTGACGAAGCAGGAAAATATCATTGATGACGAGAAGAAAATCAATCAACTGAACATGACCCCAAAATAATACAGATGATAGCAGACAGAGACGTTAAAAGAGTTGTTATAACTATACTCCAAATGCTCAAGAAGGAGGAAAATTTGAGCATGTTAAGGAGAGAAATGGAAGACACAGAGAGACATGAATCGAACTTCCAGACATGAAAGACAGAATGCCTGAGATGAAAAACATTAGGTGAGATTAACAGTAGACTGAACACCGTAGAAGAGAGGATTCGTGAGCATAAACACACAACAATAAAAACTACACACAATAAAAAGGAATAGACAAACAACAAAAAACAGAGCCTCAGGGAGCTGTGGGACAACTTCAAGCAGCCTAATATATATGATTGGAGTCCCCAGAGGAGGGCAGGGGAGGAGGGGTGGGGAATGCCATATGGCTGGTGACAACAAATAATTAAAGAAATAATGGCCAAAAATTTACACAGATCCAAGAAGTTCAAAGAACCCCAAGCAAAAGAAAAGTGAAGAAAACTACACCAATACACATTATAATCAATTTCTCGAAAACCACTTAAAAGCAGCCAGAGACAAAAGAAACTCTGCAAAAAGGAACCAAGATAAAACGGCAGCAAGCATCTCATCAGAAACAATGTTAAGTCCTAAGAGGGTGGACCATAAAGGGCTGAACGAAAAATGTTGTGAACACAGAAATCTTGTCTGAAGAATCAGACTTTTCCAGGCTATAAAAGCTGAAAATATTCATCCCTGCAAAGCTGCACTGCAAGAAACGTGAAAAGCAGCCCTTCCCACAGAAGAATGATCGTACCAAAAGGAAATCTCATCCTACTTGAGTGAAGGTCACCAGAAACAGTAACTAGATGGGTAAACATAAAACCTGTTTTTTCATTTTAAAAATGACATTAAAGGGGCCTGGCCCCATGTCTTAGCAGTTAAGTGCATGTGCTCTGCTGCTGACGGCCCGGGTTTGGATCCCGGGTGTGCACTGACACACCACTTCTCAGGCCATGCTGAGGCAGCGTCCCACATACAGCAACTAGAAGGATGTGCAGCTATGACATACAACTATCTACTGGGACTTTGGAGAAAAAAGGGAGGAGGATTGGCAGTAGATGTTAGCTCAGAGCCGGTCTTCCTCAGCAAAAAAAAACAAAAAGATAAAAGAGGAAGATTGGCATGGATGTTAGCTCAGGGCTGATCTTCCTCAAAAAAAAAAAATGACAATAAAAATAAGAAAAATAATAGCCTGATGAAAAAGTTCTGGAAATGGATAGCGGTGATGGATGCACAACATTGTGAATATATTTAATGCCACTGAATTTTACACTTAACAAGGATTAAAATGATATACTTTATGTTATGTATATTTTACCACCACTACAACAAAAAATAGCACGGTATTGTAGGGTTTACAGTGAATGTGGAAATCAAGTGCGTGTGACAGCACATGGGCCAGGAAAGCAGAAATGTTGTAAGGTTCTTATACAATACATCAAGTGGTATAAGATTAGCTGAAGGCAGACTTTGAATCCACATATACTATAAACTCTAAAGCAACCACTTAAACAAAAGATATAACTAATAAACCGACAAAAGAGATAAAATGGAATCATAAAAAATACTCTATTAATCCAAAAGCAGGCAGAAAAAGAGGAAAAGGGGAACAAAGGAGAGATGGAACAAATAAAACAAACAGCTAGACATAGAGTTAAACCCAACTATATCAATTATCACATTAAAATAATCATATATCAAAAATCAATTAAAAGGCACAGACTGTCAGATTCTATTTAAAAAAAAGACAACATTCATCTATGCTGCCTATAAGAAACCCACTTTATTATTTTTATTTTAAACTTTTATTTTGAAATAATTTCAGATTTAAAGAAAAGTTGAGGCCAGCCCATTGGTGTAGTGGTTAAGTCTGGCACGCTCCACTTCCGCGGCCTGGGTTTGCGGGTTTGGATCCCACACCGCTCATCAAGCCATGCTGTGGCGGTGACCCACATACAAAATAGAGGAAGAGTGGCATAGGTGTTAGCTCAGGGCTAACCCTCCTCACCAAAAAAAAAAAAAAAAGTTGCAAAGACAGTATGCTCTTCACCCAGCTCCTCCTAACAGAACCTTATAGAACCATGGTAAAATTACCAAAATGAGGAAACTGACATCCATACAATATTACTAACTAAATTACAGAATTAGTTTGAATTTCACCAGTTTGTCTATAATGTCCTTTTCCTGTTCCAGGATCCAATCCAGGATCCCACTGTATTTAGTTGTCAGGTCTCCTTAGTGTTCTCCAGTCTGTGATAGTTCTTCACTCTTTCCTTGTCTGGGGCCAGCCCAGTGGTGTAGTGGTCAAGTGAACGCGCTCCGCTTTGGCGGCCCAGGGTTCACGGGTTCGCATCCTTGGTGCGCACTGACGCATCGCTTGTCAAGCCATGCTGTGGCAGCATCCGGTAAAAAGTAGAGGAAGACAGGCACAGATGTTAGCTCAGGGCCAACCTCCCTCAGCAGAAAGAGGAGGATTGGCATCGGATGTTAGTTCAGGGATAATCTTCCTCACAAAAAAAAAAAAAAAGTTTTTCCTTGTCTCTCCTGACCCTGACACTTCTAAAGCACTGGGTACTCTGTAGAATGTCTCTCAGTTTGGATTTGCCTGATGTTTTCTCATGAAGAGACTGAGGTTATGTGTGTTGGGCAAGAACCCCACAGGGGTGATGTGCCCTTCTCAGTGTACCATATCAGTGGGTACATCATGTCACTAAGGCTCATTACTGGACTACTAACCTTGATCACTCCTTTAAGGTGGTGTCTGCCAAGACTCTCCATGTAAAGTGACTGTTTTTCCCTTTGTAATTAACAAACACCATGGAGGAACTACTTTGAGATTATATAAAGAAACTGTTTCTCTTCAAACTTGCGCATATTAACTTTAGCACCCGTTAGCGGAACTGGCCTACAACGATTCTTACTGTAGTGTCTGCTTCAGGGTAACTGCGTATTTTCACAATTCCTGTTAAGTGGAAGAGAAACCCCATTTGAATATAAAAGCACAAATCGGTCAAGAGGATGAAAAAGATCTACCATGCTGACACTAACACAGAGACAGCGGGACGAGCAACTGAGTATCTGGCAAAGCAGATTTCTGAGCAAAGACTATTACCGGGGATAAAGAAGGTCATTCATAGTGATAAAGGGGTCAACTCAACACCAGGACTTAACCATCCTGCACATTTATGCACCTAGTAACAGAGCTTCAAAACACACGAAGAAAAAACTGATGGAAATGGAAAGGAAAAATAGATATACAATTATAGTTGGAAATTTCAACATCCCTCTCTCAATAACTGATAGAAAAAGTAGACAAAAAATTTGCCAGAATACAGAAGATTTGAACAACACTATCAACCAATTTGTCCTAATTGACATTTATGGAACACTCAACGAAACAGGAGAATATTCATTGTTTTCAAGCGCACGTGGGTGAACATTTCCAAAGACAGACCATATTCTGAGCCATAAAACAAATCTCAATAAATTTAAGAGAATCCAAACTGTACAAGTATGTTCTCTGACCATGGAATACTTTCCAGAAATCAGCAATGGGGACGTCCCTACAGACACTACAGACTTTAAATTCTGCTCCTTTAACAGCTCCATCCCCTCCCTTTCTTTTCCTGATGTCACAAAATTACATCTTTGTAGACTGTGTCCAAAAACAAACTAATGATTGTTTAAAATGCACTAGTCCCTTAAATTACAGGCATACCTCATTTCCTCATGCTTCACTTTGTTGCACTTTGCAGATATTGTGTTTTTATGAGATCCTCCACCAGCAAAGATTACAACTCACTCAGATGATGGTTAGCATTTTTTAGCAATAAAGCATTTTTTAATTAAAGTATGTACATTTTTAAACATAATGCTATTGCACACTAAATAGACTACAGTATAGTGTAAACGTAACTTTTATATGCCCTGGGAAACCAAAAAATTTATGTAATTTGTTTTATTGCAATATTCACTTTATTGCAGGGGTCTGGGACCCAACTCATAAATATCTCTGAGTTATGCTTATATATGGAAAACAAACTATAGAGTTACAAAGTTACACAGATACCAGCTTTTAGACTAATAATGTTTTTTTTAACGTATCAGTCTCTTAAATCACGTAGAACACAAAAAGTGGAGTTACAAACCGCTGTTACAATAATACTAGCTTTTATAATGCCCTTGTATTTACCTTTACTGAGATCTTTATTTCTTCATACAGATTCATGGATTCAAATGGGTGTTGGATCTTGTCAAATGCTTTCTCTGCATCTACTGAGATGATCTTGTGATTTTTATTCCTCATTTTGTTAATGTGGTGAATCACATTGATTGATTTGCAGATGTTGGACCATCCCTGCATATACGAATTTTTTAACACTCCTTTCTAGGAGTGCTCATGAAATGATGTCATGGTTCAAGGCAGTTTGGGGAGGCCTAAAACAAGAAAATACGTCTTGCTTGAGAAGCTTGCTGCAGGGTTAAATAACCCCTGTGGCGAAGACTACCCAGCACCAGCGCAGGGCCTCAGTGAAAGGAGGGGCTTTGCCTCCTGCGTAGGACAACAGGAGAGCTTAAAATAAATGCTATTTTTCTGTGATAGGACAGTGATGACTGCCCTTTCATGTCGTTATCTGTGACAAATCAGCATGAGTTTACTATTTTGGGGTAGCATCTTATTTAAACCTCAAAACAACTGTGTTCATCTCAGAATTTAATGCATCCATTTGGTGCATCCCTCCCCGGATCGTTTTTCTGTGCCAGATAGACTTTTCGGGCCACTCAGCAATGTCTGAGCGCCTGTGAGCAGCCATGGGAGGGCTTCTGAGGCCGGCCTTGCAGGCCAGCCTGCCTGGCTTCAAATCCCAGCTCTGCTGCTTACCTCTCTGTGTCTTAGTTTCCCCATCTGTGAAATAGGGCAAAGGAAAGCGACAATGGTGCCCACCACCCACTGCTGTGCAGTTGTTCTGAGGATTACATATCTTCATACGGGAGGCACTTGGAGCGGTGCCTGGCACCTGCGTGCTGGCTAAATGCAGCAGGACACAGAGCTGAGCCCTGCAGCTGAGTCCCGCCTGCTCAAACCCCCACCCCCTCTTCCACTCTCTCCTTACTCAGGGTTAGGACCATCGGTGGCTTATCCACACTTCTGGGCCTTCTCTCTCTCTCCACAGCTTGCTCCGTGAATGAATTCAGAATTCCCTGAAACTAGCTGCACATGAAAACATTGAGCATTCATGACACGTACTAAAAACACAAGCATTCAAGCTTACGAGCAGTATAGACAAAATAGATAGAAGGGATAGAAGGGCAGTTCTTCTGAACAGAATTCACCTCGGGGAAGGCACAAATGATAGGACAAATCCCCCGGGGGAGTGTTTATCCTGTTAGCGGTCAGGGATATGCAAGTGATAAGACCTTGCAGCGGATACTATTTTTTAGCTACTAAAGTGAAAGAAAACTTGAAAAAACTGTTAGCTCCCAATGCTGGCAAAGCAGCCACGAGGCTGCTACAAGCTTTCAGGGATGGAGATGCTCTGGGTGCATGAAAAGCCCTGTGGGGATTCATCTGAAGGGCAGGATTCGAGGAGGGGGTCAGCAGGCTGGCCCGGGCCTTCTGGGGAGGCCGGGAGAAAAGCGGGCCACCGCCCACGGAAAGAGGGCTGGTCTCCCGGCTGCTTACAGGGGAAGGAGGCAAAATGCAGAGACCTCAGCCTCCACCGGAAGCCGGGAAATGCATGCTGAAATGTCCCGCCTATCGGAGTGGCGGAAAGGGCAAAGTTTTGGGGAGCGTCATGCGTCAGATCTTAGAAAGTCAAAGCCCCAATGCCCAGCAATTGACTTCTTGGTCTAGAGCAGCGATTCTCGAACTTTTCCTTCTCAAGACTCCTTGACGCTCTTAGAAATGTTTGAGGACCACAAAGAGCTTTTGCTTATGTGGGTTATGTCTGTCAATAGTTTACTGTATGTGAAAGTAAAGCTGAGAGAATTTAAAAATGTTTATGTGTTAATTCATTCAAAACGTGCTAAGTTTCAAGGATGTTTACCTAAATAAAATATTTTGATAAAAATAGATACATTCCAAAACAAAAAAAATTGTGAGAAATGTGGCATTGTTTATATTTTTGCAAATCTCTTCAGTGTCTGGCTTAATAAACTTGGCTGGAGCCTCATGTTTACTACTGCAGTCTGTCTATTGTGACATCATACATCATGTAGGCTCTGGAAAATTCCCTTTTATTTTAAGAGGGTTTTTAATTTGAGAGAATGGGAATGAAAAAGGCTAATAGTGTCTCGTTTTATGAAAATAGTTTTGAACTTGTGGACCCCCTGAAAGAGTCTCAGGGACGCCAGGGGTCCCTGGAACCCCACTTTGAGGACTGGTGGTCTAGAGAAATAAGCAGACAGGTGCACAGATGGTTCCCTGCAGCGCTGATGGCAGAGGAGAACACTGGAGCAACGGAAGAGAACAATAAACCGTAGAACACTGACACTGTGAAATACTGTGCAACAATTTAAGAGGGAGGTGGGTGGAGTGGTGGCTAACATAGACAGATCTGTAAATTATGTGGCCACGAAAAAAAGCCGGTTTCAGAAGGATACGTAAATATGATACCATTTACGTAAAAACCTGCCATAAGACAATCACATTTTCGGTGGGCACATGTACATATCTGTAAGTTCCTGGAAAAGGTCTGGAAGGATCCACATCAAACTGATAGCAGTGGCCACCAGAATTGGAGAAGGGTGTACCATTTTAATTCTTTTAATTAAGAAAGCAATATAGTTTAGGCTTCCTCTCTGAATTTAATCCACTTTATTAGAGATCTACCTAAGAAAATAAAACTTTCCCAAGATTTTCAGACATTTCCCAAAGCCTGAAGTGTAAGTCATCACTGCTTCTTATCCAGAGTGATTTAAAATGCAGATTCCAGCTGCAAAGCCATCTAGAAAGCCAACAGTCAGAGGCCGGGGTGTCTGTTGAATCAGACCCTGTGCTTAGAAGGTTCCCCAGGCCATGGACTCTCTGTTCCCCAACTCGGGCAGAGCTGAGTGAGGGCAGAGCCCTCCGCCCTCTGCTCTCTGCCATCTCAGGCCCGCGCACAGGGGCTGGCTCAGGCCCTTTTCCAGAGAGGAAGCATCCTTTGCCCGACAAGGGAATTCGCTCTCAACTAGTTTGAGGCGTCATCCTCAGGGGCTGGAGATGGTGAGAGTCCTGGCTGGGCCCGGCAGGGAGTCCTGGGGAGACTGTGTGTGTGTGTGTGTGTGTGTGTGTGCGCGCGCGCGCGCGCGCGGGTGTGCACGCATGCTCACAGGAGGTTGGGCGAGTGTATATGCAGAAAATATGAGATGGGCACTCTGTGTTGGGCTGGGGCTGGCTGTGGCTCAGGGCCAGGACTCAGCGTGTGCCCTTAAGAGTGCCCCCACTTCATAAGTGCCCCTTCTACAGAGTGGCCTTCTGATCAAGCATGCATTACCTTAGCACAGAGCGCACGGCCGACAATGCCAGATGCCCACCTTCTGCTTGCTGCGGGGTGCGCAGGAAGAGCAGGTGTCCAGGCCTCCCTTGCGGTTAGGGTGGGGCCACTGACTGGGTTCTAGAGAGCCACCGCTTGTGAAGGTCGCCTATACCGCTGCGGGCCTGGCCGCCAACATCCGTGCAGTCCTCTCCGCTCTCTCTGCTCACCCGCTGACCAGAGGAATGCAGCAGGCCAGCAGAGGGCTCTGAGCAGGTCCTAGAAGACGGGCTTAGCAGGAGCCAGGAAGCTTGAAGAAGGCCTCCTGGTGAACAACTGAGCACACCGAGGTGTGAGGGGCAACGCACCTTGACTGGGGTAAGCGGCGAGCCAGGTAGGGTGGCTGTCACAGCAGCTGGTAAGAATTACCCCGGCAAATTCTCCACGGGCAGCTGGGGATTTTGAAAATACTCGTTAAAGAGATGATTGTGAGGATAACGTCATGGTGACTGTTGGGATGGACTGACGGTGATGACAGAGTTGGTGTTTTGTTTATAATGGGGCTGATGTCCACGGTTGTTTGGAGCTGGTGGTGACAGAGGTGGTAGGGGGACAGCAGTGGGGGGGGCAGTGTTGACTCATGGGGCTGCTGTCTGCAGCTGTGCTGGAGAGAACGGAAGGGGTGGCAAGTATGAGGCTAGTGTGCAGGCCGTGGTGGGAGCCGGTGGTCGTGGAGGAGATGGGGTTGGTGGCCATGGGGAAGGGAGAATGTGTCGCTGGCCGTGGGGAGGTGACTGTGGCTGACTGTTGTCCTACAGGGGACAGTGGTGGCTTGTGTGGTACGGTTGGTTGTAGTGGTGGGAGGTATTGATGCTGGGGTTGGTGGCTGTGGAGCGGGTGGGACTGTGCAGACAGCTCTCTGGTGGTGGCCTTGCTGGCCTGGGATGGAGATGGCGGGGATGATGGAGATGGTGGGGATGACGGAGATGGTGAATAGAACTTCCCAGTGGACCTATTTTCCTGCGGCTCCCATGTGGATCCCTTATGCACCTCGGGAAATCCCCGCCTGGCCGCTGAATGTCCCTCCACTCCTCCCCACCCTCAGGAAAGTCTGATTGGTGACGCCGGGCTGCCAGGCTCCTGGCAGGTTCTCACTGGACCGAACCACTCAGCCAACAGGATCCAGGCCTGGCATGGTGACCACTGTAGCACCAGCCCTGTGGCCGCATGCACTGGCCTCAGGAAGGAGCAGGGGCAGAATTTAGGGGCACCCCATGTGGGGACTTGGGGGCTGCAGGGCCTTGGTTCTAGGGGGCCCCAGGGGCCAGGAAGCTTTCAAGGGAGCACTTTTCAGGTGTGAAAGGGGGCCTGTCTGGGACCATGCCTGTGAAGTGAACGTGGGGGGCCCTGGGCCTGCGTCCTCCTCCACACAGTGTGGGAGAACAGCCCCTTCCTCACACGGTTTGTACAGGATACAGAATGCCCCACGTGAGGTGCTTCCCGCAGGGCCTCATTCATATGAAGTGTCCCGTAAGTAGATGCTGCCTTGTACCATTGTTCTCATTAGGCGGCCATGTTACAGGTGATTCTTAACCCAGAAATCACAGACTCTCAGCCTATGGACTCCATCTCGTCAATTAATATGTTTTCTTTGTTCTGCTGAGATATATTTAAAATTTTTTTGATTTAGTTGCTTACACTTGAATAATTTAGAGATTTCACATAAAAATTTAGATTTCCAATATCTCTGGAAGAACAGAAGACTGGGCGCCTGGGTCCACATCTCCACATGGCAGCATTCAGCTGGGCGTCTTTGGATGGAACGGGCTCTCTGGTTTGCCACAGTCTCCACCACGCTCTACTGCCCCTCCCTCCCCCTGAGTTTGGGCTCCTGTTCCAGCCTCTCCTCTGTGGGTAGCTGCCCTCTAGTGGCTCTCTGCGCCTGCTTGGCCTTCCTTGTGGCACCCTCTGACCCACAGGCCCGCCTCCAGTCAGCACTGTTCTGCTGGCCCACCATATGGAGGTCCTTGAGGGGGGGACGTTGGTGTAATTAGATTTGGGTGTGACTTGGCCAGTAACGGACCAGTAAATGCTGTCTCGTATGGTGGAGGAAAGTTTGTTATTTTAACTGCTGGCCCCAGAATTCCTCTGAGGGAGAGAAGTGTCTTGTGTGAAGAATTCGGTGACTGTTGCTTGGGGTAGAAGGGAGACCCCAGAGTTTGCAAGTTTCTGCTGTCAGCACTTGGAGGGGAGTTGTTTCCATGGGAGAGAGAGGAATTCGTTGTTTTGTTTCTGAAGAACAAGGATAGAGAGGGGGAAAAGGAGAGAGAAACTAGCGCAGGGGGAGGTGAGAAAGGATGGGGCCAGGGGAGCCCAGGTGGCCTCCTGGCCAGGAGAGTGGCCGACGGCCATTTTGGGGACAGTGAGGTGCCTTTCGAGGCATGTCTATTGCAGAGATGGAAACCCCTCCTCTCGCCCACCCAGGGTCTTCAGTGCCTCCTGCTCTGCTCGCTGCTGTGTTGTGAGAACAAGCTTTTTGTGGAGTTTGGAGAAGGGCTGAGTATCGACGTGAGATTGGCCTGGGCTGTCCGGGGTGGCCCATGTGGGGCCAGGAGAACCCAGTCCTGGGACGGGGCAGAGCAGCTCCAGAGACCGTGGACTTGGGGGTGGCTGGTGTGGGGCAGCCCGTTTTACTAGGAACTTGGGGGACGGAGAAGCCCCACTTGATATCTGGTGATAACAAATGGACTCAGATTTTCAGAAAGAGCCAGACTCAGGTGCTGAGGAAATCTCCGAGCTTGGATAAAGCGGCTGAGCAGCCAGTCTATTTTGAGCTACTGGCGGCTCGGGCTGACCAGGGCTGGTGGGGTCTGAGCAGGGGCTCACGTCCTGGCCGCTGGTCTGGGGGGACCCTGGGGTCCTGGGCTCAGTCCAGGGGCTCTGTGACGGTGCACAGCAGGCCAGCCAGGAGAGCCAGGCCCAGCGTGGCCACGACAAGCAGCGCCACGTCCCCCCAGAACCCCGGGGCGGCCCAGGACGCCTGTAGCTGCCAGCCGCAGTCGCCCAGCTCGTAGCCCGTCAGCTGGCCCAGCGAGCGGTGGGTGGCGAGGGCGGGGCTGGCACAGCGAACGAGCGGCAGGGCCTCAGGCATGCGGTCCTCCAGCCAGAGGCGCAGGTAGGTGAGGCTGCAGTCACAGTGCCAGGGGTTCTGCGACACGCTGAGGGTCTGCAGCTGGGGCAGGTGGTCGAAGGCGCCGGGGGGTATGGAGCGCAGGCTGTTATTGACCAGCAGGAGGTGGCGGGTGTGGGCCGGGAGGGCGGGCAGGGCGGTGAGCCCCCGCCCCTCGCAGTCCACCCGCAGCCCCATGGTTTCCAGGGCCTGGCAGGTGCACTGTGTGGGGCAGTCCTTCGCGGCCTCCGCGGCCCAGAGCAGGAACAGGGCCCCCCAGACAGGCATTGGGCAGGCTGGCTGTGGGGAGAGTGACCATGAGATGAGGGAGGCCCTGGCTCTCCCTCATCGTGGGGGAGAGGTCCCCCCTCATCCTGAGGGCCACTGAACACTGGGCACAGTGGGACCTGACCTGGGTCAAGGGACGACTCACCTCCCTTCTCAGGCCTCAGCTTTCTCCTCTGTGAAATGGGGTGAAGACTGACGGAGGTGAAGCGTAGCCAACCTGGGCCTGGCTGACCCTCGCTGGACACTCAGAAGGTGGGATGTGGAGGGTGGCTCTGAGGGGGAGGGGGGCGGGGTCAGTGTGTTCTTGGGAAGGGGAAGGGACCTCCTGGCCCCTATCAGAGACCCCAGCCCCTGCTCAGGGGTGGGGAGAGCAGAAGCCTGCTAAACGGCCCCCAGCCCTGGCCCCTGGCCCCCAGAGCCTGGGGAAAGGCCTTAGAGTGGGCCTCCCAGGCTGCTCTCAGCCTCCACGCCTGAGCCTGGGGTCAGGCTGCTGGTGTAGACTTTACAGACCACACCTCGCCCCACCGATTCCAAACAGCTTCGCCAAAGCTAGTGAACTCTTCCGTGATGCCTGATGTAGAAAACAGCAGGGCGAGGGTGCTGAGGTAGGGACAGGGAAGTGAACCCAGGAGGGGCTCTGTCTGGAAAGGCGTTGATCTAGGCTGATGCTTGGACCTGGGGAAATCGAGCACCAGCGAGGGAGAGTGACTTGTGCAGGGTCACCCAGTGGTCCGTGTCAGGGACTAGACTCAAACTCAAGTTTCATGAGCCCCAGTCTTCTGTCTGGGTCACTGCCTTTCTCCAGGACTCAGTCGGGGGCTGTTCCCCCTTCCTGAGATGAGCTCTCCCTCCAGGGTCTGGCCCACGGCAGGCATCAAACAAATATTTGTCGAATAAACCAATGAATCTTGACTCAGCCAAGGATCCAGTGTCTCAGAGTGAGCGCCCCCTCCCAACCCCGAATTCTAAAGGGGAACGCCGCCAAAGGAGGGACAGAGGCAGGACTTGACTGCCAGCCTCCCCTCTCCCTGTGGGCCTTGTCCCCCCATCCCAGCTGGGAGGGGCCCATGGTGGGAAGGCTGTGCTGAGTAGTGAGAGGGCCACTCACCTGTGAGGCCTGCGGTCGAGGGACCCCTTCTGCGACCTGAACTGTCCTGTCGAGGCCCTGGTGGCAGCTCTACGTGAGGCAGCCGATGGTGGCCACTGCTTGAGTGAGAGGAAGGAAGCGATGAAAATAGCCTGGCTTATCCCCCAAGTGCAGCCCTGAAGCGCCTATCTGCAGAGGCAGGGGCCCTCGGGGTCCCGGGGCCTTGGCACAGAACCGCGAGTCAACCCCCATTTATAGGAGGGAGGCCCACAGCGTGTCCCACTGTACAGCCAGTGCCTCGGGGAGCCTCAGCACAGGTGTGTGGGAGAGCCGAGGAGGCCCCACGCCTGGTCCAGGAGGTGAGGAAGGCTCCGGGAGGAGGAGGCCCCCGAGATGAGTGCTCTGCTGGTTGTTCCTCCGAATCTGTGCTCCTCGTTCGTAAATGGGAGCAGTGCTCCCTGTCCTGCTTGTCTCACAGAGGTGTAGGTTGGGCAGCTCCCACGGGCTGAGAATCCTACGAGGGGAGAGCGACTTAATTTTTAATTCTCTTTGGTCCTTCTGAATAAGTAAGGAAAGTCTCCTTTTGGTGCCACTGCATCTTTAGCACCTTCTAGCACTTCCTGATCCTTCTTCTTAACGAGGAGCTGCAGGCCTGGGGCTCAGCACCTCCATCAGACATTAGTCTCCAGCTAGAATGTAAAACCATGGTTTCGTTGGCATTATATTTGATTCTATAGTACATTTTACTTGGTGGAGTGACATCAGCTTTCCATGTATGTTACTGTTATTTATGTTAAATGTTTCCCTTTAAAAGAGACATATTTGTAATTTAATTATATTTTTAATATTATAAAATATGAATCAAAATCTAGCCTAACAATAAAATATTATAAACTGTATTATAAAATTAAAATATTAACATATGCATTTTATAGTAAGTTATAAAAATGCCACTATTATGAAATATTAACTAAGTCAAAGGGTTTGCAGAGATGGCAAAATTTGCGCCCGTGTGGGTAGGGGGAACTGAAGTGTGGGAAGGCCTGGGTAGAGCAATGCCTGGAAACATAAGGAAGGGGTGCCAGCAACCCGAGTAGACAGAGCCCTTGGCCAGAGGCGCCCAGAAGGGTGCCCAGAATGGGGGTGCTGCTGAGGAGAGGAAGGGGGTCCCTGGGCCATTCCCCGGGATCACAGCAGTGTCAGCCAAGGACTTCCAACCTGAGAAGAGGGTCCTGGGCCCCCAGTCTGGAGGGTTCTACACCCTTCTAAAACTCAGAGGGGTGTAGGGCTGGAGAGCGAAACGAAGGCCTGGTGCAGCTATGCTGCCGGCTGAGGCTACATTAGCAGGGCCAGCTGTCACCCTAGCCGGGATGGAGGGGACCTGGAGACTCTCCAGCTGAGCTCTGTTCTTTACAGCAGGGTGGAAACACCAGAAGTCACAGTGGCCAGGCAGGAAAAGTCACGGGCAGAGGGCCGAGGGTGCTTCACACCCTCTGTCCACACAGACCCGCAGGACTATTCTGACGTTCACAACAGAGGGGTGTTCTGTTTTGTTTTGTTTTGGTATCCTGCAACTCCTAGCCTTCTTCAATGCACAGAGTGGATGTCATTCTCGTGTGTGCTTGTCGTCTGCTTCTCTCACCAGGATGTCAGCCCCCTGAGAGCCGGAGCCTTCTCCGTCCTCCTCGGGGGCAAGTCACAGTGCCTGGGTTGGTGCCTGCACGTCACGGCTCCTCAGTTAGTTTGCGCTGGGTGATTGCATGAGTGAACAAATGATTTCACCATAAAGGACTCCATCAGCAGGAGAGACCCTGGTCCTTTTCTAACCCGCCCCCTTACCGTACAGAGGGGAGAGCTGGCTAGCTGAGCCTCTCGGCACACCTGCCACAGCAGCTGCCATCAGCACCCTTCTGTTCCTAGGACCCCTGGGATTGTTTTGTGTTTTATTGTGAGGAAGGTTGACCCTGAGCTAACGTTAATCTGCCAATCCTCCTGTTTTTTGCTGAGGAAGACTGGCCGTGGGCTAACATCCATGCCCATCTTCCTCCACTTTATATGGGATGCCGCCGCAGCATGGCTTGCCAAGCGGTGCGTCGGTGCGCGCCTGGGATCTGAACCGGCGAACCCCCGGCCGCCGCAGCGGAGCGCGCACACTTAACTGCTTGCGCCACCGGGCCAGCCCCACTGGGATTGTTTTCTTAATACGCAAAGATGTGTACTGCAGCATTGTTAATAGTAGCACAAAACTGGAAACAAAAGGAGTAAATACTGGCACATCCCACCACGGAGTGTTATAGACATTATGTAAAATTAAACAAAACTGTGAGAATGGTGCTGAAGGAATTTCCATTAAGTACTGTCGAGTGATAAGAGTGAAATGCACGTGAGTGTAAAATAATGCCCCATGTTGGTAAAACAACCTGTGATAAACTACCCTTGCCCTCGATTGTCGGGAGTGTGTGCGTTCTTTCTCGTCCCGCACTCCTCTCGGACTGGCCTGGGTCCTCCCCGGGCGCGGGGCTGGGCCGGCCCTCCCTAGGGAGGCTCTCGGAGGGCCCCCGGTTTCCCCCGGCCCCCACTCGGCCCAGCTCTGCTCTCCGGGACGGAGCTGGGCGTGCGCCATCCTGTGAGGCCCGGGGAGGCTTCCAGGCGGGCCGCCGTCCCCGACCTCCTGCTGCCCGGCCCACAGCAGGGTGGGGAAGGCGTCGTTCGGTGCCTGGAGTCACATCTGCTCTGGAGCCTGCTTGCTCCCGTGGGTCACCTGGCGGGAACGCTGTGAGGGTCCCCCAGGAGCCCGGACCCTGGGCAGGATCTCAGCCTCCTGGGGCCTTCTCTTCCCCCACTCCTGGACCCCAGTCTGGCCCCCCTCCACCTGCCGGCATGCCTCACAGCAGGTGGAAGGGCCCCAGGGAGAGGGGTCCCACAGCCCCCAGGCCGGGCTCCTGACCTGACCTAATTGGGTCCACGCTCTCAGTTCCTCTCGGGCCTCTGAGATTTTCTTCTTGTTTCTAGCATGTACAATTTAAAACAACAAAAACTACACAAATAAAATACCATTCTCATTGTGGGAAAATTAGAACGTGCAGATGAGCGGGAAGGAGACAATAAAAATGTCCCTCAATCCCAATGTCAAGCAAGCAAGGCTGCCTTTCATTTTGTTCCTGTGTGTGTTGTTTTCTTACCCAAATAGGGTCACTCGGGGCCCACGCTCCTTTGAAGCTCCTTTTCCACCTGTGACTGCACTGGCAAGTGTCACCAGCATTGAGGTGGCTCCATTGTGTGGATGCGGCATCTTTTATTTAAGGAATCTCTGGGCATAAAGGGCAGGCCTGCTCTCCTTATCTCAGTGGGACAGGCCTTCGTGGGGGCTGGGGGCGGGAGGGGGCAGCTGTCCGGGCTTCCTGAGGGAGGGAGCGGCTCCTCCTCCAGGGCTGCCCAAGTTGGCTGACCTGGTTTACTACACCCATTTCCCTATGGGGAAACTGAGGCATTCCCTGCTCCTGCCCCTTCAGGCTCCAGGCTAGGTCACCCCCGCCTCTCTATATATGGAGGCCCGCTCTCTCTGTCCCTTCCTCTCAGTCTGTAAGCATATTTATGACCTCCTCCGTCTGGAAAAATCTAGTGTGTGTGCGCGTGTGTGTTGTTTTGAACACCACAGCACGCTCCGCACCCAATCCACTCTGCCCCTTTGCTTCACAGCCAAACCAGGTATAGTTGCTACTCCCCGAGGGCACCAGGTCCTTTCTCAGTCTCGTACGTTCTCTCTTGGCTTCAAGTCCAGCTGCACGCACTTGGCCCGCCCATCTCCAACGCCAGCCCAGACCTAGGCATCCAGAACACCCCCTCTGAGTGCCCTGCAGGGCCCTCATACTCATCATGGCCTAGACCGGACTCTGTCTCCTCCTGCCCCCTGAAAGTCACGTCCCCCAAGTGCTCTCCACCTTAGAGATGGCTGGCACACTCCACCTGGTCACCCACCAGAAACCTGGGGCCCTCTCTCCCTCATTCCCGCATCCCACCAGCCGCCAGGTTGGCCGACTGCTTTCCGCACATCCCTGGACTTCGTACCCTCTTCTGTGGCCCCATTCTCTGCTCGCTCTCTGTCCCCCTCCGCTGACCCTCCTACGTCTCTCAAGCAACCCTCACCCCCACCTTCTCCTCTGACCTCCTCCTCCACTTCTAGAGTGGGAACCCAGCTGTCCCCCAGGACCCTGTCCTTTTTGCTGCTTCTGGGTGATTTCTCTTCCTCCCTCCAAACCCCAACTCTTTTGACATGCATGTTGTCTGCCAGGCCACCTGTTCCCGCCTGCTGCTCCCCATCCTGGTCACTCCCTTTCCTTCATGGGTGACCCCCACTTTGGACGCATGGCTTCCTGTCTAGCAGAGCACCGCCCTGGGCTCTGCGCCACCAGTTTCAGAACTGGCTCTCAGGATGGCTTGGGGACTGTCAAGGGCAGAAGGAAACGGAAATGAAAGGAGGCTGGTGTTAGCCGTGGGGCGAGGCCCCCAGGAATTACCTACGAGGAGTGAGACCAGGTCCTCAGGCCGGGTTGCCCGCCGTGGGAGTGGGGCAGTCACAGCCTGGTGCTCGTGTCCTGGGCTCGGGCATTTGGGGGCTGGGTGGGGTCTGCAGGCAGGGCCGTGGGTCAGCCTTCTGCTTGAAGCACCGCTGCCTGGTGTCCCTTCGTCCCTGGGATGGTCATGTTGCTGTCCTGAGAGCAGACTCTTCCAGGATTGGCGCCAGCTGTCTAGCCTCTCCTCCGACTTCCCTAGCGCTCTGGCCACCAGCTCTGGTGACACGGGGTCACTTGGATGCTTCTAACAGGACGAACTGTGAAGTCTAGCTGAGGGTCCTTGAAGGAGAGACTCGACTTTGCCTCCAAGGGCTGTTTCACCACCTCTTCCCAATCCAGGGCGTCCCCCAGGCTGCATGGCTCCCTGGCCGTGACCACAGCCACTCCCTGGAGAGTCATGGCACCTTGCGTTTCTGTAAGTGTGGACGACAGTGGCCCCTCCACTAGGGCTGCTGAGAGGTCGCAGTGTGCACAGCACAGCGCCGGCCACCCGGGATGCTTCCAGTGCGTGGTGCCGGGGATTCGTTCTGATGTGATCGTTGCTGTTCTGAGCTCTGCGCTGGGGGACCTGGGCCTGTCTGGGTGCTGTTGGTTTGTGCGGCTCTCAGGGAGACCCGGACAGCCCAGGAGGGGGACGGGGGTCAGAATCTGCGAGCTAGATGCTGGGCTCCGTGCGTCTGCCCTGGCGTGCTCACCAACCAGAGTGACCCCTCCTTATCCCGCTGCAGCAGGCTCGGAGCAGCTCATTCTTTCATTCAGCAAGTACTTATTGAGTGCCTACTGTGTACCTTATCCATGCTGGTTTAAGGCTGTGAACAGGGCAGATAAGGATCCTGTCCTCAAGAGCCGACAGTCCAATGGGGGAGAGTGAGACAGCTGTCGGCACACAAATAAAAGAAGTTCTTTCCAGCAGAGCGGATGCACCACCCGGACCATCACTCAGGGTCTAGCAGGAACGGCTAGGGCGCCGGGACCTCTGAGGAGGTGGCCTTGGAGCTGAGACCGGGAGGCGAGGGCCTGGGGAAGAGCATTGCAGGTCGAAGGGACAGCCAGGCAAAGGTGCCCGGGAGGAGCAAGTCCAGGGCTGAGGGTGCGGGCACCGATGGAGCCCTTGTGCTCACGTGACAAAGAAAGGGCCACAGCACAGCCTCTCCTCGGAGCTGCCTGTGCCTCGCTGTCCCTGTTAGCGGGTGCAGGGGCGGCTGATGAGGTGTGCCCTGGGGGGGGGGTCTTTGGAGGACTTGTTCTGCCAAAGGAGAGGGCGGGTCCTGACTGGACTGAGGAGAGAGGGACACGGCCTTCAGAAGTCTGCACCAGGGTGTTTGGGGAGGGGGGCAGGTGTGAGCCCACGGGCTGGGGGCAGGACTCCAGCCAGTGTCTGGGGAGTGGGGGATGGGGCCCACCCCGGGGCAGTCTCACCAAGTGTCCGCAAACCAGGGCTATGCTGTTGGGCTGCAAGGGAAACTGAGGCAGGAGGTCATTAGCACAGAGGGAGCAGGTAACATGGGGCACAGGAAGGGAGATGGCAGTGTAGGGAACTGGGGGCTCTAGGGGCCCCCACTTGACAGTTTAGAGCCAGATAGCGCAGCTCCCCTTATCTATCTGGGGATGGGGTGGGGCTGCTGCAGGGTGGGCTTAGGCCTGGGCAGGCTGGGCCAACAGATGGAAGGATTTGGGGACGTAGATGACAGAGACTGGACAGAAGCCAGCATGCAAAGTCTAAACTCCTGAGGGGTGGGCGCAGGTTTGGGTCCCAGGCTTGAAGCAAGTGGAAACAACCCAGCTTATCAGTCTGGACAGATGCCCAACTCAAATGGACTTTAAAGGCCCACTAAAATTCTAGTAAAGGAATTTGGGGCTCACCCTGCCTCTTTCTTTCCCTCTGTCAACTCTGCTTGCCTCTGGTGAGCTTCCTCCTCTGGAGCCTCTTTCTTTGTGGGGTCTGATAGCTCCAGACTTGCAGTGGAAAGAGGGTACCTCTTGTTCAGTAGATTGAGCCCAAGTCTGGGGACTGATTCTGGTCTGTGTGGCTTTGGCCTTTGCTCAGAAGACATGGTAGTTTAGAGTATGAACTTTGGAGTCAGACAGCAATGTTCAAATCCTAGCTTTGCTACTTAAGAGCTGTGTGACCTTGGGCAAGTCACTTAACCTCAGTTTCCTCATTTGTGAAATGAGGATAATAATAGCTCATGACCTGATAAGGTTCTGCTGTTGTAAGGATTAGAAGAGGTAGTAAATGAAAAGTTCTTAAAACGGTGCCTGGCATATCATTGATGCTTTCTACTACTCCTGCTGTTCTCATACCTGAACCAGTCATGGTGACGCAGGAGTGCAGGGCTCTGATTGGCTGGGCCTGGATCACACGCTCGCCCCAGGAGTGGAGGAGTGGGCTTAGCCCCCACCCAAACCTCCAGGCGGAAGGGAGGAGGATGGTCAGGACACAGTTACGAGAGGGCAGGGAATAGAAGCCAGGTGGGCAAAGCCAACAGATGCGCATGAAAGGGCACAGAAGGAGGGAGAACCAGAGGTGATTCCATTGTCAGGTCCTACAAGAGCTCTGACAGGCGGGTCTGCAGAGCGAGAGTGGCTGACGTGTTCCCAGGCAAAGAGAACGTCTGCAAATAGGGGACAAAGCGAGGGTCAGGAACCAGAAGAGAAGTTTGTTCAGCATATAAATGTTTACTGAGCACCTGCTGTGTGCTGGCCATCACTCTACGTCCTTGGGTGTAGCCGTGAACAAGACAGGAGCCGGCACTACTGTCACGGAAGCCATGTTCTGGTGGGAGAGGTGGACAATAAATGTGTTAGCAGATAAAGTATATTCACAATTCTAAAATTTGTATTCCAGAATATTTTCCATGTTAAAAGCATATTCAAAAAACATTCAAAACAAGTATAAAACAGATTCATTGATCAGACATCTACTGAGAGCTTCTGCTGTGCTAGGTGCTGGGAATATGGGCTTCACCCCCCTCAGTGACCCTGCTGTTCCCGCTGCATCCATCTGTGTCATGACGCCAACCATGCTGCAAGAGAAATGACCTGTCTACATGTCTGTCTACTGGCTGGACCATAAGCTCCTGGAGGGACTTGATGCATCTCTGCTTAGTACAGTGCCTGGCCCATAACAGATGCCCAGTATGTGTCTGTGGGATGGATGGAGGGAGGGATGAGGACACATTCTGGTGTTCTTGGGTGGAGTGATCTGTAAATATCAGTAGGTGACGTTGGTTGATAGTGTTGTTTGGGTTTTTCTATATCAGTACTGATTTTCTCTCTGCTTACTCTATTAATTACTGAGAAAGGATTATTAAAGTCTAACTATAATTGTGGGCTTATCTATTTCTCCTTTCATTCCTATGAGTTGTGGCTTCATTTGCTTTGAAGCTCTGTCAAGTGAACACACATTTAGGTATGTCTTCTTGGAGAATTGACCCTTTTATCACTATGTCATGTCTATGGGTAATGGTATTTTCACTGAGTATAGAATTCTGGATTGACAGTTTTCTTCTGACACTCTAAGCATGTCACTCCATTGTCTTCTGGACTGTATAAGCTGTGATGAGAAATCTGCTGTGATTCTCACCTGTGGTCCTCTGTCGTTCCTGTACTGTGTCTTTTTACTCTGCTGTCTTCAATACTTTGTCTGTGTCTTCATCTTCCAGCAGTTTGAATATGATGTGCCAAGGTTTTCTGTTTTTCTTTTTGTTTTGTATTTAAGCTGCTTGGTGTTCTCTGAGCTTATTGGCTCTGTGGTTTGGTGAATGACATTAATTTTGGAAAATTTGTGGCCATTACTTTTTCAAATATTGCAGGTGAGCTGGTGCTCACATCCTCTCTCTTTTTGGAAGTGCCTGCCTCTTCCTGGATTTTGAGCTTATTCATTGCCTGAAGTCTGAGCTCTCTGATGAGTTGAAGAAAAGTTGTGAATTAACATATCATCTGGCTTGTTATCATTGTTCTTTTAAGGGTGAGAATAGCACTTTTTCCAGCTCTCTACAACACAAGCAGAAGCCAGAAGTCCTGCTTTGTCTTGTTTTTAACCTCATTTTTAAAAATATATTTTACCATATGTTCTATTCTAGAACTTTGATTCCTTGTTCCTGTTTAAATAATTGAGCTACATCCATGTTATTGCACAACAGCTATAGTCAGTTTACCTTCACTGCTGTGGGGCACTGGGCCGTGGTTTGTTTGTCCATTCTCCTCACGATAGGCATAGAGATGTTTCCATTTTGAAGCCATTTGAGTGATGCTGCTGTAAACACTCCTGTGCACACGTCCTGGTGCACTTGAGCATAATTTACATTGAGCATGTTCTTGGGAGTAGAGTTAGTCATAAGATAGGAGATTTTTCAACTTTACCTGATTTTACAACTTAAACCCACTCTCCAGTGGGTGATAAGAGTCCTGGTCTCTCCGTGTCCATGCCAACACTTGGAGTGATCACACTTCTTGTCTTTGCCAGTCTAGTGGGTGCCAGACAGCATCTCGTCATGTCTTCACGTGTGTGGCCCTGATGGCTGGTGAGGTGGGGCATCTCCTCATGTGTTTAATGACCATGTGTTCTCCCTCTGCGCTCCCAGATCTTCTCTGCTCCACATCAGTAAGCCCAGACCTCTACCTCGAGGGTCTATCCCCCTGGCACCCAAACTCCATTAGGTTTTCTCATAACTATCACCTTCTGCCTGGAATGGTCCTCCGTCAGACTCCTTCTCGTCTTTCAGAGCTCAATGTAAATCCTCAGAGAGGCGGCCCATAGCTAAGAGCCCCTCCCTCACTCTCTGCCACACCACGCTGCTTCACTTCACAGCTCTTCCCAGTGTCTGAAATGAGCAATTTGTGTATTCGTTCGCTTGTTGACTTTGATGCCCAGGATGCGTGTTCCCTGAGGGCAGGGACCAGGTGTCTGTGCAGGTCTGCTGCCTGGCAGCAGACCTGGTGCATAGTGGGCCCTCAGATATTTGTTGATAGAAAGAAATGAATGAATGCATGAGAGAGAGACTGGCCAAGACTCAGGTAGCCTGGGTAATCTCCTAGGTCTCTGGCACTCGGTGTCTGTCCCCATGGCCTCGTGACCTGTGGAGGAGGCAGGCGTGCAAGAGGACAGACATCTCAGTATGGCCAGGGGACGCCCCGCCATCAGGGTGTGGTGGTGGCTTTCTCCCCCAGCCCCAGCCCTAGTAGGACGCAGGCTGTCTCTTTTCTCGTGGAGGTCGTGTCTGTCCCCTCTGGCGTCAGCTGGCCGGTTTTGTCCAGGAGCAGCTGTGCAGTCTGTTAAGGCGCCTTCCTCCTTCGGATGGGAGGCCCTGTGGCCACCAGCAAGGCCAGTGTGTGGTTGGTCGTGTGGACTGTGGAGTGACCGACAGCATGACCAGCAACGTGGCTGGCCGTGTGCCCCGACAGCTGCTCGACCAGCAGAAGGGTCAGCAGGGGACCCGCACGGCCCAGGCCGGGCAGTCGCCGCGAGGTTTGTCTTCTCAAAGCCCGACGGTGGAGGGCCCCGCTGGCCCTCCCCCGGGGACCGCAGACTCAGGATAGAGGACCGAGCGCTTCCAGCTGGGGCGGAGGACGCAGGGCTGAGACCCACGTGGTCCACACCGCAGCGCTGGCCGCCTGGCTGACGGCTGGGGTTCAGGGTTAGTGTCCTCAACGGAGATGAAGCTGTTGAGGTCCCGAGCCCTCAGGCCCACGGCAGGGAGGGCCGCACTTCCGGAGCCCTTCCCGGCCCTGCTCTGCACCCCTCCTGGCCTGTCTCACCTCTCTGCCATGCTGAGTCCTCAGAGATTTCTGTTTCTCCCTCCGCTCAGCACCGGCATAGAGACGGCAAAGCAGGCGTCCTCGAAGCCCGCCTGGTGCCACTCAGGCGTGGCACTTGGGCTCCCGGCTGAGCAGGGCCTCCGGGCACAGCATCCTCTTTGGCGGCGACCACGCCTCCATTTTGTTGTTTTAATAGCTTTGTTGGGATATAACTCACAGACCGTAAACTCCACCCATTTAAAGTGTATAATTTAGTGGTTTTTAGTATATTCACAGAGTTGTGCAGGCATCACCACTATCTAATTCTAGAACGTTTTCATCCCCCCAGAAAGAAACTCTGTACCCATTAGCAGTCATTCCCCATTCCTCCCTCCCTCCAGCCCCTGGCAACCACTAATCTGCTCTCCGTGTCTGCAGACCTGCCTGTTCTCGACATCCTGTATAAGTGGAATCATGTCACGTGTGCTCTGGTGTGTCTGGCTTCTTTCACCCAGCACAGTGTTTTCAAGGCGCATCCACCTCGTCGCAGGTGTCAGCCCTTCATCCCTTTGTGTGGCTGGACAATATTCCATTGTATGCATAGGCCACATTGTTTTAATCTACTCATCAGTCGATTTATTTTTGTCTCAACTATTTCCTTAGTTTTGCGATAGCTCAGTGACACATTTAAAAAGGTCTCCTCGTATAGGTCTTGCTGTTCCAGGCAGGAAGTCCCCTCTGGGTCTCTGGTCTGCCCCGGCCGGCCTCTTTGTCTACTTTGCCTTGGCTTCCTCCTCTCCTTGCTTCCCGGCACCTCGGGACATCAGCGGGTCTCGCACAGCCCTGCTGGGAGGGGCGCCCTGCCCCTTGGGCCCCATCCCGGGACCTGGTGCTTGGTTTGGGTTTGCTTCAGGAATGAGAACCTAAAAGCTGTATTCAGAATTTTTTTTTCCTGCTGCTTTACAGGCTGGTCACAGAGAGGCCGTTAAAGGTTTTCGGTCATCCCAGCTGACCTCACAAAAATGGCGTTGAGTGGAGGCTCCCAGGGCTCGGGCTGGGGCTGGGGGTGGAGGAAGGGGGCTCTCACAGGGGTCTGCAGTGTCAGAGGGGAAGGCGTTGTACTGTAGTCTGTTGCTGCGTTGCAAATCACCCAAACTGAGTGGCTTAAAACCTTCATCAAGATTAGCGTGTTGACAGTTTCTGAGGTGGCCTGGCTGAGTCTCCACAAGGCTGCGTCCTGCTGTCGGCTGGCTGCGTGATCTGGACACTCTGCTGGCTCATCCTCGCGGCATTGGTGGGAGGTCTCAGTCCTCCCCACATGTCCCCCTCAGAGGCCGCCTGAGTGTCCTCACAGCATGGCGGCCGGCTTCTCCCAGAGCGAGCCGTCCCAGAGGGCAGGGAGGGCAGCAGTGTCTGTCATGACCAGAAACCCCCCATCATCACTTCTGCCACGTTCTGTTCATTAGGAACAAGTCACTCTGTCCAAAAAAGGGGGGAATTCAGCTCCACCTTTTGAAAAAAGCAGAGTCAAACATTTGTGGACTTGCTTTAAAACCACCCCAGGGGCTCAGGCCACTTCCTGGATAATCCTCATATTTTGCAGCTACAGGAAATAACGTTTAGAGAAAGGGACTTGCCCAAGGTCACATGGAGAGTAGGGGCAGAGGTGGATTACAGCCCAGGTCTACCTGACCACTGGCCAGGAACCCTTGGCCCCTAGCACATAATAATGATTCTAATAATAGCTAATTGGACACCTGCTGTATTCCAGAGAGTTTGTGCATATGAACTCATTTAATTTCTGCAACAGCCTAGAGTGAAAGTACATTTTACTAATGAGCAAATGGAGGCACAGAGAGGTTAACTGCCTTGCCCAAAGGCACACAGCTGGTAAGTGGCAGAGCCAGGATTCAAACCCTGGCATTCTGGCCAGCTCCTTGGGGCCCACAGGTGGTTGGAGGGAACACGTCACATCCAGACAGACCGAGACCGCCCAGGGGTCAGTGTGGTGAGAAGGGGAGGTCAGGGAAAGCCTCACTGAGGAGGTGACATTTGATCAAAGATCTGAAGGAAGTAGGGAGCCGTGTGGACATCAGGGGGAGTGTTCTAGGAGGAAGGACCAGCAAGAGCAAGGGCAGGAGTGGCCGTGGCGCGTGAGAGAAGATGGGGAGTCCAGTCGGCTGGAGTGGGGGTGGTCAAGAGGGAAGGTGGTGGCAGGAAATGAGGTCGGCTCGTCAGCAAGGCCTGGCAGGGCCTGGCTGGGCCTCAGGGGCGGCCGTGGGGGGTGGAGCAGAGGAGGGCTGTGACCTGATGTGGTCTGGCTGCGCTGTGTGGAGAGCAGACTGTGGGGGGGGTGAGGGCACAGCAGGGGACCACAGCCATTAGAGGGCGGGCTGGCTGTGGTTTGGCCCAGCCAGGGGCAGTGGAGGGATGGGGACGGAGCAGATTCTGAAGGTGGAGCCACCAGGACTGGCTGATGGGTGAGACGAGGGTGCAGAGACCGGGAGACAGACAGACAGACAGCTTCGGCCAGGTGAGTCTGAGTCATGTGTCAGACATCCGAGTGGACGTGTGAGAAGGCAGCTGGATATGCCAGTCTCGGGTTTGGGAGAAAGCTGGGGGCTGACTACATATGCTTGGTTTCCAGCGCACGTTGATTCTCGCTGGAGGCTGAAACCCTCTTGTTGAAACAGGAGACAGAAGCTTCCTGGAGTCGGGCAGCAGCGATGCGGCTGGTGGTGAGAGATGCCTGCACGAGGCTGCACGAGGCTGCTGAGATTATCCTCAGAGCCCTCGGGGATGCTCCAAGGGCTGTCTTTAGCCCAGAGGAGGACCTGAAAGCCCACCCTTTCCAGGAGTTTGCCTTCCTCCTGGAGCAGGAGGGCCTCCCATCTAGCTGGGGGAGGCTGCTCTGGGTCCAGTCTCCAGGGCCTGAGACACAGGGGTTGACCTGGGAGCTGAAGCCACCCCTGCCTTGTGTGGTGCTGAGTGCTGGGGCTGGGGGAGGAAGGGCCGCAGGTGCCAGAGGCTGGGAGGTCCTGAGCACCCTGAGGCCTACCTCTGCCCAGGGCTAGGTCTCTGGAGGCGGGTGAGGGTCAGTGGCTCAGCCGTGCCAGTGGGAGGGGACACAGGGCGCGGAGCCAGGGGGTCTGCCCCTTTTCCTCACACACTTAACGTGGCTGATGTGCATTAAAAATTCCCAACAAGGTGATTGGCTGATTCAGAACTGAAATGTAAGGTGAACCCTAAAGTCCTTGGAAGTTTCCCAAATTTTGTCAACACTAGACAATTCTTTCCAGATTCATCTTAGAGCAAAAAAAAAGCTCAAAATGTCAGCGAAGTTGGGTTAAAATGGGCCTTTCAAGGAAATCATTTGAGATTTTGCTTCCTTCCTTCTGCAATAACGAGGCATGTGAGGGTTTCCCCAAGGGCGGTCTTGGCCCACAGTGCAGGGAAAGAGCGCATGTAGTCTTTGGGGTCAGAGAGAACCAGTCCGAGAGACGGCGTGTGTCACTCCCGGCTCACAGACGGGGAAGCTGAGGCCCAGGGTGCTGGGGAACCGCCCCGGAGACACACGGCTGGGCAGCAGCAGAGCGCACCGTCCTGCCTGACGCCCTGGCCCCAGAGCAGGCTGCCCGGGGGAGCCCTGTGCCACCGCGTACCCACCGTGACCTCGGGCAGGTCACTTTGCTTGTCTGTGCAGAGGGAACAGTGGCGGTCCCCCCTCGCAGCATTGTCGTGTCAGGGAACAATGAAGTCGCTGGCACGGAGAGCCCAGAACGCGCCAGAGTGCTCGGCTGGAGCACCGTGCTGATCCCGCCACTCCTCCGCTCCGGATCCCGCCGTGGCTCCCTGTGGCCTGGACAGTCTTGCTCAGCACTCGCTGTGTGAGTCCCACACCCGGCATCGCTGTCCTCACCTCTGTCCTCCATTCAACACCTGTTTCCGGACGACAGAGCAGCTGTGTGTCCCGCCCTGCTCCAGCACCTCCTGGCCGTGGCTGCGGCTGCTCCCCAGGCGCCGCCGGCCCCCATCGACCTCGGCAGGCTGGAGGCTGAGACCCTGCTGGGCTCAGAGGGCTCGGCTGGGGAAACAGGGAAGAAGAAAGTGTCAAAGCTTTTTTCCCGAAACATAATTTGGATGGGAAGAATGTGACCCAACCTCGGACACGGCTTCCTGTGCCCGAGCAAACATGGACAGGCGGCAGCTCTGCTGCCTGCAGTCGTCCGGGGTGGGGCCTGCGTATCCCACCCCAGGTTCTGGAGGAGGGAAGACACGTTTTGTGCTGTCATCCAGGTGGCGGTTGCCCTCGGGTCTCCTCCCAGAAGCCTCTCTGCTTGCCTCCCTTGGCCCTGCGGCCTGGGTCTCTTGAGCCCACCTTTGTCCCCTCCCACACACCGAGCCCCGAGCAAGTGGGTCTCTGCTGAACCTCGCTGACGTCCATCCCGGGACCAGGCAGCCAGCTGAGCTTTGCAGATGCTCCCTGAGAAAGGACTAGCCCCGACAAACAGAAGCACACGTGCTGTGGGGCTATTTTACCTGCAAAACACAGTCCACGCTCAGCTGACCGGCACTGCCCAGCCAGGAGGAGTTTTCTGGACTTGCTTCAACAAAGAGGAATAGTCAGATCTCAGCATCCTGGCGTCTCCTGATGGCTGAAGTGCCCTTGGAGATAGTCCAGTCCCTGATTTATTCTGCTCGCCCTCTCCTCCAACCCAAACTCCAGGGGCAGGGAGCTCTGTCATTTAGGCACAACCACTCTGTCTCGAGAAACCCGTAGTTATTCAACAGATGTGGCGGAGAGCCATGCTCCACCTTCCCTGGTGGGGTCCTTCCCTGATGGGGCCGGTTCTTCCCCTGGGGGCCCTGACCCCACCTACGCCCCCGCCACTCCTCCACAGCTGGGGGTCTCCGCTGGACACACTCTGGTTTCCACCCACCACCGCCCACCACCTAAGACCTAACTAGTCTCATTTTTCGGGCAAGTGGGATAATTAGCTCTGGGCTGGGCTCATTTTGGTGGCTGAGAAAATGCCGCAGGGGAATGAAGCCTCCAGAACTCCCGATCTGGCTGACAGGGACCGTCCCCACTGCCATCCCTGGTGCTCCCGGGAGGAATGCCTGGGGGAGTTTCCAGCAGATGAGCTGACCTGACATGGGGGGATGAACTCAGCCCCTGACTCAGCACCAATGAAGACCAACGCTCGCTCAGGACTTGGTGGAGCCTTTTGGATATGTAATTCTTGTTCTAAATCCGCCCTCCCTTTCTGAAGATCGTCTGTCCAGAAGAGGTTATAATTCTCACCAAGGGGACAACAGAAGCGTTTAAAGAGGGCAGGTGGCTTCGGTTGGACCGTTTCTAAGGTTTCAGCTTGCTGCCTTCAGCCTAATCCAGGGAGTATTGATTGTTTTGCCACAAATATCTTTTACGATTGAACATTTACAGAAGGAAACCTTTTGTGCCTCTTCCCCCTGGAGCAGGAAGCCGCACTGACCGTGTCATTACGCACGCTGGCCCCGGGTGCCTGTTGCCTCCGTGGTGGCCGGCCCCTGGCCGTGTAGGTCAGACCGGCCTGGTTGTGTGAAATAGGATGTCCGTTCCTGCTGGGGGGTCCAGATGCAGAGTGCTCATGGTGGCCCCTCGTCCTGTTGGGCAATGGAAGCTCTTTGGAGGAGATTTTTAGCAAAGGCAGTAGATGCCATCTGGACTCATTAACCTTGAGTCTCATGTCCTGATGTGAAAGGAGGAAAAAGGGCAGCCATTCACTCATTTGTCTGCTTCTTCATTCAAAAACATTTATTTTGACCCAGCCCTGATGGCCTAGTTGTTAAAGTTTGGTGCTCTCACCGCTTGGGTGGCCCGGATTCCTTTCCCGGTCGCAGAACCACACCACCTGTCTGACAGTTGCCATGCTGTGGCGGCAGCTCATGTAGAAGAAATAGAAGGACCTACAACTAGAATATATGCACTGGGAACTTGAGGAGGAAAAAAAAAAGAGGAAGTTTGGCAACAGATGCTAGTTCAGGATGAATCTTTCCCTGCAAAAAAAAAATTTATTTTACCACTCATCTTGTGTCAAGCCCAGAGGTGGAGGTTTGCTTATTATTTTTCACTTATACCTGTCCTATTCCAAAATGCCCTTTTCTCATTCCTTCTCTGTTTTTGTTTTTGTTTGTTTTTTGGTGAGAAAGATTAGCCCTGGGCTAACATCCCCGCCCATCTTCCTCTACTTTATTTGCGGGATGCCTGCCACAGCGTAGATTGATAAGCAGTGCGTAGGTCCACGCCTGGGATCTGAACCAGCGAACCCCAGGCCACCGAAGCAGAGCGCACGAACTTAACCACTATGCCACCAGGCAGTCCCCTTCTCCAGTTTTTAATATCCTCATTTTACAGATAGGTAACTCGAGGCCCAGAGTGGGTAGGATTTGCCTAACTTCGCACAGCAGGGAGGGGAAGGTGGGTTCAGAACTCCTGTCCCAAGTCGGGTGTGTGTGTCTGCACCCAGCACCAGCGTGAGGATCAGCCCTGCCCAGGCGGCCCTGACAGACATGCAGGGATGGATCGGCGGACCAGGGGCGGCAGGAAGCTGCCTCGTCCACAGAGGCGTTGGGTTCTGCTTTAGAGATGCCTGCTGTTGTTTGGAATTGTGAGGTCTGGCTCTGAATCCAGATAACAGACACTTGTGGTCCTTCCTGGTGCCCAGCTGCCTTCCAGTGACGTTCATTCTGGTGGGCCTTGCCTCCTGCCCTGCCACACTCCCCACCCCTCCCCACTGCCTTCCCAGGGTCCAGGCCTGTTGGACATGTGCCCTCCCCCAGCACACCCTTTCCCCTGTTCCTTCACACATGCTGTCCCCTTAGCCTAGCCCAGCCTTCCCACTGCAGGAACACATTATTCACTGAACTCATGTTTATACCAAGTCTGCTGTGCACCAGATGTCCTGCTGGGCTTCAGGAATACAGCGGCAAGGGCTGAAACTCACCCAGGGGCTCATCACTGAATAAGCTGAGAGCTGAAGGAGGAGCACGCAAGTGAGAGGCGAGAGTCAGAGAGGACCCACCTGTGCAAAGGCCCTGAGGTGGCCGGTTTGAAGCACTGTAAGATGTCCCTGTGAGTTCAAGATGGGGACAGTGGCCATCCTGCCCATTGACTCAGGACCAAACCCTGCCTTTCCCACCTCACCCTCCTTCCTGGGCTGACTTTGTAGTCAGAGGGCTTGAGTTTGAATCCAGGACTGTCACTGCTTATAGCTGTGCGACCTGGGCCAGTGGCTTCCCCTTGTGAAGCCTCAGTTCCCTCATCGGTGAAATGGGGGAGAGGCTGTGCAAATAACAGGACCAACTCATGAGGCATTGGAGAAGTCTAGACAATCGTGAGTAATGCACCTGAAACGCTATGGTGCTCATGCTCGGTGTGCACTGCTGTTTTCTGTTGTTATGAGTATTACTCCTTCTGTTCAAAGTTGATACGACTGTGGAGGCAGCCTAGGCTAGTGGATGAGGCCACAGGCTTTGCTGTTCAACTTGGGAGTCAGGGAAGTGATAGCTCCTTCGCTTGTCTGCTGTGTGATCTTGGGCAAGTCACTTAACCTCTCTGTGCTGCATTTTCCTTATCCACAAAATGGGGAGGACAAGTCTTAGAGAGCCTTCTGATATGTGCTCGCATGTGTTGGCATGAGGACAGACGATACGCATGAAACCAGTCGCCTTGGTTGCTCCAGGAGAGTGGAAATGGAGCAGGGATGGAGAGGAGAGAGCGGCAGGCACATGGAGACTGTGAACTTGCTCTTTACACTTCTCTCTACTGTTTGATTTGCTCCAACAAGCATGTGTTCCTTTTACAATTAAAACAAAGAAGCCCCAGAAAGCGGAAAAGTTAAATTAAATAAAGGTACTACCTTCCTCCTAGGCTGTAGTGAGGATTAAATGAGTTAATACTTGTAAAGCGGTTAGAATAGGGACTGGTCTGTGGTCAGTGCTGAGTAAATGTTAGTCATGATAATACTATAATAATAATAATTATTGTTAAATTATTATCGCTATCACCATCACTTTTCAAGCAGCTCTGCAAAATCATTAACATCTGTCATGTACTCCGAGAGAAACGGGGGTCCTCTAATCCCGAGAGGTAGGGATGCTGAGTCACCTGTTCCAGGCAGGAAGGTGAGAAGCGCCCATGTGGTTCTGGGCAGGGCATGAGCCCCCCACATCCCCCCAGGGGCAGCCCCCCCCCTTATCTAGTGCTGCCAGCTTTGGGGGCTCCTCTGCCCTGGGGTGGGAAGGGCAGGTGCATCCCTCTAGTCTGGTGACTGGGAGGCCCTTGAAAGTCTGGGAAGTCCTGAGGGGTAGGGAGAGGACGTCTGGGCGGAGACTGAGTCAGGGCCAAGCAACGGAGCCTGCAACTGTGACTGCCAGCCCTCCTCAGCCCTGACAGGCTAGAAGGTGGGGTCAGGGGTCCACAGGAGGCCCAGAGATGAAAGAGGCTCCTGTGGGCCACCAGGCGGATGGCTGGGTTCTCGTGGAGCCGCTCTCTTTCTGCAGGCTGGGGCCCCCAAGCACCCCGGGGAGAAGCAGGAGGATTGGTTTTATTTTTAAGATGAAGACGACCTTAAAAGCGTGATGTAAGCATTTCACAGAATGGGTCTCTGTGGATGTCGTTTGCATAACAAGTGTCTAAATCATCAGTAACAGGGAAGAAACTGCGCATGAGGAGGAGCCAGAGCCTCTGGGAGCAGAGGCCTGTGAGCACCTGTTTCCAGTTTATGAGGACGCCCTTGGGTGTAGGGCTCTTAGAGGAAGGTGAGGGAGAAGGAAGTGGGAAAGGGCCTCCCGTGCGGTGGGGGCTTGCGGCTGATCCACACCTTGTGGGGCGGGCCTGAAGCTTAGAACTTACGTGGGTTTTGGGCGGAGCTTTTTAAGAAAAAGGACCCAGAATTGTGTGTGGGATCTAAGGGGCTCGCACACGTGAGGAGCCCTGTGCTTTCAGCTTCCGTCACTTCCCAGGACACCTGCCTCTGCTGCTGCCAGGGTTTTAGTAAGAAAACCTTCATCCACGTGTCAGCCCTTGGCTGACAGGCTGTGTGACCTTGACCCGGCCACCTCTCCTCCCATGGATCCTAGGAGATGGTGCATTTGAAGGCCCTGTACGTGCGTAATAATAACAACACTGAGGATTTGTACCTTGGGAGAGATGAATGGCAGAGATGGATGGCCGAGATGATGGCACGAGGCTTTTTAAAGACTGCAAATAGGCCGCTGTGCCACATTGAAATGCTGTTTTGACTCACGCACCCATTAAGCTACTTAATAGCTGCCTAACGTGTCCTCATTTTTATTCTTGTTTCAAAGCTAATTATGTATCATTGAGGGATGCCAATACTGTGGTCTAACCTCCTATTTGACGGGACCAGCACACCCCTTTGTGGGCTGCAAGTCCCCCGCGTGACCTGCACTGGTCTGGCCTGGACTGTGTGTGTGCCCACACGCATGTGTGTGCATGGACACTCTTGGGGTTCCTCTTTCTGGATCCTCTTCCCTCCTTAGTTTGTGTTGAACACACCACCGCACACAAGCATCAGTGCAGAAGCTAGTGCTTTGCTTCAGTGGCTTTGGTCCTTCCTCCTCTGTGCCCCATCCCCATCCAAACCAGGTCAGCGCCAGGTCTGGCTTGACCCGGGAGCTCAAATTATGTCATCAGGAGTTACCTCAGCTCTACTCTCCACGTTGGCCTCACTCTTGGGTCAGTTCGCTGCATGTAGTGGCCCTGGCAGCCTCTCAGAGAGGAGAGAGCGTCTCATTCATAGGAGTTCTGTTGCAAGTCCTAGCACAGGTTTGCTGGGCCCAGGTCACTGTCCATCCTCAGACTGGTTACTGGATCAAAGGAGATGAAGTGCGCTGATCGGCCAGGTCTAGGTCATATGCTTACCTTTTGATTCTGGTATATAGACAGTTAACTTCCCCCAAACCACATGGACTAGGAAAGGCTGGAGGGGGTCTTCCAAGGGAAAAAGAAGTACTGCTGGCATAAGATGAGGAGATAGAGGGAGAGGGCATGCAGGAAAAACAGCCACAGATGTCCACTACCACACCCAGGGCAGTGGAGCATCCTGGGATCTGAGGGATAAGTTCATCCTACAGCTGGCGGAAAACCCAACTCAAAACCCCTAAGAGCCACTGCATCAGGGGTTACGGAGCCTGGAACTGAGAGCCAAACGGAGACAGGGCCCGAGGCACGCAGAGTGGAAACAAGCACAGGGTTTCCTGCTGGCCTGGCAGGCTGGGGGCAGGGCAGAGGCACAGGTGCCCAGGGGCTGTGTCACTACAGAGCCCAGGCACGGATAGGAAGGAGCAGGCAAGAATGTATCAGGATGGAGGCCTCTAAGGAGTTCTCCTGGGAGCTGGTTAGAAATGAGTATCTCGAGCTCCACTCCAGACCTCCTGCATCAAAATCTGAATTTTAATCAGACCCCAGATGATTCACATGCACCACCAGTCTAAAAGACTCGTCTCTTAGCCCTCACATTCAGTAATTGTAGGACTTAGGTCAGGTCTTCAGTTCAGACTTTCTGGAATGCCGTGTACCAATGTGTATGAAGGGGCTTTAAAAATATTCATGCTCTTTGATCCGGTATTTCTACTTCTGAGACTATTACTTAACGAGATCAGAGGCAGGGACAAATAATGTTATGCACAAAGATGTTCATTGCAGTATTACTTATAATCAGAAGCTACTACACGTTCACAAATAGTAAAGGGTGAAGTCAAGTATGGCACATTATATGTCGACTGTTATGTTCCGATTTAAGATGTCATTTTAAAAGAACTTTGCAGGGGATGGGCAGGGAATATAGTCATGAACAAGACAGACACACTGCCTGCCTCTTGGAGCTGACATTCTCCTGGGGCAGACAGACAGTGAGCAAGTGGACAACTGAGATGATTTCAGACTGTGACAAGTATGCAGAAGGAAGGATGGGATAATGTGGGAGAGGATCATGGGTGGGTTGGGGAGGGCTATTCGGGTGGGGGATACAGGGAAAGCTCGTCCTAGGAGCTGGCATTTAAAGTGAGATCCCATAGGTGAGAGAGCGCCAGCAAAATGAACAGCCAGGAGAAGATCTTCCAGGCAGAAGGAATAGGAATTAGCAAGATGCTGGAGTCGGGGAGCTTGGCCGTGTGAGGGATGTGATAAAAGGTGGGTGACTGGCACAGGATAAGCCAGGGGGAGGTTGGAGGCTGAGGGAGCTGGAGAGGTGAGCAGGGCCAGACCCCTCAGGCCTTGTGGGCTGTGGGCAGACTTTGGGTTTTGTTCTCTGAGGGCAGAGTGTTACAAGACTGGCTGGAGAGGGGGTGTGATGTCAGGAAGACAGCAGAATAGGAGGTCCCAGCCCTTGTCTCCCACGGAAACACCGATCTGACAACTATCTACAGACAAGAATACCTTTGTGAGAGCTCTAGCGTCCAGGTGGGAGGTTCCAGCACCCCAGCGGACCTCAGAATCCAAGATCAGTGGCACTGAAAAGGGTGGGAAGAGAGTTTCACTTGGCTCACATCAGCCCTCCCCCAGGATGACAAAACTCAGAGCCGAGAGAGCTCCCCTAGCCTACTTCTTTCACAGGAGAGAGAGCAAGTGAGGGTTCGGCTCTCCAGCCTTTTGAGGTGATGTCCAAAAGGCCTGCTTGTCTTAATGCACCCAGAACACTGAGGGAATCAGCGTGGCTGGATTGTCCAAGAGCAGCTAAGAGACTCATAGCAACCAGCGCCTGTGCCCCCAAAACCACAGTGCCGCACAGGCGGTGCCCCACACACTCCCACAGATGGCACATGCATCACAGCAGCCAGCACGGATCTCAGCAACCAACTTGACTCTGCAGGATTGGGAGAAGGCCACAGCCCTGAGACTGTTCCTTCAGGAGGGAGGGACAGAAGTGGAACTTGTGCCCATTGTCCTGGCATCTCAGTGCACTGCCCTAGGGGAAAGGGATGGGTGACTCTTGGCACTTGACATGGCTCTGTGGGATAGGGGGCAGGCATCCAATCCTAACACATACCCTTCGGGAGGGAGGGAAATGGAGCTTGCACCCACTGCCACAGCATATCAGGGCGCTGACCTAGGGAAAAGGAATGAGCAGCTCTGAGCACCTGACAGCTCTGTGGGATTGTGAGAAGGCGCACAATCCCAAGACTACCCCCACCCCCTGGAGGGAGTGAGAGGAGTGGAGTGGGTGCATCTGTAGAAAAGGTTTGAGAGATCCCTGGAATCTCTAACCAGGCTGTCTGGTGAAGGTCTTTCCCTCCTGACGCCAGTCCATAAAGACTGGAAGAAGTCACTACTTCTTCAGATGTGCAGACACCAACCCAGGCTACAAGGATCACAAAGAATCAGGGAAACGTGACACCACCAAAGCAACAAAATAAAGCTCTAGTAACCGACCCCAAAGAAATGGAGATCTACAGGTTGCCTGACAGGAGATTCAAAACAGTCATCTTCAAGAAGCTCAGTGAGCTACAAGAGGACACAGACAGACAACAGAACAGACACCTTCTGGAGCAAAAGAACACCATGACTGAACTGAAAAATTCAGTAGAGAGCTTCAGCATCAGACTTGAACAGGCAGAAGAAGGAATCAGTGAAATCAAGGACAGGTTACTTGAAATTATCTGGTCAGAGGAGCAAAAGGAAAAAAGAATGAAGAAAGACTGTAAGACTTAGGGGACACCATGAAGAAAACCAGCATGACGTAATGGATGTTCCAGAAGGAGAAGAGAAAGAGAAAGGGGCAGAAAGGTACTTAAAGAAACAATAGCTGAAAACTTTGCAAATCTGGGGGAGAGAAATGGACATCCAGGGTCATGAAGCCCAAAAGACCCCAGACAAGTTGAACTTAACGTGTCTTGGTGTGGACCCTTTTTAATTAAACTGTCAAAAGTCAAAGACAAAGAGAGCATTTTGAAAACAGCAAGAGAAGAGTGACTCTTCATGTACAAGGGAACACTGTAAGATGATCAGCATGTTTTTCAAGAGAAACCTTGAAGGTCAGGAGAGAGTCGGATGATATATTGAAGGTGCTGAAAGAAAAAACCTGCCAACCAAGGATACTATACCTGGCAAAGGAGAGAGAGAGACTTCCCCAGAGAAACAACAGCTGAGGGGGTTTGTCACCACTACACCTGCCTCACGAGAAATGCTTCAAGTTGAAATGAAAGGATACTAAACAGCAGCACAAAAGCACATGAAAGTACAAATCTTACTGGTAAAGGTAAATATATAGACAAACACAAAACAATGTAATACTGTGATGGTGGTGCATAAATCACTTCTAACCCTGGTATAAAAGTTAAAAGACAAAAGTATTAAGAATAACTATAATGACAAAGACCTGTTAGTGGATGCACACTATAAAAGATGTGAGTTGTGACATCAGTAACATAAGATGTGTGCCCATGACCAGATGCCTTCCCGGGTGAATTCTACCAACCATTTAAAGAAGAACTAATACCAGTCCTTCTTCAACTCTTCAAAAAAACAGAAGGAACACTTCTGCACTCATCTGTGAGGCCAGCATTACCCTGACACAAAAGTCAGACAAAAAATTAAAAACAGTGCTACCAAGTGATCCAGCAGTCCCACTTCTGGGTTTATACCCCCATGGAATTGAAATCAGCATCTCAAAGAGATATATCTACACTCCCATATTCACTGCAGCCTTATTCACAAGAGCCAAGACGTGGGAGCAACGTAAATGTGTATCAGTGTGATGAAAGGATAAAGAAAAGGTGGTGTGCACATACAATGGAATATTATTTGGCCTTGAAAAAGAAGGAAATCCTGCCATTTGCAACAACTTGGATGAATCTGGAGGACGTTATGCTAAGTGAAATAAGCCAGACATAGAAGGATAAATACTACATCATACCACTTACGTGAACCATATAAAATAGCCAGACTTTTAGAAGAAGAGAGTAGAATGGTTGCCAGGGGCTTAGGAAAGGGGAAAGGGAGAGGTATTAGTCAAAGGGTACAGAGTCTCAGTTACTCAGGATGAGTAAGTCCTAGAGATCTGCTGTGCAGCAGAGTGCCTCTGGTTAATAATGCTTGGTTGTGTGCTTAAAACTTTGCTCAGAGGGTAAATCTGATGTTAAGTATTTTTATGGCACACACGCACAAAATAATAAACAAAAAGGGTGGAGGAAACTTTTGGGGGTGATGGATATGTTTATGGCACAGATTGCGGTGATGGTTTCACAGAGGTATACTTGTCTCCAAAGTCATCAAATTGCATGTGTTAAATATGTACAGCTTTTGCATGTCAATTACACCTCAATAATATGGTTTAAAAAAAGTAAGAGTGGGGGGAGAGGAAACTGATTTGGTCTAGAAAGCTGCTGGAGGCCTCGTGGACGAGGCAACTGGGACACTTGTACAAGCCATGTTAAGTGAGCAAAGCTGGCATAGAATGATACAAACTGTCGTTTTGACTGTATAAAAAAATGGATAGAATACAAAGCCCAGAAGTAAACATGCACAAATATTACAGTGATTACCTCAGGTGGTGGGATTACAGATGATTTTTACTCGTTTTTCTTAAGCTCGCCTGTATTTTTTTCACACAAGACACACAATAGAGGTGATTTCAGAATCTGAATTTGTGCCAGTTGCAGTGATTAGTTGCAGATGACAGAATCATCTCTTTCTGGTTTGAGCAGATGGGAATTTATTTATGGGCGTTAGAACTGAGATTCCAGGACTACCAGGGGACCACGCTTGGATGCCCCATGGCCAGGGACAACAGTAACAGTCACCTGGACAGTCACTAACCCCCCCCCAGACTGTTGCCATGGAAAACCCCCTGCCTGTGATGCTCAGGCCCAGACACTGGAGCACGCTGCTGTGGGAGAACCAGACCCCTCTGTTCCGTGGCCGGTACCAGTTGACATGGAGCCAGGAGGAGGTGCGATGGCGGTGCGGAGGATGTGCGGGGGGTGGCAGCTCCTGTGACAAGTGCTCGGCCTGTTTGAGATGCAGCTTCAACTTAACAGTCATAATAATGCATCAGTGGAAGAAGTTTTGCCTTTGGGTCAAAGAAGTTAAGAGCTAGGAGCAAAGATTCCCACCACAGAAGTCTCCACACACAGCCCTGCCCTGCTCAGAGCTAGAGCACTCCCCCGCCCAGGGTTCCTTAAACGGAGGCCCCGGGGGAGGGAGGGACGTGGATGAAGGATGCTGAAATGCCTACACACCTCGGCCACACGGGCCTGACTTTGGAAGACAGTCCAGCACGACCTGCCTTTCGACAGGCTCTCTTGCCACATACTCGAGTCTCCCTGGCTTTGGTCCCCAGCTCTGGGCCCCAGATGTGGTAATGACCTCTCTTCTGGCTGAGGGGCTGGGCTCTGGACTCTCAGCCACCCAGATGTCTCTTACAGTCTCCCTACAGAGCCCATGATGTAAGAACGCTGATGGGCAAAGTGGCAGAGTCGGCCAGGGAGGGGTAAACCATGGTGCTTTAACATGACTGATGAAACAAACCCGTGAGAATAAATTTAGGCCATCCCATCTAGACACTGCCTCTTGGTGTACGATGAAAGAATCAGGACTCTGCAGCAGATGCGGTGGTGGCTACCCAGACCCCCACCTCGGGACGAGACTCTCACCCCGCACTGGCCAGGCATGTTGGCATCTGACGGCTCACAGCCATTTCCCTCTTGGGAAATTGCCCTGTGCTGATGGAATCTGCCTCACCCAAGATCATGCCCCCTTCCAGGGGCAGCCCTCATGCAGTGACTGGTCCACGCAGCAGTACAAGAGCCCGGCCCCCTTGCCTGAACTTGGGCAAATCTTCAGGGTCATCCCTGAAGCTCCAGAGCTCCCAAGAGGATCCGCTGAGGCCTCTGTAGGGATTGCATCACAGGCCACCTTCTCCCTCTGCCCAATCGTGCGTCTTCACCTCTTCACAGGCGCTGGTCCTAAGAGGACTCCCCAATAGACCTCCTGTGTGCAAACCTCCTTTCCCCTCCTCTCCCGACTCTGTCTTCACACCACTGCTTTGGCCTCGTTATGATTGATGGGATTTATGTGCTGCCCCATAACTCTAGTTAAGGTCTCCCTGCTTTGTATATAGAAAGATTCTAAGCCCTGAAAAACCAGTAATCGGCTTTTCCAATATTATAATACATAGTTACATAAATACAAGTAGTTTGAACTCAACTGCAGAGAAAAAGACGTAACTATGCACTCAAAAGAAAATAAAGATAACAAAAATTTGGAGGTGGAGATAGGGGAAGGAAAAGCATATTATAATCTTTTATTATTTGTACTATTATTATCCACATTCAGCTTCTCAGTAAGATCATCTGTCTTTTTAATATTACCATTTGTTATAGAACATTCTTTTCTTTTCCCCCTTAAAAACCTTCCTCGGAGAGCACTCTGACTCACTTGGTGATTTGGGCTGGCCGCTTCCTTGGACTGCTACATGGCTATCATCAGAGATTTCTTGGCATTACATTTCTGGATTGAGTCTACAATTTCTTGGATCCTATGTATTCTGTTTCTTGGATTCATTTTTTATTCTTCCAAGTATAGCCTCCAGCAGTTCTCCCAGAAACAGCCTCTGGGAAGGTCTTTGAGTGCTTGCGTGTCTGAAAGTATTTATTTTGCCCTCACAGTTGATTGAGAGTTTAGCTGGGTATAGAATTCTAGGTTAAAAGTCAATTTCCTCAGAACACGGAAGGGTTTGTTTGCTTCATTCTCCTCTATCATCTAGTGCTGCTGATGCTAATTTGACTCTTGTTGTTTTGGAGAAGTGATTCTCTTTTGGGGGGAGGTGGTACTGCACCCCATCAGGACATTTGGAAACATGGTGAGGGGGCATTTTTGATCATCACAATGACTGGGGACACTCTGGTGTTCAACGGGCAGGCGCCTGGGATACAATGTGCAGGGAAGTCCCATCCAATAAAAACTGTCCCACTCAAATTGCTGAAAAGAAGAACAAAGTTGGGGGACTCACCACTACCTGATTTCAAGCCTTATTTTAAAGCAAGAGTAATCAAAACAAATGGTACTGGTGTAAAGAGAGACAATGGAACAGAAGAGAGTCCAGAAATAGACCCACACATGTACGGTCAACTGAGTTTAACAAAGATGCCCAGGCAGCCTAATGAGGGAAAGGATAGTCTTTCAACAAATGTTGCTGGAAAAACTGGATATCCACCTGCAAGAGAACGAACCTTAACCTCACAGCATCTACAAAAATCAACTTGGAACAGATCATAGACCTAAATGTGAGCTAAATATATAAAACTTCTAAGGAAAAAATAGGAGAAAATCTTAATGGCCCTGAGTTGGGCAAAGATTTCTTGAGAATGACACCAAAAGCATGAACACTAAAAGAAAAAAATCAATACACTGGACTTCATCACAATCAAAAAATTGCTCTTCAAAAGATACTGTTAAGAAAAAGAAAAGGCAAACCAGAGTATGGGAGAAAGTATTCGCAAAATATATTCAACAAAGGACTTGTGTGTAGACTATATAAAGACCTCTTACAACTTAATCATAATAAGGCGAATAACCCAATTAAAAATGAGCAAAAGATTTGAACAGACGTTTTACCAAAGAAGATATACATTTGGCAAACAAACACATAAAAAGGTGTTTGCAGATAAATGCAGATAAATGCAGATAAAGCCACAGTGACTGATACATGACACCAAAACCACAAGCAACAAAAGAAAAACTAGAATATTGGACATCACCGCAATTAAAAATGCTTGTGCTTCAAAGACACCAAGCAAGAGACTGAAATGGCAACCACAGAATGGGAAAACGTCTTTGCTAATCTTATACTTGACTAGAGACTTGTATCTAGAATATTTAAAGAACTCTTACAGCTCAATAATTAAAAAAACAACTCAGTGTAAGATGGGCAAAGGATCTGAATGGACATTTCTCCAAAGAAGATATAAAAGCACACGGAAAGAGACTCAACCACACTAACCATCAGGGAACTGTAAATACAAACCATGGTGAGCTACCACTTCACACCCACTGGGTTGGCTAAAATTAAAAATACAGAGGGCCAGCCCTGATGACCTAGTGGTTAAAGTTCAGCACTCTCCACTTCGAGGGCCCAGGTTCAATTCCCGGGCGTGGAACCATACCACTCCTCTGTCAGCGGCCGTGCTGTAGCGATGGCTCACATAAAAAAAAAGGAGGAAGGGCTGGTCCAGTGGTGCAGCAGGTAAGTGTGAGCGCTCCACTTCAGCAGCCCAGGGTTCACAGGTTCAGATCCCAGGTGCGCATTGACGCAGCACTTGTCAAGCCATGCTGTGGTGGCGTCCCATATAAAGTAGAGGAAGATGGACACAGATGTTACCTCAGGAATGATCTTCCTCACCAAAAAAAAAAAACAAACAAACAAGAAAAACGGACAATATTAAGTGTTGGCAAAGATATAAAGAAATTGGATGCTCCTACGTTGCTGTGGGGAACGTAAAATGGTGCAGCTGCTTTGGCAAATAGTCTGGCAATTCCCCAAACATTGAAACATTTAAGCCATATGACACAGAAATTCCACTCCTAGGTATAGGGGCAAGAGAATTGAAAACCTGTGTCCACACAGACACTTGTACATGAATGTTTGTAGCAACATCATCCATAATAGCCAAAAAGAAGAAACAACCCAAATGTCCATCAATTGATCAATGGATAAATAAAATGTGGTATCTCCATACAACGACTGTTATTTGGTAATGAAAAGGAATAAGCTACTGACACCTGCTACAACATGGTTGAATCTCAAAAACGTTATGCTAAGTGGAGGAAGTCAGTCACAAAGGACCACATATTGTATCATTCCATTCACATGAAATGTCCAGAATAGGCAAATCTATGGAGAAGGAAAGCAGATCAGTGGTTGCTTAGGGCTGGGAGGCTGAGGTGGCTGGGTGACTGGGATTGGAGGGTGAGTATTTCTTTATGGGGTACTGGAAATGTTCTAAAATGGATTGTGGTGATGGTAGTAAAACTGTGAATATGCTGAAAGTCATTGAACTGTACACTTTTAAAGAGTGAATTGTGTGGTATGGTAATTACATCTCAATAAAGCTACTAAAAGAAAAAACTATGATATGTACTAGAATAGCTTCAACTAAGAAGACTGACCATTCTTCTTCCAGTGTCCCCACCAGGGCTCGTCCGGAGCGGGGCGATGGGGTGGGAGAGTGAGGAGATGCATAAGCAGCTCCTTCAGGCTCAGCGTGAAGCCCTCCCAGGAGCCCTGTGCCGGGTCGGGGCCCTCGATGTAACTGCCAGGGAGAGCCTGGCCTGCCCCTCGCCTCCACGGTCCTCTCCGCAGCCTCCAGCCAAGGGCCTGGCCCTGAGAAGCTACAGATCACCGTGCTCTTGTGGAAGGAGCAACTGTGTGAATCACTGCCATGGGGGCAGTTGAGACACGGCTCTGAGTCCTCATGACTGAGCTGAACCCCAGGACAAAGGGTGCAAACGGGGCAGCTGGCCCTTCCAGCCCAAGATGGGCAGGGGTTGAAAATAACGCATATCAGTTGCCAACATTTTATGGGCAGGAGATTTCATACAAAGAATTGAATTTGGGGCTCCCCTTGGACAGGCCCCTCCTGGTGGCAATTGTCTCGGGAGGATGGGGGCTGCCTCCCGTTAGATGAGCACATAGACGCTCCAGTCCGCCCCAGCCAGCCGGGTCCCCTCCACATCTTCACATCACCCCCTGTGCCGGGAGCATCTGGGTTCCCCAGCCTGGTTTCCCACGAGCCTGCTGCTGGGGCTCCAGAATGATCCTGGCACTTGGTCAGCCGACTGTCCGTTCTCATTGTGGGAGCGGGGGGCGCAAGGCTGTCTGAGGCCCAGGTGCAGAACTGGCCCAGCATCGTCGCTTCTGCCGTGTTCGGTTGGCCAAAGCAAGTCGTGAGGCCAGTCAGGCTCAAAGCGGGTAATAGACTCCACCTCTGGATGGAGGTGCTGCCAAGCCACATTGCACAGGGTGTGAGGAGAGGAAGGGGAGAATCGGGGCCATTTTTGTCATCATGGCTTACGTTGTCCCAGGCTCACGAGAGGGGCTCAGGGAGCAATGACTTGTATTTCAGGGTCACATCCATCACCTCCACAGCCCTCCACCTCCTAGCAGGGCTGAGAGCCAGGGGGATGGAGGGATGAGGGATGGGGTTCACCCTCAGGACACCCCAGCTGTCAGGGCCCCTTGGAGGCAGCATAGAGCCAGCCCCCTCAGCAGGCACCAGTCTCCCCAGCTGTCATTGTCCCTCCACCCTTCGTGCACCATCAGATGCCCTCCATTGTCGCTGCTGCCGCTGTTAGTGCTTCTGTGGCCACACCTACGTGCCCAGGAGGACACCGTGCCACGGAGCTTCTGCCCCATCTTCCCACTCCCGGCAAGCGGGAAGAGTGAGGGGCCTTGTTGAAACACACGGCTTCTGCTTGGTAAATTGAGTCTCGCTGTAGAACACAGAGCCACGATGCCGTGGAGGGGCCTCGGCAGGAAGCAGAAAGGCCCAGAGGTGGGTGGGAGATGAGACGATGGAGGTGAGAGCTGAAGTTCCCACGTGCTGGGACAATAATGGCCCGCTAGGCCCCTGGATGGCACTAGCCATCTTTCCCTCACCCGGGCAGAGGCCCCTGCCAACAAGCCAGCTGTGTATGGCAGGACACACCGTACCGGTGAGGAAGGTGAGACCAAAGAGGGGAGTGACCCGCCCAAGGCCACTCAGCCACCCAGAGGCAGGGGATCCTGACCTTCAATTCTAGACTCTGTGTGCTGCTTCTCCCATCCCGCATCCTTTCCAGTGGTTTACTGATTTTTCCACAAAGCCTCACCTCGAAGTGAAGGCAGCTTTCACACCCTACCATGGAGGGTGCAGAGAAGAAAGGGGTGCGAGGTACAGCCGCCAGTGCCCCTCGTGATTGGGCATCCGCGTTCCCCCCCCCCCCACTCTGCGTCTTCTTACCTTGGACACATCATATGCTGTCACACCTCTGCACTTTTGTATGTGCTGTTCCTTCTTCCAGATATTCCTTCCCCACGCTCCCCAGACTGGCAAACTCCTACCCATCCTACAAGACCCAATCCAAGTGGCACCTCCCTCCAGGATCCCTCCCTGACTCCCCCAGCCCACTTGAGGCTCCTTTTAGCTCTTCTTCTTGTTGTTTTTGAAAGACAGTCTTCACCACTTGGGTGGGGCCGCGGGGAAATAAGCACTAACTCTCAGTCTCTGCTGCGGTGACAGCTGGCACAAGCTCCTCACAGGACAACTGGAGAATCCTCCAGATTTCAAATGCACGCACCCTTTGACCCGACAATTCCAATCTTAGGAATTTATTCCACAATAAACTCACTCACGTGCTCAGAGGAATCATATGGAACCTCTGCAGCCTTAGACGAGGTTGCGTGGCTCTCCATTGATTGACAAAGGTGACCCTCAGGATAAAGGAAGTGACAAAAGTCAGGCACAGAAATGGCAGGTGTGGATGTTCCTAACATGGTAAGAATATGAGGGAATATGCAGAACTGTGTGCTTGAATACGTACAGACTATGGATTTCCAGGGGGATACACTCCAGACAATGCTGAAAGTGGGTGCCTCTGGATTTTTTATACCTCCTCATGGATATGTTACCTTTTTACACAATAACAATAGCCTAGGGGTGGGAAGGAGATTGACCCTACAGCCTCTTGTCAAGTTCAGGTATTGTTCTCCATGCCCTCATATGGCCTTTTCAAAACACAGTCATACTAATAAACCGACAGGGAATGAGGAATCTCGGGGGGTCCTATTCTCCATGCACATCACCCTCTTACTTCAACCTGCATCCTGAGGGCTGGGACCGTGTCTGATTGATCCCTGCGCCTCCACTCCCATGTCCTGCCACCACAAAGGGCTTAGGAAACATCTGAGGGATGAATGGAGAAGTGGGGGAACAAATGCCTGAGGAGCCTGGGGTATGACCAGGACAGGCAGTCTCTGAGCTCAGACCTGGGTCAGCACAGGTGCCCTCCCCAGAGCTCTGCGAGCCTCCCAGGCATCCTGAACCCTCACTGGCAGGAAGCGGGGAACAGCCGACAAGAGGGGCTCTCTCCTCCCCTGCATACTCACCCCTACCTCCAGCATTCCTTTCTTGTCTTCACTCTCCAGCTTACCTGATCCTTTATTGGGGAAGTACAGACACGTGGCAGACAGTACAGACAGACACACAGACCAAAAGTGTGGAAAGAGCCGGGACTCAGGAGTCCCGCCTAGCTACCAACTTGCTGATAAGCCCTGGGCAACTCTCTTTGTCTCTTTGAGCTTCACTTTCCTCATCTGTAAATGGGGAGACTAAGCCCCCTTTCCAGGCTGCCCTGAGGATAAAATGAGGTCATGTGTGGAAACACATAGAAAGTGCCTGGCACATGGGTGGTGCACGTAATGTCATCCTTTCCCACTCTCTGATCCCTGACTCAGGGATTTATCAGCATCTGCAAAGACAAAGTGGGAACAGAGACACTGTTAAACAATAAACATTGTTAGAAAACTGTGTGTGTTAAAAATACCAAAGTAGCCACTGGAAACACAGAGATAGAAGGCATAATTTTCAAAGCAGTAGAGGGAAAAAAATGGAACAAAGGTAATTTGATCAATTAAAAAATGAAACACATCGAAATCATGATTAATTAAAAACACCAAAAAAGATGGCCAAATAAGTCCAAATGTATCAACTACAATAAACATTAATGTTTTTAACTCCCCTATTAAAAGGCAGAGACTCTCAGATGGGATTCTCACAATGCCCAGCTGCATGTGTTTACAAGAGGTAAAGCATCTCCAGAGATCCCTCTCGTTGGAGTCCCTGCCTGCCACCTCCCTCCACACCTCCCCTGTCCTGATGCTCCAGGCCTCTAGTCCTCAGGGCTGGTCATTGGGCCCCTTGCTCACTGGGTGGCTGAGGAGCACTTTGTGGTCACTCCAGATGGGGCTGGTTGGTGATTGCAGCCACCTTGTCAGTCACCTCTGTTCTGCAAGTCAGGAAGGAGGCTCATTCCTCAATTGTCCCACCTTCCAGGAGCAGGTAACTGGCTACAAAGTTGCTGCTTTCAGCAACTCTGAGAGCAGCTGCACACAACTAAGGTGGGATGGAAGCCCCTCCTGGGGTCTCTCATCCCAGGCACCATGCTCCTGGAGCCCATGTGCACAGATCGTAGTATCAGGACTCAGACCTGCTCCAAATGCCCTTGGTCCACTGTCTGCTGGACCGAAATAGAAGACTTCCATCTTCCCTTCAAAGAAGGGGGAGAGGATCAGAAAAAGGAGTCTTCAGAATTAGAGCATTAGCGCTGGAGCTTGTCTGGGCCAACAATTCCTTATTACAAGTGGGGAGGCCCGGAGAGGAGGGGTGACCTGCCTGAGAGCGCACACCATGTTAAGGACAGCTCACCCCCATGCAACCCCAAATTTGCTCATTCAAATATTGCCTTCATGAATTTTGCCATCACTAGGTACACACTAAAAGCATATTTGATTTTTTTAAAATAATTTTTTTTAACAAAAACATCTTTAAGTTTTCTTACCAAAATCTACGTCATCTGAAATGAAACTTTTTATCACTTGCCATAATTAGAAGGTAATCCATAAAATAAAATAGAATTAAAAAAGAGTTAATTTCTCGTTAGAAACTGTTGTCATTCTACACTGTGAGTTTCAGGCCTGTTCTTTCTAGATTGGCAAGTTCCAGAGAGTGTTAAGGACCCCTCAGCACCTTGCTGAGCCTTTCTCCTTTGTACAGTTACAAGGATTGAAAGAGACACGGACAAGGAGGTTCTCTCCCTGTTACTTCGCGTTGTTTAATGTGCTTCTGTTACTGAACCAAGTGCACTCGCCTCCTTGTGAGTTAAATAAGACTGTACACCAGTGGAAGTTGTCTCACAAAGTAAAGCATATTTGCAGCAAGTAGGAGGCCATGAGGAATCATTTCCACAGTTATGGTGTCCCTGAACAAAGGGAAGCAGGAACTTTTATTTCGGTTGGGGAATGAATATTCAAATAGCAGGTATTTGCTTGCACAGGCTCAGTTGGAGAACATGCTTCCACATAATGAGGCCTAAGCTCCTCCTGGAGAGATCTTTGCATTAAAAATAAGACAAAGGTCGGACAGCTAATTTTTGACGGAAAGTCTCTTCAATAATTGGTGTTGGGAAAACTGGACAGCCACACGCAAAAGAATGAAAGTGGACCATCTGCTATTGCCATTCACAAAAATTAACTCAAAATGGATCAAAAACCTGAAGGTGAGACCTGAAACTATAAAACTCATAGAAGAAAATATAGGCAACACACTATTTGACATTGGTCATAAAGGAATCTTTTTGGATGCCATGCCTACTAGGACTAGGGAAACTAAAGAAAAATTCAGCAAGTGGAACTTCATCAGATTAAAGAGCTTCTACAAGACAAATGAAATCAGGATCAAAATGAATAGACAACCCACGAGCTGGGAGAAAATATTTGCAAAACGTATATCTGACAAGGGGTTAATCTCCATAATATATAAAGAACTCACACAACTGAACAACAAAACAACAAACAACCCGATCAAAAAATGGGCAGAGGAAATGAACAGACACTTCTCCAAAGAAGATATACAGATGGCCAATAGGCGTACATATGAAAAGATGTTCAACATCACTAATCATCAGGGAAATACAAATCAAAACAACACTAAGATATCACCTCACGCCCGTTAGAATGGCTATAATCACCAAGACAAAAAACAAGTGTTGGAGAGGATGTGGAGAAACGGGAACCCTCATACACAGCTGGTGGGAATGCAAACTGGTGCAGCCTCTATGGAAAACGGTATGGAGATTCCTCAAAGACTTAAAAATAGAAATACCCTATGATCCAGCTATCCCACTACTGGGAATCTATCCAATGCACCTGAAATCAACAATCCAAAGAGGCTTATGCACCCCTATGTTCATTGCAGCATTATTCACTATAGCCAAGAAGTGGAAGCAACCCAAGTGTCCCTCGACTGATGATTGGATCAAGAAGATGTGGTATATATATACCATGGAATACTACTCAGCCATAAAAAAAGACAAAATCATCCCATTTGCAACAACATGGATGGACCTGGAGAGTATTATGTTAAGTGAAATAAGCCAGAAAGAGAAAGACAAACACTGTATGCTCTCACTCATATGTGGAAGATAAACAAACACATGGACAGAGAAAATTGTACTGTGGTTACCAGGGGCAATAGGGGTGGGGGTGGGCACAAGGGGTGAAGGGAGACATGTATATGGTGATTGACAAACAAAAATGTACAACCAAAATTTCACAATGTTATAAACTATTAAGACATCAATAAAAAAAATAAGGCAAAGGTTGTGGGTGTAGCTCTTGTGGGGAGGCTTGGCCAGTTTCAGGATGGCTGGTGGTTACATCTCCTTAACTTCTAAATTACATTCGTATGTAAATACTGGTTTTTCAAACCTTTGTATCCCTGAACTTCACAAGGCAAATAGAAGTTACAAACTGCTAAAAGCCCAGGTGGCCTCAAGCTGGGTTCACACTGAAGTTTTGGCTAATTACCAGTTCTTGAGGTTTGTTACAGGGAAACTGATATCCAGAGACGATAAGAAGCTAAAGCTTCCCGGACCTCAACTCCTTGGCTTCCTGGCACTGAAATCCACCCTCCACCACAGACAGACAACCAAGGACACCCACCTGCAATTCCCTCATCTTGCCCTCCTCCTCCCTCCAAGCAGCCTCACGAGGCCAAACACAGGCTGGTGGGCAAGCGCCGCCCAGCACCCCCTCCCTACAAGCAGCCATGTTCCTCACAACCTTTGAAACCCCTTTCCCTCCCATCTTTCGGGGAGACAGGACAAATCTGAGAGCTCTCGTCTCCCGGCTGATGTCACCGGAAATAAAAACTCTTTCTTTGCCGTAAGCCTGGTGTTCTGGTTTTATTTGGCCCCTCTTGTGTGGTGGGTAAGGAACCTGGATATGTGTCCAGTAACATTGTCACCACAGTGACTCTGAAGGAAGGGCAGCTTTAATAGTCCTCCCCGTGGGAGGAACGTGCACGGTAGGGGTCATCTCACCAACTGTGCCCTTTTGCAGACAGGGAGCCTGGGGCCCTGAGACCAGGCCTTCTCCCTCAGACTCTGGGCACACAGTGTCTGCAGCCCCATCAGGGGCCTGTGAACATGTCTGAGATGGGAGTGGGGGAGGGAAGAAAACAACACACTGAGACACCAAAATGAATGAATGTTTAAATGTCCACAGGACTTCACATTAGTCAACTAGTCAACTGCATCCCAGCTCTGCTCTTGTATGGTTAGACACAAATTCCACTTAATGAGGCGTGTGGGTGACTTCTATCTAATATGTTTGATGTGATGCGGCATGGATATGCCAAAACAGGACCTGGTGGAAGTCTTAAAATAGCCCTGCCCACAAAAAGTAAGCGGTCTGCCAAAGAGCCCACATTCATTCATTCAACAAGCTCTGAATCTGTGAAGCCAGCAGAGCCCACTAAGGGGCCCTGATTCTGCCCAGGGGTAGCTCTGAGTCACCCTTGCCTCTGGCCCTCATTTCTTGGTATCCTGTGTGAACTTGACTCTTCCGTCCACCTCCGCCAGGCCAGGGTCCCTCCCGTACACATGGGAAAACTGAGCCTCAGAGAGAGCAGGGCAGGCTTGAGGTCACAGAGATTCACCCAGTTAGTGGCAGAGCAGGGACTGGTACCCAGACCTTCGGCCTGTGCCTCTCCTGGAAGCAGGCAGGCCTGCATCCCCCAGGGACCCTCTCCCAGCTCCTCATGAATATCTACACAGCTGACCCCGGCCTCCGCCTTCCAGAGTCTGAAGGAAGCCCATTACAGATTCATGTTGCACCGCCTGCATTTCTAATTAAGAGAACACAGTTGTTCTACTTTTAACATCGCTCACATACCACCTCCGAGTGCCGCCCCTCGCTCCCACCTCTGTAAGCGGTGTCTTCGCCTCCCAAGAGCATGATGAGCGCCAGCTCTCTCGTCTGTTACTTGGCATGAGTCATCTTTCGGAGTGCCCTTCAGAACGTGGGTAACTTGAATCGCTTGTTCTGAGGTCCCTGACAGACGCTTCCCCCATTAGGCAAAGAGCGCCCGCCCAGTTAGCGCCTGGACCAGGCTGGAGGCTGAGGCTGAGGCCCCTGCTGACCATGACCCTTAGAACACAGTCCAGTCCCGCCAGGCCCCTGCTCTGCTGCTGACTCACCTCCCGCAGCTCCCCCACCCGCCCCCCTGCAGCCTAGGATTGCTGGATAAAATACGGGGTGCCCAGTTCCACTGGAATTTCAGATGAACAACAAATTATTTCTCAGTATAAGTATGTCCCATGCAGCATTTGGGACATACTTCCATAAAAAATCATTCACTGTTTATCTGAAATTCTAATTTCAGAAATTTAACTGCGTGCCCTGCATTTTTGTTTGCTAAATCTGGCAACCCTACTCTAGCCACACTCCCCCTTGCTGTTCCACAAGCACACTGATAGCATTCCCACCGCAGGGCCTTGACACATGCTGTTTCTTCAGCCTGGAGCACGCCTCCTGCCCCATCTTTGCTGATTCCTTGACGCTGAGATCTCAACTCAAACGTTGCTGCTGCAGAAAAGTCTTCCCTGACCGCCAGCCTGAAGTAGTGTGCCCCCCACCGCCTCACCCTCTCTCCTATGGTCTTGTTCTGTGTTTCTCGTGGCATTTAGCTCTCTCTCTGAAACGAAGCCTTTTCCGTCTCCCCCACTACACTGTCAGCTCCGTGGGAGCAGCTGAGTGTGCCTAGCAGAGGGCCAGACACGTGCACGTTTGTTGGATATTTCCAAGCCCTCCTGCAAAAGACGTTTCATTTTGCCCACACTGCAGCAGAGGAAACTGAGGATCAGAGAGGTGGACGACCTTTTCCTGGTCTCCAGCTGGCCCTTTATATGCCAGGAACTCTCCCCAGTATTTTCCATGAATTAACTCACTCAATCTCAAATTGGCCCAAACGATGGAGGCACTGTTATTGCTTCCATTTCCCCGGTAAGGAAACTAGGCACAGAGAGGTTTGGCAACTTGCTTACGGTCACACAGCTGATGAGAAGCGGAGTCAGGTTTGGAACCCAGGCCTTCTGACTCCAGAGACTGCACAGAGACAACAGTGGCCTGTCCAGCCCCTCACTTCACTCACATAAATGTTTACAATAGACCCACAGAAGCCCTGCCTCAGCCACACAACCCCAACACTCTCTTCACTACAGCCATGCCCTTCCCTGCTACTACCAGGGATGTGCATGCCCAGCATGCGCACACACATAACTCTTGTCCTCTCCCTGATCATCTTTGCAAGTGCTGTTTCCTCTTCTTGGGAACACATCCCTCTTTCTTGTCCACAGAAAAACCTTTTACTATTCCATCAAGATGCCTGAGCAAGTGTCCCCTCTTCCAGGCAGCCCTCCTTGACCATCCCCTCCCCTACACGGCACGAGGATGTTGATTTCGGTTTACAACACTAAAACATTGTAAACCGCCCATTCACTGGGGACTGGTTTAGTGACTTAGCTGCGTCTGTGCCAGGCAATGGCCTCTGCCTCCATCTGCAGCTTCATCTGGCACCGTCCTCTCCATGCTCTCTGCCCGCAGCCACAGTAGCCACATTCCCTCGGCTCAGAGCCTTTGCACACACCGTGCCCAGGGCGCCCATCACTTCCCCTCCCCTCATTGCTTGGTTAACTCACCCTTCAAATCCCAGCCCAGTCATCACTTCCTTGGGGGGCCCTCCCACCCCAGCCAAATCCCCCAACGATGTGGATCCCCCAGGAACCTGTCATATCTGCAGTGGTCCCTGTGTTGGTGTGACTCTTGGTTTATCTTTTTCCCCAATTGGATTGTAAGCTCCACAAAGGTAGAAATGTATCTGTTTTGTTTCCCAGTGTAAACCCAGAGCATGGCACAGTGCCTGGCACGTAGCAGGTGCTCAATATTCGTTGAATGGATGTATAAATTAATGAGTGACTAATGGATATAGACCCAGCCTTATTAACATGGCAAGATGCCCAGGATATATTTACATGCATGAAGAACAAAGGTTACAAAATCTCTACAGCTTGCTGACGTTTCTGTAAGAAAAGCTATTTCTGTGTGCATATATATATATATACAAGAAAAAAAACCTTGGAAGAAAGAACAGCAAATTGGAAACAGAGTCAGCAAGCAGCAGAGGGGCCACAGGTGATGATCCCTTTCTTCCGGCTTATCTGTACTTTCTCCTGCAATTACCTCAGATTACTCTGTAACTAGAAAAGTGCACACACGTCACCAGGGGGTCTTGTGAAATGCAGGTTCCGATCCAGCAGGTCTGGGGCGGGGCCTGAGAGTCTGCATTTCTAACAGGCTCCCAGGTGATGCCCATGCTGCTGATTGGAAGACCAGAGTCTGGGTCTCGAGGCTGTAGGGTATTGAACAGAGATGAAGGAGAAGGACGAGGAAGGGGAGGGGAGGAGGAGGAGGAGGAAGGGGAGGAGGAGGAGGGGAAAGGGGAGGAGGGGGAGGATGGTGAGGAGGAGGAGAAGGAAGGGGGAGGAGAAAGGGGAGGAGGAGGTGGAAGGGGAGGAGAAGGAGTAGGAAGGGGAGGAGGAGGAGGATGGGGAGGAGGAGCAAGGGGAGGAGGAGGAGAAAGAGGAGGAGAAAGGGGAGGAGAAGGAGTAGGAAGGGGAGGAGGAGGAGGGTGGGGAGGAGGGGAGGGGAAGGGGAGGAGGGGGAGGGAAAGGGGAGGAGGGGGAGGATGGGGAAGAGGAGGAGGAGGAAGGGGAGGAGGAAGAAGAGGAGGAGGAGGAAGGAGAGGAGGAGAAGGGGAAGGGGAGGAGGAGGAGAGGGAGGAAAGGGAGGAGAGGGGAGGAGGAGAAAGAGAAGGGGAGGAGGGGAGGAGAGGGGAGGAGGAGAAAGAGAAGGGGAGGAGGGGAGGAGGGGGATGGGAGGAGGAGAAGAGGGATGGGAGGAGGAGGAGGGGAAGGGAGAAGGAGGGGAAGGGAGGAGGAGGGGAAGGGAGAAGGAGGGGAAGGGAGGAGGAGGGGAAGGGAGGAGGAGGGGAGGGGAGGGAAGAGGAGGAGGGGAAGGGAGGAGGAGGAGGGGAAGGGAGGAGGAGGGGAGGGGAGGGAAGAGGAGGAGGGGAAGGGAGGAGGAGGAGGGGAAGAGGAGGAGGGAAGGGAGGAGGAGGAGGGGAAGGGAGGAGGAGGGAAGGGAGGAGGAGGGGAAGGGAGGAGGAGGAGGATGGGGAGGAAGAGGAGGAGGGAAGGGAGGAGGAGGAGGGAAGGGAGGAGGAGGGGAAGGGAGGAGGAGGAGGATGGGGAGGAAGAGGAGGATGGGGAGGAAGAGGAGGATGGGGAGGAAGAGGAGGAGGGGAAGGGAGGAGGAGGAGGGGAAGGGAGGAGGAGGGGAAGGGAGGAGGAGGGGAAGGGAGGAGGAGGGGAAGGGAGGAGGAGGGGAAGGGAGGAGGAGGGGAAGGGAGGAGGAGGAGGATGGAGGGGAAGGGAGGAGGAGGAGGGGAAGGGAGGAGGAGGGGAAGGGAGGAGGAGGAGGATGGGGAGGAAGAGGAGGAGGGGATGGGAGGAGGAGGAGGGGAAGGGAGGAGGAGGAGGAGGAGGGAAGGGAGGAGGACGAGGATGGGGAGGAGGAGGAGGAGGGGAAGGGAAGAGGAGGAGGGAAGGGAGGAGGAGGAGGGAAAGGAGGAGGAGGGGAAGGGAGGAGGAGGAGGGGATGGGAGGAGGAGGATGAGGGGAGGAGGAGGGGAAGGGAGGAGGAGGAGAGGAAGGGAGGAGGAGGAGGGGGAGGAGGAGGGGGAGGAAGAAGAGAAATTTCGAGAGTCAGGACCTCTGCCCCTGTGGAAGAGCCGAGGGGAGAAGAGAGAAGACAAACAGAAGGACAGACAGACCAACCCAGGGGCTGCCGGGGTCATCCCCAGGGCACGGGGGACTTGGCGGTGGGAGGAGGTGAGGAGACGTGGCAGGTGGGCTGGAGGGAGGATTCAGCCTGACACAGGGTCCGGCAGGAGGAGCCCCTCCTCTGACCGAGTGTCTCTTCGTGACCAGCGATCTCCGCAGGCCGGCCTCCCGTCTCCTCCCAGACGCTCCAAATCAGGCGGGGGCACCGGGAGCTGCTGGCGTGTCCTTCGGAGCCTCCCCGTGGGGGAGGGTGGTTAACCCGGGCCGGGGTCTGGAGAGGAGGCGGCCCGCTGGCTCCCCAGCCCAGCTTAGCCGTGGCCTCTGAGGCCCCAACCTCTCCACTGCTGAGGGCGGGCAGCCCCTCAGGGTTGGTCAGCAGATGGCTTCCCTGTGGACACGGCTCCGGTGGGCAGGTGGGGTCCGGGCCCGGGGTCTGCTCCTCTCCTGGCCCCTCAGCCCCTCAGCCCTGGGAGCACCTGGTCAGAACGAGGGGAACACTGAGGCCCGGGAGGGGGGGAGGGCCGGAAGCAGAGGACTGGGGGAGCCTGGTCGAAGGACAAAGGGGCAGAGGGGAGGTGAGGGCACGTGTTATCCCCAGATAGTCCCGTCCACTCCCCTTGGACCGCCCAGTCACCTGTGGGCTCCCACCCAGGGCGTACCGCTCACACACACTCACCCCCAGAATAACCCTCCGAGCCCGTTTTTAAACACGTCACACTCCTGCTCAGGCATCATCCACGGCTCCCATTGCCCACAGGAGAGGTTTCACAACTTCTTGTCCGCTCCCTCAAAGAATTTTGACAAGACTCTCTCCTCCCAACCTTTCTAAGTTGACACCTGTAATTTTTCACCTTTTGTTTAAAGGTACACAGGTTTCCTGCTATCTGAAAGCAGAGCGTTCCTAGGTAACATTTTGTGAGCCGAAAGGACAGAAAGCGAAGAATTACCATTAATTTATATGGGGAAAATATTGGAGCGTTTGGACCCCCAAAATAACCTACCAAAATAAATCAAGATAACGCCCAGAGGCTCACAGACACGGTTCAAACTCTGGGGCCTGAGGCTGAGACGCTGAGCGTGGTTCCCGGGAGGGAGCCTGGGGGCACCCCGCTCGCGCCTCGGGGGGCTCGCTGCAAACCACACGCTGAGCACTGTTTTCGCCGCCTTTTTTGGTAAAAGCGAAAATCCTCTTTGGATTTCCTTCCGTTGGCGACCACAGGTACTAATGTAGGTCTTGCGTAAAAGTGAAGCGGAGTGAGGTGAAGTTTCAGGTAGCGAGAAACTGTACTTTACAGGAAATAGAACATGAAACATTTTACAGGAGGAAGCACAGTGAGGATTGACCATAACTCAACTGTTTTACGATGTGACTTGATAACATGTTTTAATCATCAAATTGAATAACTCACTCAGAATCTGAAATTATGTGAAATTTTATGAATGGGTTCTATCTGTTTTGGAATTCAAAATGTGAGAAACCTGAAAAAGAGTCCAGTTAGATTGGGAAGAATCCACTTTACTGCCTTCTACGCTTCGGCTGTCCTCAGTTCAGAACATCTCACCCAGCAGTGCGAACCCCTGGAGGGTGTCACAAGACGGGGAGAGATGGGTGGTTTGAAGGTAGTGATCCCAGTCACCCCAAATCAGGGCTTCCTGTCATGCCCTGTTTGGGGGCCAGGAGCTTTCGATACCAGCCCAATATGCCATAACTCTATTCCAAATGGGTGAGCGTTCGAACCCAGGCCACCACCCATTCCTCCCCACCACTCAATACCGTCCCCACATGAGGCTAGAAGCTTCTGACCTTGTGCTCAAACCAGCCCCTCTGCTGAGATGCCCATCGTTCCAATCCTGGTTCTGACTCCCCTCCTCCCGAGAGCTTCCTCCAACCCACCAACCTGGCACGGTCCCTTCTCTGAGGCTCCAGCACCTTCTACCCCACAGAGGGGCTGTGAGCCTCGTCTGTCTCCCTCTCTGCCCTCCTAGAGAAGCCCCGTCTGACTCGTCCCTCTGCCCCACCCTGCCAGCTCCTTGGGAAGGTGCCAGCATATGACTTGAGCTGACAAATGCTTGGAGAATAAATAAATGAGCAAGCAGGGCACTGATAAAGGATGCCCACATCCCTTGGAGGTGATGACAGCAGCTCAACTTTCCTGGCTCAGGGAACAAGATTACTGAGTTGGCAGCCAACATGAATCTGCCTCCAACTTGGGGGCCCAAGAGACGGCCCGTGATAATTTTCCTTTGATCTAGACCACGCGCTCCCATTGCGTTCCCCTCCTCAACACGATGGGAGATGGCATTTCAGTGGTTCCTGAAAACGTAATGAAATGTTTACATTTACACATTTAAAGACCCTCGGTCCCCACGCAATCCCCCTGCCCACTGCCTCCGGGACCCGGTGGGCAGTAGGAACAGGCAGCTGGGGCTGTGACGGCTGTCTGCTCCTCCCGCATTTTAAGATGCTTCAGCCCCAAACTTATAATTCTGAAGTGGAAGAAAACTCTGCTGGCACACGCAGCATCTTTTAGCCACTCCCTCTGTCTCTCCCTCTATCTGTATCCATCCGGGGCAAGTTGCCAGGGAAAAGCTGACACCCTCACATCTCGGATTACAGGTGGGCTAAACCCAGTCTTTCCCCATCCCTAAAATGAGGGACTTGGAGTAGATTACGGGTGACGATGGGCCTCCTCCCCTGGGCCAATACCGGCTGACTGGCAGTGCTGCCCGGAATGCTGGGTTGTGAGGAATTCTGAGGCAGAGTCCTGCTGCCGCAGGAAAGAGTGCTGGGAGCGATTAGCAGTGTCTGCCAGGGCCACGGGAAGGGGGTGGAGATACACGCGCCAGAATTTTACCATTTATGAAGAAACTCAGAGATTGCAAACTGGTGGCCTAAGGGCGGGTTTCTTTGGCCCACATAGTTTGTTTTTTATATTTTTTAACTTGAATTTGGTTACCATTATTTATAAAGTGGAAGGTTTTACCCCACAAAAGCTGGATTTTTGGAGTCTCTAGGAAACCTGAAAAGTTGGCCTCACTGGGCTTTGTTCCCGTCTGGCAGCTGGAGCCGAGTGGGTGCAGCCATGCCCTCAGGTCGCCAGTCCGTGCCCCGGCCCCTCACTGGGCCGTGTCAGCCACCTGGCCCGTCCCACCTGCGTTGATGAGCCTGGACTTCACTAGGCCCGGCGAGCGGTGGAGGGGACTGCTGTCACAAGACCCCCAGAGCCTGCGTGTCACGGCCCCCAGGAGAGTGAGGAGGGCTGCTTCCACCGCCCGCGGGGAGGAGGAGGAACAGCAGTGTCGACTGAGCACCGATGTCTGCTCACCGCCGGCCGGGGGTCTCAACAAGGGAGCGCGTCAGACGCCCACAGCAAACCTACGGAGGAGGTCATGTATAATCGCCATCTTGCAGACGGGGAAACTGAGGCTCAGAGAGGTGGCGTGAAGGACCCACGGTCAGCGTCGCCCGGCTGGTAAGTGGCAGAGGCAGGAGCTCTACGTGGTGCCTGGGCCCTGCCCCGGGCTCACCCGCTGCTGCCGTTCGCCTCCGACGCCCTGTCCTCCCTGGAGGAGGACCCAGAGGGAGGGCTGCCGCTGCCCTGGGGCCATCGCGCCTCAGCGCAGGGAAGCAACGCGTCTGTCGCGTCCATCTTCCTGGTTCTTCTTGCTTTCAGTAAAGGCTCCCCAAACGAAAGCTGTCACCTGACGAGGCTGCCAATGAAATCCTCCACGGAATCGTATTTGCTGATTACATACACCACACAACTTAACAAAATACTAGACAGTCGCCAGACCCACGGTCTCAGGTTTTGTTTTCTTCCCTTTTCTCACTCCATAGCTACGATTGCTCACTGCATTTGATGTTGAAATTGTGGATCTACACGGGCCCCTTGAGAATTAACCGTAGGGAGAAATGCTCACAGCGATTTGTTGATCCGTCCGCGTGAGTTCTCTTAGCTGCTGTGCCATCCAGTCGGGGGGAGGCCTTAAATGTCAGGAGAAGGGGCTGGGACATGGGGTGTTACTCAGGTGTGACCCTGGGCTGGTCCCTTCCTGTCTCTGGGCCTTGGTTTTCCCATCTGAACAATGAGGGAGTTGAACTGGAGCAAAATTTTATTTTGGAAGCAGACTACTTCAGACAAAATATCAATATATAAAATATCAAAGTGTATTTTGAATAAAGAGCTGTCACAGATCAATAAGAAAAAAGACAACCATGGGGCCGGCCCTGTGGCGCAAGCGGTTGGGTGGGCACGCTCCGCTGCGGCGGCCCCAGGGTTCGCTGGTTTAGATCCCGGGCACACACCGATGCACCGCTTGGCAAGCCATGCTGTGGCGGCATCCCATATAAACGTGGAGGAAGATGTGCATGGATGATAGCCCACCGCCGGTCTTCCTCAGCAAAAAGAGGAGGATTGGCAGATGTTAGCTCAGGGCCAATCTTCCTCACAAAAAAGAAAAAAGACAACCATGATAGAGTTGCAGGAATGACCTGGAGTTGGTTACCCAAAAACTACTAAGGCTAGCAGGCTCAGGAGGCGGGGCCGCACCCCAGCCTCACTTGGAGAAGCAAGATTTGCCAGCATGTTTTTAAGCCATCACAGGAGTGAACACATGCTCCTTGAGCAAGGACCAGCAAGGAGGCTCTGGGGTGGACGAGAGTGGGTGGGAGAAGTCAGAGAGGCAGACAGGGAGTCCACGTGCCCAGCGCTTCGTGGGCCATGGTGTGGGCTCTGCTAAGCACAGTCCATAGCTGTGTCGCTAATAGACTGGAGGCAGCAGGGAGGCAGTGGGGACCAGGAAACAGGCTGGTGCTGTCTCTGGGAGAGATGATGGGTGTGGACCAGGGTGGGGTGGTCTCAGGGTCCAGGCTGTATCTTGAAGGTAGAGGGGTCAGGGCACCACAGGGGAGGTATCTGGTGCCCAGGGTGGCAGAGTGGCTGGAGGGGAAAGATGGGAAGGTGGGAGCAGGCTGATGGTCCAAGGTGAGCTGGACATGCTGGTGACACGGCAGAGACTGGGGCCCAGTGTGGACTGGATTGGGGCTGCCAGTCGGGCAGGGCTGGGCTGTGTGGCGCTCGTCACCAGGTGGTGCTGGTGCGGCCATGACAGGAGCAGCCACTGGGGGGTGGCAGAGGAGAAACTGAGGCAGACCCTTCATTCTAGAGAGCGACAGGCCCTGCCGAGCAGCAGAGGCCCAGGGCTGAGGCCCAGGGAGGCACAGACTGAGAAGCCAGGTTTGGCTTGCAGAGCCTGCCTGTCTTTCTTTACTCCTTATGAGTTTTTAAATTTTATTTACTTTGTTTATTCATGGTTCAAAATGCAAAAACACCAGTTTTTTTTATTGAGGTGAAATTCACATAACATAAAATTAGTCATTTTAAAGTACACAATTCAGTGGCATTTAGTACACTGACAATGTTGAAAGCACCAAAGAGATTCACAATGAAGTCTCCTTCCCTCCCCATCTCTCCCAGTTCCTTGTGTGTCCTTCAGAGATAGTTCATCCCCAGATCTCTGTATAAGTATATATATGTATATGTGTGTATATATGTCTGTATATGTATACATGCATATATTACTTTCATTTTACAGCTGAGGAAACTGAGGCACAGAGAGACTAACTTACCCAAGGACACACAGCTAGTGAGTGGTATAGCCAGAGTTTGAACCTACCAGTCTACCGTATTTAACATCTGTGAGATCCTCAGTTTTTTAAATAGCTTGTACAATTTTTTAAAAATTAAACTGTTTATTTTGGTAGATATACTTGTAGATTCATGTGACGTGTAAGAAATAATACAGAGAGACCTCACGCACCCTGTTCCCCCAAAGGTAACATCTTGCAAAACCAAAGTAAATATCACAGCTAGGACATTGGCATTGATACAATCCACCCACCTCGTTCAGTATAATGTTTAAAAAAATTTTTTAATTGGTTGCAAACATTTAAAAATCAGGAGATTTTAGGGGCCAACCCGGTGGCATAATGGTTAAGTTCTCGCTCTGCTTCGGCGGCCTGGGGTTCGCAGGTTTGGATCCCGGGCGCGGACCGATGCACCGCTTGTCAAGCCATGCTGTGGCAGTGTCCCATATAAAGCAGAGGAAGATGGGCATGGATGTTAGCCCAGGGCCAATCTTCCTCAGCAAAAAGAGGAGGATTGGCAACAGATGTTAGCTCAGGGCTAATCTTCCTACCCGCTCCCAAAAAGAGAAAAATCAGAAGATTTTACAAAACCTGTTAGATTTCTGTCTTCTCTTGAGCCATGAGATGACAAGGCCTCCCCCCAGAAGCCAATCTTGAGAGGTTTCAGTACAGCCAGTTTGTTGAGGGCTGTCTGTTCTGGGCACGGGGAGTGGGACAGGGGAGGGAAAGCAGCCAACCAAGCGTGCAATACCCACCAGGGGCAACTCAGCCCAGTCCTGCTGGGGACTCTGGAGACAGAGCAGAACACTCCCCAGTGTTACTGCCCCCCACAAGGGCGAGGAAGCAGGTGCTTATCCACTGACCCCCATCTGCTGCTGGCTGAGGGCTGCTCCCGGCGCAGGTGGGGAGGGGCTGTCGATTCTCCAGCCCTGCCAGCTGCCTCTGAGCCACAAGAACGGGCACTGGGCCACCAGAAGCAGTGCTCAGAGCAGAGAGATGCAGCTGCTGGCCGCTGGCAAACAAGGCTGTGTGCAGTGCAGGCCTGGAGGGGCGGGGTTGGGGGGGTCAGTGTCTACAACAGGACTCCCATTCCCAGGGCCCACGGCAGTGCCTGGCGTGGAAAGGTGCTTGGTCAGTGCTGGAGAGACAGAGTGAATAGGTGAGTGCCAGGGAGCAAACACAAGGGCACTGCTGCACACCTGGCCTTCACAGCAGCTCCGTGCTGGTGAGAGTCGGAGGTGCTGGACCCCATGCTCACTGTGCAGTGAGAACAGGAGCAGCCGAGAGGGTGGCTAGAGCCAGACTTCTGGGTTCCGAGGGTTCAAATCCCAGCTCTGCCCATGACTGGCTGTGCAGCCTTGGGCAAGCCCTCCACCTCTCTTGACCTCAGTTTCCACAACCATAAAATGGGATAGTGAGCCCCACAGGGCCCACGAGAGGACAAAGTGAACTGGATCACGTGGCATGTTTGGCAGAGTTAACACGGGGAAGGGGCCGCTGTTCTTTCCGTGTTCTGTGCGCAGGCCCTGTGCTGGGTGCTTACACAACTGATCCATGTCTCTGGCAGTGTGATGGGTTAATTACCACCCACTTGTGTAGACTGGGACAGGGCCCAAGGCCACAGGCTGGTCAGGAGCTGAGCTGGGTTCACACTCACGCGTGTTGCTTCCCCAGGATGACCAGGATTCGACCAATTGTGGTCACTTCCTGGCTGTGTGAGTGAGACCTGGGCCTCAGTTTCCCCATCTGGAGAACAGAGCTAACGAGAAGTACTTTCTAGAAGAGTTGTTAATGGGATTGGGGATGAGGGCCACCTCCAGGCGGCCCTTTGCAGAGAGCCTTGGGAAGGGGGTGGAGCACTGTGCACCTCAGTGGGAGCCCAGGAGGATACACCTGCTGCTGAATGGGCTCCTGCCACACCTGTTGCCCAGGCCCGGGGGGTGGGGCAGAAGGGGTACTGCCTGGTTTTTGCACAGACCCCAAACTCTGTGCCAGGCTCAATATCACATGGCTCCTCATCAAGATACAAACCCCAACCTTGCCTCCCTGTGTAGCTCCCCCATAAGACTGCCAGAGCAAACCCCAACATTAGAGTGCTCCAGCTCTCCAAAGTTGTGTCCTAGAAAACACAACCCCTCAAAGCCAACACCCCACTAATAGGACAAATGTGCCTCCCTTGCATGAAGCCTGCCTCTCCCCAAAACAGTGCCCTCCCCCCCCAAATCAAGACCTCTAGCAGCCAGCCTAGGGGCCAGTGACCCTGTGACATTCCGCAGGCCCTGGGCCCAATGAGGGGCTGGAGGAGGTGGCCCTGAGGCGGGAGGTCCCCGCCCACCTGGACCTTGACTGCCCACTCTCTTCCTGGCCTCCCCACAGAGCTGGCCTACCTCTCAGGCTCAGCCAGACATGTCCAGCCTCCAGGCACTGTGCTCTGGCCTGCCCCTGCGGCCCCTCCCCGAGAACCGGGGCCGCTGGGCTGGGGTGCCGCATGCCCCCGTCAGGACCCCCGGCCTCAGCCCTGTGGAGGAGCAGGTAAGAAGCTGGGCCCCTTTCCTGCGGGGACCCTTTGCCCTCTGGGTGGTCCGGTAGGCATTACCTCCTTCCTGCTCTCTCTGCAGGAAAAGAGAGAATCAACCTCCCCCACCTCGCCTCCAGGAGCTCCCAGTGGGGCGGCAGTAGGGTGGGGACCACGGTGGGCCAGACTCCATCACACCCGATATCCTTCACACTCTCCCCAACGGCCACCCTTGGGTGCGGGATTACCAACCCCATTTACTGATGAAGACCTGAGGCTCAAGGTCACCCAGCCAGTAAGCGGTGGCGCCATGGCAGCCTCCAGGCGGAGGAGGAGTGGGGCCAGTGTGAAGTGCCCCGAAGGCACAGCAGCGCCAGCATGTGCCTTCCTGCCCCAGACGCGCCAGAACTGTGAGGTTCTACCCCTTAATAGGTCAGCTCTGGTTTTCGTTGATGTGTCCCTCCCCCCAAATCTTCGAGCACGTGTGCAGCTGCGCGGTGGCGCCCGGGGAGGGACGGTGGTGCTGGAGAGGGTGGGCCGGCGGGGCAGTGCGCCCGGCAGAGGGCGCCAGGAGCGGGGCGCGCGGGCAAGCCACCGGCCCTGGGAGCCGCGCTCGCCTCCCTGTAAGCTGGGGAGGAAAACAATTACACCCCAGGAGACCAGATGAAGTGAAGCAGGTGACACTTATAAACATAGTTCTCTCCCCTTTCTTTACTAAAAATTACTCAGGAATTTCAGAAACAATTGGAAAGAGTAGAAAATAGAAACAACCCCAGGGAGGAAAATAGGAACGCCACCAACCCAGACAAACACTGCTGCGCCTCTGGCGGCTGCGCCCTAGACTGTCCGCAGAGAGCCGCCCACAAGGGGGCGGAGCGCGGGGGCGGGGCGCTGGGAAGGGAGGGGTCGGGGTTGGGGGTGGGGTGCCCGGCGCTCCGCCCCCTTCTCTCGGCCCTCCGGCCCGGCGCAGCCTGGTCGAAGCAGTGGTTCGAAGCTTGGTTGCCTGCTTGCTGGGCGCTAACGCCTCGCCCTCAGGCCCCCGGGGCGGGAGAGCTCTGCCACCTGCACATCTCAGGTGACACCCTTATGGCTGTGTGATGGTGTCTTGTGCTGGGAGGAGGGCACTGAGGAGCTGGGCCACCTCCCTTTGCCCATGTACGTCGCCGTTTGCTTGAAGTACACGAAGCCCTTGCAGTAGGGGCGACTTGCTGGTCTGGGGAGTTTGAGCTGTTGAAGGGGCGAAATCTCCAGTCGGGGTGCGCGGCTCAGCCAGCCTTCAGCTGTGCCTGTGAACTAATAAGATAGACAGACAGATGGTGATCTCTGCCTCCCCCCACTAGTACTTGGTCTTTGATCCTGGTTCCTGATACACCTCAGGAATTTCCTGGGTGATAGGAGTATCTTTTGTTCTAAGGAGGCCGGTCTTGGAGGGGCTTGGTCTCCAGAAAGACCAAGCCATGATTAGAAGTTTGGACGGCTCAGCCCCACCCCCATTCTCCAGAAAGGGGAGAGGGGCTGCAAATGGAGTTAATAATCAATCATGCCTACCTGCTAAAGCCTCTGTAACCTACGGGCTCGAGAGCTTCCGGGTTGCTGAACGCATGGAGGTGCTGGAAGGTGAAGAGCCAGAGAGGGCGTGGATGTTCTGGAGAGGCCACCTGCCCCCAGCTACGAAGAGCCTGAGCCACATTTTGGACCCAGGAAGTCGGGCTCCAGTTCAGGCCAGAGCTGGCCTAATGAAGGCTGGGCTAGAGTGGGTGCAGGGATGGGGTGATTGGAACAAGGCCAAGCCAAGTGGATCATGGCCATCATTTTTGGCAGAAATGATGCAGGTGGGTGAGGTTTGTGCCACAAGCACACTGCAAGGTTAGAATGCAAGTAAGGCATAGGCCGAATTCTTTCTCTCTCTCTCTCTCACACACACACGCACATGCACACACACACGCACACACCCCTGTCTGTGAGCTAAACAGAGTCACAGGCCACTATCCTTTTAGGTGATCAGCCACCACGCAGGAAAGACTTGTTCCATAGCAGGAGAAACATTATTCCCAAGACGGGATCCTGTCACTGTCTGTATCAGTCTCCTAGGGCTGCTGTAACAAATCACCACAAACGTAGTGGCTTTCAAACGGCTTGCATGTATTCCCTTACAATTCTGGGTGTTGGAAATCTGAAATGGGTTTCTCTGGGTTAAAGGCAAGAAATATTAGTGCAAATGCAAGGATATTGAAATTGTACTTGTTCTTTTGCTCTCTTATTGAGTCTCGTGATTCTCATTTTTTTGGCACAAATATCACATATCAGATTGTCTTGGTTTACATTTAAAAAGTTCATAATAGGGGCCGGCCTGGTGGCTCAGTGGTTAAGTGCGCGCACTCCACTTCGGTGGCCCGGGGTTCGCAGGTTCAGATCCCGGGTGCACACAGACGCACCGCTTATTAAGCCATGCTGTGGCAGTGTCCCATATAAAGTGGAGGAAGATGGGCACGGGTGTTAGCCCAGGGCCAGTCTTCCTCAGCAAAAAGAGGAGGATTGGCATCGGATGTTAGCTCAGGGCTGATCTTCCTCACAAAAAATAAACAAACAAACAAAGAAATAAATAAAAAGTTCATGATATATTTTTAGTAGCATTAAATATTTTATAAAGTGTCAAGTTAAAAAAATATATGCAGCAGGGCTGCATTCTTTCTGGAGGCTCTGAGGGGAGGGTCCCTCTCCTTGCTTTCCCGTTTCTGGAGGCCGCCTGCGTTCCTCGGCTCGGGGCCTCTTGCTCCACCTTCAAGCCAGCAGCGTAGCACATTCAGACCTCTCTGCTTCTGACCCTCCTGCTTCCCTCTTATAAGGACTCTTGTGATTACACAGGACTGCCCTGGATAATCCGGGATAATCTCTACATCTCAAAATCCTCGACTTCATCACATCTGCAAAGTCTCCTTTGCCATGTAATGTAACATATTCATAGGTTCCGGGGAGTAGGATGAAGGCATTTTGGGGGCCATTATTCTGCCCACCGCACCATCAGGCACCCAGAATTCCCCAAACCAACGGCTGAACAGCTTATGAATCAGGCCTCTGGCCCTAAAGGTACAAGCCACTAAGCTTGTTAAATTCTTATGCCTGTTAAGGCAAAGGAGTGGGGGAGGTCTGTAGAATACTCTTGAGTATGTCTTCAATACATCTACTTTCGCCAACAAGAACCTACTTGTAACGTGCATTATACGACTAACAGGCCACAATCTCCCCAATGAAAATTCACCTCTGCCATTCTGTATGCGGCACAGCAGACCCTCTGGTGTAGACCGGGATATGGAGAGCTGAAGGCTTGTGGCAGCATCCTGTGATTAGCATGCCAGATGACCACCCGGGGTGTGAATTCCCAGATAGGGCTCCCACTGGCTCTCCCTGTGTGTGCTGTGGCATTGCAAATAAGGAAGCTGCAAAGCTGAGGAGGGGGAGGAAGCAAGAAATACTCCCCAGGTTCTGCCTTGGAGGTCTTTAAAAGATCAGGTGGGTAGAGGGCCTGGCACCGTGTGTTGGGCAGTAGGCATTATCTCATCTAATCCTTCCAACTCCTCCGCCAAGTAGGCCATGCTGAGAGATAAGGGAGCTGAGGCCGAGGTGACAGCTAGTAGGTGGCAGGGCCAGGGGCTGACTCAGCTGTGTCTGTTGTACCGTGCTCATCAGGAAGCCACTGACCCCATCACTCCACCAGGCCTGTCCTCACTGTGCCGCCTCCTCTGCTGAGGTTCCCAAGGTTCGTGGGGGCACCTGGGCCTCCCCTCAGGCCTGCCACAGGCCTGCTGTGGGACCTCAGGCAGGTCACACAACCTGTCTGAGCGCCATGTTTTCATCTTACTGCTGAAAACTGCCCCCAGTCAGAGACTTGGAGTGTTGAATCCAGGCAGCACACAGAGCTGCTTCTTTTTTTATTTTTTCACCCAAGAAATATTAATTGCATGCCTATGATGTAACTCTAGACATAGAGGATAAAGTTATTGAACAAAAAATATAATAGAAGACAACTTTCCTGAACTAAGTAAAAACATGAAATTGCAGATAAAAAGATATCGTTTATCCTCAAAAGAAAAAGAAAGAAAACTTGATGTAGAATAGTTGACATTAAGACATTATCTAGGCTAAATTAGTGAATTTCAGGGGTAAAGAAAAATTCAGTGGTCATAAAATGGAAATCTTATCCAAGGGAAAATATGGCAAGCAGAGCTTTTGTGCTGCGTTTAGGATTCCGGAACTTGCCAGAATCTCCTTTATGTTTATGGCACACGTGCATTCATCTTAGAACAGACTGAATTTCGTACAGCCTTTAAATACATTTCAAAGAGTGGCTGGGCCCATTCTATCAATGATACAATTTAAAAGTCATTAATTTTGACAGGAACCTTAGCTGTGTTTTTTTGAGTTATATATACAGCGTTGCAAAAGCATTTGACACCGTTGAACCCCGGCCTTCCTTGTCTGGCACCTTAGTAAAACACCAAGTTTAGCCCAGGTGAGGAAGCAGCATTGCTGTGAAAATAGTGGACACAGTGGTTTCAGACTGCAGCTGCCACCTCGGAGCAGGCTGTGAAGTTGGTTAGGGGTTGCAATCAGTATTTGCTAGAAAATGAAATAAAAGCAGCTGGAATAGGGTAGAATATGTTAGGACCCAGGTGGTGAGGTTAAGTCTTGTGTGGAGCATGTGTACGTGTGCGTGTGTGTGTAATATATATTGCTTTTGAAACTCTTCTTTAAATATTTCGCTTGGCAAGCTCTGATCAGAAGCTATGTTAGTAAACGAGGCTCGTCTTGCCCGCCGCGCAGCGGGCCAGTCTCTGAGATGACGAGTTTGCGGTAGAGAAAGGGTTTGTTCACAAGGCAGCTGAGCAAGGCGATGGGAGAACAAATCTCAAGTCCACCTCCCAGGAATGGGGACTTGGGACATTTACGGGATAGAGGGGCAGGGTGGTCTGGAGTGTGGGGTAGGTGGCTGGAGGTGAGGAGAGGCGAGGTAGTTGATGATCTGAGCAGGCACAGGCCAGCTTCCCTGCTCTTCACGGGACGCATGGTCACAAAATGGTGGTGTTACCATGATCTGAGCGTGGCGTTTCCAGGCCCCTGACGTCCAAGGGTCACCTATCAGGCATCTGCGCAGGCCCAGTTGATGACTCAGTGGTCTTAACCGGCCTGAACTGGACAAGGAGTCAACTCTCAGTTCCTGAAAAACAACTGAAGCCCCCATTACCATGGAGACCCAAGCGTCAGAGATGTTATCTACAGGGTGGGCTTCAGTAATGCAAACAGACGACTAACTGAGCACAGTCACAGCAAGTTGGCCCCCAGTTTCAGCTACACACCAGAACAAACAAACAAACAAAAACAATCTTTGTGTTGAGGTGTAACGTGCACAGACAGCAGCCGAAATCACATGTGCACAGGTGTGCACCTCACAGACACACCGGGAGAGAGGAACGGACGGTGACCCAGAGGGTAACGCTGTCCTGATTCTGACCGGGGCCCTGAGCCCTGCTGCTCTTGAACTTGGAATCCTCAGAGTTGTGCAGGGTGCCCCTTTTGTGTTGGCTTCTTTCACTGAACCTTGGGGCGGGAGATTCATCCCTGCTGCTGCACGGGGCTGTGGATTCTTCATCCTCGTTACTGTCCTGCAGCGGTTCCCAAAGCGAGGTCCCAGGGCCAGCGGCGGCGGCGGCGGCAGCAGCAGCACCTGGGAACGTGTCAGAAATGCAAATCAGAGACTGCGGGGCAGCCCAGCATCAGGGCTGCACAGCCCTTGGTGATTCTGATGTCTGCTGGAGTTTGACAGCCTCCTGCTGGGGCGTATTCCTAGCCACTGTTCTGAAGGGAGAAACTCATATTCCTGATCAGTTTTTTCCAAGAGAGAAGGGATTATGTGCTTTTATTCTATGTGAAAATTAAATGAGGGGATGGCTCTGCAAACCTTTTCCAGTTTCCATAACTCCCTGAGCTGGTGTTTTCTTCATTGCCTGCTCTTGCCCTCTGCTCCCTCCTGCATTATCCCTCTCCTTCTTTCTCCTCCCACCCCATCCCCTCCCCGAGGCCCCCAGTGACACCCTTGTCATTCACTCCAGGAGGCCTGTCTTAGCGCATGCCGTGTTGGACCTCTGGGTGCACTGGACTCCTGTCCTTCTCCTAGCCCTCTGCCCTCGGCCCCAGGGCACCCATGCTCCTGGCTGGGTTCCCAGCTCCCAGTATCCCTGGCTGGCACTTCTGCCCCTGCCCCAATACTGGTGTCCTCAGGGCCCAGTCCTGGGCCCTAGGCTCTTCTCCTGTCACCTCCTCCCTTCCAGTGTCCAGAGCCCATCTGTCTTCTTCGAGTTTCACACCACCTCTCCTCTCAACAGAGGTGTGTTGAATGAATAAGTGAATAAATTCATCACACCCAGCTCATCTCCCCTCGCCCCCAAAGTGGATTGTTCTCCAGGGTCAGCTTGTTGAATAAATGGCCTCAACGTCCACTGAGACACCAGGTTGCCCCTCCCCTACTTTCCCTGTGCCTGCCCTCAGGCTCCAGTCTGGGTGTTGGAAGGAAGAGGGCTGTGAAGGGCTGGTCAGAACTCTGGCGCTCCTTCAGTTTAGCAAATGGAGTGTAAGCAAGGGAACAAACAAACCATAGAGCATCCAACAATGTAACGCTTGGGCAGGAAACAAAGGTGGGGAGACAGGCTGGGACCAGAAGGGAAGGTCAAGGCAGGCCTCTAAGGAGGGGCATCTGGACTGAGACCCGAGTGAAGGCAGGGGCCCTCCAAGAAAAGGCAGGGTAGTGGAGGGGGTTCAGGCAGACGGAAGGGTGAATGAAAGGCTCTGAGGCAGGACTAGGAACATCAGGGGTGTCTGGAGAAGAGTGACCACCGGAGGGGCTGGGAGTTTGAGCTGCCTTCCATAGCTGGAGGAGAAGCCCTTCGAAGGTTTCTCCCGTCCCGGATCTGCGGGATCTCACTCCCAGAGCTGCAACTGTGCACTGCCTGAGGCTGCTTGCCAAGCTGGGTGCCAGGGGAGGGTGCTTCTCTGCAATTGCATAAGGTGCCTGCGGGACCCTGGCAGGTCTGCTTTCCCTCCTCTTGAGTCTGCATCTCCCACTGTAGCTGCAAGCCTCAGAGCAGGCCTCTCTCTGGTCCTTGCCTGGAGTCAAGCAGCCTGGTCCCCAGTATGTAGAAAAGAGGGAGGGGCTAGAGGTCTGCCCACATGAAGGGGGGAGGGCAATCTGAGAAGGCTTCCTGAAGGAGGTGACATTGTAGATGGGCCTGGGGTGAGAACTAGGCAGTCTCTGAGTGACACCATATGTTTCTGAGTGGAGTGGAGTCAAATCCAGGTGGGGAAGAAGGATGGCCCGTCGTGGAAGCCTCAGGATGCTTGGCCTGGAGTCCCATGTCCCCTGCTGCCCCTCACTGCTCTCCTCCCGCAGCTGGCGCTGAGGAACGCCCTGCGCTACTTCCCCCCGGACCTCCAGGAGCTGCTGGCCCCCGAGTTTGCCCAGGAGCTGCGGCAGTATGGGCACATCTACATGTACCGGCTCTGCCCCAGCATTGAAATGAGGTGAGTGCCGGCGGGCGCAGCTTCAGAGGGGGCGGGGGAGGCAGCTGGGAGGGTCGGCAGTGAGGGGAGCATGCAGGCTGTCTGTGCTAGGAGGCCCACGCGCTGCGTGCTGAGACGAGGCACTCGCGCAGAGAAGGGCGGCTGTGTTGTGTCTGTGGGGGTCTGCAGCCTAGAACTGGGCTCCAGATATGGGATCCTGATCAGATGGGTCTCTCTGGCCCACCGTCCTGGGCAGTCAGTTCTGTGCAATTCTGGAGCCAAATTGTATCCAAAATCCCTTTCTAAACTCCACATTTCGCCGTCCCGCCAGAGGGTGAGGAGACGCGGCTCTGTCAGTCCTCACAGAGTTCAGGGTCCCCGTTAGGGGCCTCAAGCTGCAGCGTGGACGGCACTGGAGGCCCTGTGAAAACGTGGGTGGCTGGCCTCACCCCACGTTGTGGATTCGGCAGTTCTAGCGTGGGGCGGGAGGATCTGCCTCTCTCACAGTTCCCAGGGGTCATACTCTGAGCACCATTGGTCTTGAATGTGCCCAGAAGCCCTGACTTGTCTGAGACCACACAGGGAGTATTGTTGTCCCCATAAAGCAGGAGCCATGTCCCCTCATTCCTGTCAGGGTCTGCTGGCCTGGCACCTACTCTAGAATTGGTGCCCAGGAGCGCTGGTGACGTGAAGGAAAGAAGGAATGAGTAAACTCCGCCCAGGGTAGAGGCTTCTGGAAAGCAGACATCAGCTTTGCTTCAAAGTCAGCTTTCTCCCAGTTGGAGCCTGCCGCGTGGTGAGGAAGGACGGCCAAACTCCCCATCCCTAGAAGGGGCAGCACAAAGCACAACGTGAGCCCAGAGCAGGTTGGCCTTGCTGGTCTGGAAGCGCCTCCTGCTGGGAGCTCCGCGGCAGGACGCAGGTCTAGCTGTCCACCCCTGTGCGAGCAGGGTGGGCCTGAGCATTGCAGGAAGGAAGCTGGGTGCTCTCGCTTGGTCACACCTGGTGGCTGCACTCCTCTTGCAGGGCCTACCCCATCGAGCAGTACCCCTGCCGGACGAGAGCTGCTGCGGCCATCATGCATATGATCATGAACAACCTGGACCCTGCTGTGGCCCAGGTAGTGGCTCGGGAAACCAGGGCCCCGGGGCCAGCACTGTCCCATAGAAACATGATGGGACACACACGTAATGCTTTTAAGATTTTTACTTAGAAGTAATGATAGATTCGCAGGAAGTTGTAAAGATAGTGCAGAGAGGACCACATACCCCTCTCCCAGCATCCCCCCGTGGTTGCATCATCTGTGACTGCAGCAGAGCATCAACACCAGGACATCAACATTGGTACAGTGGATACACGTGGCCTTGTAAATCTTCTAACAGCCACGTGAAAAAGTGAAAAGAAACAGATTTAATACTGTATTTTGTTTATCCCAATATATTCAAAATATTATCATTTTAACCTGTAATCACTATAAAAATTATTGAGATATTTTACAATCTTTTTTCCCACTAAGTCTTTGAAATCAGGGGTGTATTTTACACTTAGAGCACGTCAGACAGGCCACGGTTCAAGCACTCGATAGCTGCACATGGACGTGCCACATGTGCCTGGCACAGGCATCCTCGAGCCAGTCTGTACATCAGATACCCACATTTGACAAAGGGTAGCCTTCGCAGGAGTGAGTCTCCAATGTTATATTTGAAGGCAATATATCCCTAGAATTTGACCACTCTGCCTAGTTGTCAGAGCTTCCTCAGCCCTTGCCCTGGCCCCAGAACCTGGTCACAAACAGACCCCTGACATTGACCCCAGGATGAGTTCCAAAGTGACTGCAGACCCAGCTCTGACTCTCACCCCAAGCCAAGCCGTTACCCCAGTCACAGATGGGCCAGTCTTCCTATAGAGGCCGCTGTCCCTGCCCTCGCCCCTCTGGCTTCTCACCCTGTACCCCAAACTCCTTCTTCAAGGGCTGTTGGCCACCTTGTCCTGTTGAGCCCAGCACAGGGATGGGGGCCCTTCCTTCCCAGGGCCCCACCTCAAACAACACCATGTCTTCTCCAGTTTCCCCAGGAGCTCGTGACCTATGGAGGAAATGGGCAGGTGTTTAGCAACTGGGCTCAGGTATGCTGGCTTGGCCCCCACCCCCAGGCCTTTCCCCACCATGTCCTCTGGCCGGGAAGGAGATTACAAACTCTGAGGCTTGGGACTCAGGTCTCTGCCCCCGAAATGCCTGAGATCTCAGCACTGGACCCTATTTGGGGATGTTGAAGTTCCTAAGGGTAGGAGTGGCATTATGGGAGGCACCAGGAGCCACTGGAGTGCAATGGAGACCTGGAGGGACAGAGGCACTGGAGGGGACTCCTGGGGCCTGTGGGAGCTCTCTGGGCTTGGTTGGTGACTTGAGACCTGGTGTGGGCCCCCCACTAAACAGAGCCCTCTATGCTTTGCTCTCCTCTGCAGTTCTGGCTGACGATGTCCTACTTGTCACAGATGACAGAGGAGCAGACCCTGGTCATGTACAGCGGACACCCGCTGGGCCTTTTCCCGAGCAGTCCTGGTGCCCCACGGCTGGTCATCACCAATGGGATGGTGGGTCTGGGGGCAGCCGGGCACGGAGGCTGCTTGGGGGCAGCAGGGAGAGCCAGGCGCTCCTGACGCTCGCTCAGCCATCATCTCCAAGGGCTCTGCGCTGCCCGCAGCCCTCGGCTCCTGCCCCTGTTTTCCAGGTCATTCCTAACTACTCCTCCAGGACAGAGTATGAGAAGCTCTTTGCCCTTGGAGTTACAATGTAAGTTGCTATTTCAGTTTATGTTATGGCATCTCCAACTTAGTCGTTGTTGGCCTTAAAAGCAAAAGAGCCAGTTGTTTTACCAGCTAAATGAGTTTATTTGGGAATAGCAGAGGAATTGCCACTCAGGACATGCAACTATGGCAAAACCATAGGCAAGTCTGGAGAACAAAGGAGAGGGGCTTGCTGTTATAGAGGGCAGGAGGAACTTGGGAGGGGCTGTTTTGAACAAAAGTCCACTGGAGAAGAGTGAGAGTTCAGGGTGGTGACAGTTTCTCATTGGCTGAGCATGGCAGTCTCTCATAGTCTGGGCTGTTGCTGGACAAAGAGAAAATCTTCCTTCCTTCTGCTGGGGTAGTAAGGTGAGCCTCTTCCTGCCCAGGATTGTACAGATAGCTGCAGTGGGTGGTGTGCATGAGTGCTCCCCCTTCAGGGCTTCCTAGCTGCACTTCGAATGAGATTTTCCTTTATTCATTTCACACCATGCTTTATTATAAAACAATGTAGCAATATTAAATACAATTTTGAAAAACACTCACAATCACAGCACTGCAGCACAATTTCATGTTTACGTATTCCCTAGTAGTTTTCATGGATATGCCTACAATTTTTATATACTTGTAAGCGAGTGAACATACAATTTAAATCCTGCTTTTCTCCAACATTTTATTATGAACCATTTCAAACATGCAGAAAATTGAAAGAATTTACAGTGAACACCGATTCTGTGATTAACACACTACTAAACTCGCTTGATCCCGTCTCTATCTATCTATCTATCCCTCCATCTATCCTCCTGCCTTGGGTTTTGGGGCATCTCAAAGTAAGATGCAAATAATTATGGCCTGGAATTCAGTATTTACAATTTTTTCTTTCAAAGTGAAATTTACAATAATGAAATGCACACATGTTCCGTGCACTGTTGGGTGAATTCTAACCAATGTGTTTACTGGTGCAACTCAGACCCCGTCAAGGTCCAGAGCACTACTATTCCATGTTATAAAATTAATGCACGCTCCAGACTGAAAACTTTTCCCTCCAACAGTATAAAAGGAACTACAGTGAAAAGGAAATCCCTCTCCTACCCTAGACTCCCCAGTTCACAGTGTCTCCTGTGTCTTCCAGACCTTTCTTATGCATGTGGTTACAGGTTTAGGTAAGAAGACCATTATAAATACCCTCAGCACTTGCCTTTCTGCCTTTTTTTTTTTTAATGATTTTATTTATTTATTTTTTCCCCCAAAGGCCCAGTAGATAGTTGTATGTCATAGCTGCACATCCTTCTAGTTGCTGTATGTGGGACGCGGCCTCAGCATGGCCGGACAAGTGGTGCGTCGGTGCGCGCCAGGGATCCAAACCCGGGTCGCCAGTAGCGGAGCGCATGCACTTAACCGCTAAGCCACGGGGCGGGCCCATACCTTTCTGCTTTGACAACACAGCTTAGAGATTGTTTATTTCAGCAAATGTGGTCTAACTTTTATTCTACCCTCAGTGTTCAATTGCAGCATAATTTATTTAGCCCACTTGGCATCTGATTTGGGTTGTTTCCAGTTCCTTGGGATTATAAAGAATACTACAGTGAGGGTCCTGATCCGCACATCTTTGTGAATCTCTGAGAGTGTCGCTCTAAGATAATAACCATGTAAAATGTGGTCAAGTCGGGGGTATTAGAAGCCAATTAACCAGGCCTCAGGCTAATACGTTATAGTATAATCATAATAATAGTCACCACTGTGTGTTGTTCTAGGATTTATAGATGCCATCGCATTTAATCCTCTACGAGAGCCTCTGAACTAGGTACCCTTACTGACCCGTTTAGTGGAGGAAGAAACTGAGGCTCAGAAACCCAGTTATCATTTGGGTTGGTCCCGAGTAGTTACTGTTGCTGTCAATATTATTGTGAGGGCTGAAGACCTCTTCTGTGCCAGGGGAAGCAGCTGTGGAGCCAGAGCAGTGGTCCCCATCCTGGCTCCGCTGTTCCTAACTGTGATTTCGGGCGCGTTGCTGTGCCTCTGCTTCATGGATTCAGGATGGTTTAAAGGGGGCAGCTGCAGAGGCAGACCCGGTCTGGCTGCACCTGAGGGTTGACCCCAGGTGCTGTGGGCAGTTGACCAGTTGACTAAAGAAAAGATGCAAATTGCCAGTAGAGACAGGAAAAGGTTTAAATGTCTAAGCAATCTGAATAAAGCAAAACTTTTTCACTGTCAGGCTGACAAAAATGAAAATACAGAGGACAGCACGTGCTGGGGAGGATGTGGGGAAACCGGTAGGCACAGATTGGGGCAGAGTCTAGGTCAGCACAGCAAGGCTGCAGGAGGCCGGGAGGGCTGCGTCCAGTGACTGGGGTCAAAGCTCCAAATGGAGAAGATTTGCCCCCACAATTTTACTTCCAAGAGTGATCTTGGGAGCAGCATGCAGCAGGTCAGTGGAGCACAAAGGATCGAGTCAGAAAGACTAGACATCAGTCCCCAGCTCTGCCACGTGTCTGTGCATGACGCCGGGACTCCGATCCTGTCTGTAAAGAGGGGATGTTGGCAGCTCCTCCCTCAGAGAGTTGTGTGACAACTGATGAAATGATAAGGCAGCACCCTTGGCACGGGGCACAAAGGGAGCCCTGGGGCACTGGGCTCCGGAGGGTGCTGGCCCACCGGGGAGCACAGCCGTGGTGGGGGCTGGGGTCTGTGCTGCCCTGGGGTCTGGTGGCTTCACCTGTCTCCCTGGATGGAGGTTTATTATGTTAGCACTATCCTCTTATGTTGCGTGATAGTCATATAACCTGTCAAGGTAAGGGTAGTGCCTCCCCAGTTTTTGGAAGAGGAAGTGTAACCAAACTCAATGGGTCTGTCTCTTGGTGAGTACAGAGCCGATAAGCACAACCAAGGCTGAAGTGGGTGAAGAAAAGGTTTATTGTTTGCACAAGCAGTGGAGAACACGGGATATTTCCCAAAAGCAGTGTCTCCCCGAGCTCAGTGCCGGTGGAGACTTTATACACAAGAGTGCAGAGGATAACAGGTTTATTCGTTACAACTGTGTAACAACTGTGCTTAACCAGGGCGCGTGTGTAGTAGGTAAGCAGGCCATTACATAACCAGTGCAAGGGACGTGCCATTAAGCCGTTACATAAGGAGTGCGAGGCACGTGCTGCTACGTAAGGAGTGCAAGGTAACTTTTGGACGCTTGGGGCTGGAGTCTTTTGTAGAGGTTTTGCTGCAAGCATGCAAGATGGCAGCATCTGCCAGACGGGGACATCAGCTTCTGAAAAAAAGAACGTTTAGTTTCTTCTTGTCTGGAAAACATTTGACAGACCATGCTAATTATTGATCAGATTCTCAGTAACCCTTTCCTTGCCTGCTTCCCCAGTCACGGAAGCAGAGGTTCCAAGTGGACCAGTGCCTTGCCTAAGTTATGGGATAGGCTTGGCCTTCAGACACAGACCTGTGACAATCAGGATCCCCCCCTTGCTCCAGAAGAGAGAAGGGGCTGGGGAAGGTTACCTGGGGACAGGGGCCCCATAGAGAAGAGCAGTGAACTTGAAGTTGACAAGGAAGTAGGGGCTGGAGAGTCTCCTTACTTCAGCAGTCCTCTGGGAAGGGTAAAACTGAGGCAACAGCAGAATGCTGTCAATCCCCATCACACTGCCCAAATCCAGTGTTGGATGTTCTCAAGTGATGGGAACAGGCACACTCATGCACTGCTGCCGACAGTCCCTCTGAAATTTGACGGTATCCATTAGTATTTTAAATGTTTGCACCTGATGACCCAGCACTCCCCCTTCCTGGTTTCCACCCTGGAGGGCACAGCCTAGGGGCCCAGGTTGCACACTGCAGTGTTGTTCGTTGTTCGTGTAGGGGAACCGGAGCCGGAGCCATCCCAATGATCAATAGGGGAGAGGAGAACATTCTGTGGCTTCTGATACTGTATACGGTGGAGTCATGGAAAAGAATAAGCAGGATCTGTGTGCTGATTTTGAAAGAACACCACGGGCATTGTGTTTAGGGGGAAAAGCAAGCTGCAGAAACAATACCTACAAAATGAGGCCATTTATGTAACTAATACTAACAATAACAATAACCCCTCACACAAAACAGTCCTTTAAATGCCATTCACGGAAGTCTAACTTACACACAGCGCGGTGCACAAACCTGAGGTGTGCAGCTCGGTGAATGCTGACAAATGTGCATAGATAGCCCCGCCCCCGCCTCCCACAGCTCCCTCCCTCCTGCCAGCAGGTCGGCTCCCCAAATGAAGGTGGTCGAATGTGATAGGAGTAGAATCCTGCAGAATGTACTCTTTCAGTCTGGCTTCTTCACTCAGCCACATGGCACACGGGAGGGCTTCCTTCTTCTTCGCCGGGTAGTGTTCCATCGTGTTCACACGCCGCGATTCATTTTTCTCTCCTCCTGGTGATGGGCATTTCAGCTGTGTCAGGTTTTGGCCAGTGCAAAGAAAGTTGCTATGAACGATGGTGTGCGTGTCCTTACGTGGGCATAAGCATCGAAAGAGGAAGTACGGGGTCAGGTTGCCTTCAGCTTCCGTCTATATGGCTAGATATTCCCCACTGCGATTCTACCGATCATACTACAGGTCTTAAGAGAGCGAAACCTGTTTATAGAAGGTCTGAGAGGCCAGGGGACCAGAAGTGGGGGCCGGTAGCCTTTTCTATAATGTTTTTTAAGGAGAATGTATTAATGATTTTGGGGTAATTAAAAATGAGTTTTCAGGGCTGGCCTGGTGGCTTAGCAGTTAAGTGTGCGCGCTCTGCTACTGGCGGCCCGGGTTCGGATCCGGGCACGCACGGACGCACCGCTTCTCCGGCCATGCTGAGGCCGCGTCCCACATACAGCAACTAGAAGGATGTGCAGCTATGACATACAACTATCTACTGGGGCTTTGGGGGAAAAAAAGGAGGAGGATTGGCAGTAGATGTTAGCTCAGAGCCGGTCTTCCTCAGCAAAAAGAGGAGGATTAGCATGGATGTTAGCTCAAGGCTGATCTTCCTCACAAAAAAAAAAAAAATGAGTTTTCAACCACTTAAAGTGGGAGAGGCTGTGCCTGGCCCTGGGCTCACCTCCCTGCTTGCCTTGTCTGTGGTCAGGTACGGTCAGATGACAGCAGGCAGCTATTGCTACATCGGTCCCCAAGGAATCGTCCACGGCACAGTGGTGAGAGATAGGGGCCATGCCTGTCCACAGGGTATGGGAGGTGGACATGCTGTGGACGTGCTAGGAGTGGACAGTGAGCACCCGACTCCTCTTCCTGCAGCTCACAGTGCTGAATGCAGGGCGTCGGTACCTAGGCATCGAGGACCTGGCTGGGAAGGTCTTCGTCACCTCTGGGCTGGGCGGAATGAGTGGGGCTCAGGCCAAAGCTGCAGTCATCGTGGGGTGCATCGGTGTGATAGCAGAGGTGAGCCTGGCAGGAGTGCCTAGTCCTCTCCCTGCCCACCTCCGTCCTTCCTCATTCCAGAGCCGCTCACACTCACAGCCCTCTGTTCTCTCGCGCCCCTCATGCACCGCCTCCTCAGAGCCTCCCAGGCTGGGTTCCCACGGCAGTGCATGCCTCCTGCCTTCACAGTGCCCACCCCCTTCCACAGTCAGTGCCTGCTGATGCTTCTGTGAAACTGACCTTCTGTGGGCACGGCTTCCCTTATCCACCACGTCCCTGGAACGTAGCTGGGAGCCAGTAAATGTTTGTGAATAAATGAACACAGACTCCCCCAACTCAGACAGTCCCCAGTCAGGGGTAGGGGAAGCACATGAGTCGCCACCAGTCGAGGTGAGGGAAGGCAGCTTTCCCTGGCTGGCTCTCATAGCTTTCTTTGGTAGTGCCGAGGAGAGGAAGGCAAGCAGGAAGAGGCAGTGAGTGGCTCTGAGAAAAGCCTTGGTGATACACACCAGGTGATTTGCACTTAGTTGATGCTAAACCTGTGATATACATAGCTGTACTTGTTCGGAGCCCATCTGGCTTCAGGTAACAGAAAACTGAACTATGGCAGCTTACACAAATAGAGTTTTATTTTTCTCACATAACCAGCAGTGTTGGCATTGGTTCAGCAGCTCAGTGATGTCAGGGCCAACATCTCTAGATTCTCTTGGGCTTCCCTCACGGATACAAAACGGCTGCTCCAGCCCCAACCATCCCATCTATATTTAAGGCAGGAAGAAGGGAGAAGGGAAAGTGCCAGCTATGGCTGACTCTATTTTAGCCTGAAAATAATGTCTTAGAAATTCCTTCTTTTATGTCGTTGGCCAGTATTGGATAAATGATGTTCTTATCTACAAGGGAGGCTGGAAACAGTGGAAAGGATAGTTGTGATTAGCTTGGACATGGTTCATCTCCTGGGGCTGAGCAAAGTGTCATCCTGAGCAAAGTCACCCTGAGCAAAATCCGAGTTCTGTTGATAAGGAAGGCACTGACACTGTGTTATAAAAGTGGATGATCTACATGGGGGGGTGGCACCTGCCTAGGGGAGGGTGACACACTCAGGGGTGATTCGTCACTGGGTGGCCCTATGTCTCATGGTCCCAGGTGGATAAAGCAGCCCTCATGAAACGCCAGAAGCAAGGCTGGCTGATGGAAGTGACTGACAGCTTGGACCACTGCATGGAAAGACTCAGGTACAAAGACCGACACGTGAGCATTGAAAGTAGGGAGACAGTGAGAAGGGGCCCGGAGGCTGAGCTGCCTTGTGTGGCCTGTTCGGTGCCTGACACCTGGCCACCAATGGGCACCACCAAGTGACCGCTCAGAGATGGTACGGTAGAAGCGTCACAGGAGGGGTCTCAACGTCTGTTCTCGCTGGTTGTTATGGCTAGTGTGTAGGAAACCCTTGGGTCTGCGGACTTGTGGTCAGATACTTGGTTCCAAGAGATTTGCAGTCATTCTCTTGGTGTTCCTGATATCCAGCCACAGTTTGCGAAGACTGTGTCGTGTTTCTCACTGCTGTGGCCTCAGTGCAGCCCAGAGCGCGGCACATAGTATGTGCTCGTCTCAGCTGTTGTGGGAACCTGAGCCTTTGAAAGGTGGAGCTTTTCCTCGACGTGACCCCAGCAGGTTCCTCCCCACTTATGCTGGAGTGTCTGTGCTGTGTCAGAGGCAACATTTCCCTCCTGTTTGATGTCTCCTGAGGTACGTTAGTGGGAATGGGGGAGGACTGCCCTGGGAGCTGCTGCCCAGACGCTGTTTGTGAAGAGTCCTCGCAGCTCATTTGCTGTGCAGACCTGAGCCCCGTTAGAGGAGGTCGCATCAGCACAGTGGTTCTCCACTGGCTACAATTAGAAACCCCGGGGGCTTCAAAATACACACAGAAGATTGGATACTATTTTGACATAGGTCTTTCTAAAATGTCAATTTGACCACATTGCACCCCTGTTTAAAACTCTCAGCTAACTCTCCATAAATTATAGGAGAAATTCCAAACTCCTAGTGTGGCATTGAAGGGTCTTGCCTGATCCAGCTGCTATCCCTGTGAATGCTGTTTAGCATCCTGAATACACGCACACACTTGCACACTGTCACACACACACGCACACACTCATTTGCACATCCTCGTACAGATATCCACTTTTGCATGCATACGCACTCATGCACATAGTCACACACTCACATACACACATACACATTCACACATAGACACACACACACACTTCCAACTACTCTGATGTTTTTGTCATCTCTAACTTTCCCTCTTCCATCTGCCTTCTCCCTCTTGTCCCTCACACAAAGTTTGGGCCAGCTGAATTCCTACTGTCTCTCACACACACACACACACACACACACACACACATACACACACACACAGGCCAAAATCAGTTCAAATCAGTTTCACAAACTGCCTTAAGCAGCCTGTCTCGCCGTACTTCTGCTCCCTGAGCTGTGGAAGACACAGATGGGAACAGAGTGAGCCTCTGGGGCCCCCATCCCCGCGCTGGTCCTGCAGCTGGGATGCGGTCCTCCTCCAGCCTGGCACCCCTCTGGGACTAGGTGCCTTTTCCTGCCTCGTCGTCCTTGCGCTCTGGGGAGACAGGTGCGCACGCAGCTCTGGCAGGCATCTCTCTGCCAAGCATGGGATTCAGTCAATCTGCCTCTTTAAACAGGCACCGTACCGCCTCACTTATCATTGCTTTTTGATACCTCTAATGTCTGTGAGGGCTTTTATGTGTTCAAATCTTCTCTTCCCCAAAACATGCTTTCCTTTTTTTGTCCTTTTATTTTTCCGAGTAATGTTTGGAATCATCTTTGGTGACATCTACAATTGGAGGATCACCTTGAGTGAGTTCTAGAAAGATCCATCTTAGAGTTCTAATAGCAATAGCTCTAATTCTGCGAGTCTCCTCGGGAAGGGTTGTCACCATTGTTAAGTCAGTTCTCCGATCTGCGGCAGTCGAGTCTGTTTCCCTTACAGTTCTGAATCCTCGGGTGACGTGCCTCATAGGTGCCTGCACCTTAGGCCCTACACTCCACTTGCACGCGGTGCTCTTCGGGGCCCCTGGGTCTCCTGCGTCCTAGCCAGCTTGGTGCCCCCGGTTGCCGGGGGCAGCTGTGGGCAGATGTGACGGGAACATCTGTCCTGCTCTGTGCCCTTCTAGGGAAGCAAGGAGAAAGAAGGACGTGCTCAGCCTTGGGTACCACGGCAATGTGGTGGATCTTTGGTAAGTGGGGGGGTGGGAGTTGGCAGCCTTGGGGACCCCAAGTGAACCTCCCCCTCCAGCCAAGGTCCCAAGGGTGGCCAGGTACTCCCAGGACACAAAGCTTCAAGTGTCGGCTCACGGCAGCTTCTCTGCCTGACCCGGCAGTCTTCCCGCCAGAGTTCTTTCTGGGGGGCTGCAGGATTGGCCTCAGCCCTTGGCTGCTGGTCTTGTGGCTGCAAAACATGCTGCGGTCCTCCCCTGTCTAGGCCCTGCCCCTGCCTCTGCCCCTGCAGGTGCCGCCCTGCGCTGACCCCCCACGTCTTCCCCAGGGAGCGCCTGGTCCAGGAACTGGACACGACAGGGGAGCTCTTGGTGGACTTGGGGTCAGACCAGACATCCTGCCACAACCCATTCAGTGGTGGCTACTACCCTGTGCAGCTGGGCTTCACAGAGGCCCAGAGCCTCATGGCCTCCAACCCTGCTGCATTCAAGGCCCTAGTCCAGGAAAGGTGATGCAGGTCCCTGGGCAGCTCGGGTCTTGGGGGCAGGGTAGGGGGAGGCATGCATGGCTGGCAGGAGCTTTTGGACTGGGCAGTTCTGGCCTCCTCGTTCTCCAGCAGTCAGCTGTGTGGCCTTGGGCAAGACCCTTAACCTCTCTGAGCCTCTCTCTGTCAGACGAGGTGGAAGTCAGCAGAGCTGGCTGAGCTCCATGGGGTAGGGCTCGGGGATGACAGAGGTGGTGCGGGGAGGGCCAGCTCTCAGAGCCTCACTGGTGGGCAGAGCTGACCGCTGACCACCAGTCTGTTGCAGCCTGAGGAGGCAAGTCTCAGCCATCAACAGGCTGGCCAAGGAGAACTTCTTCTTTTGGGACTATGGCAACGCCTTCCTCTTGGAGGCCCACAGAGCAGGTGAGAGGAGGAGAGAGGCTGGGCGAGGGGGCCCCAGCCTCCCTAGGCTGGGAGGGGCTGAGACGCTGGCACTGGGCAAGCTGCCCTCTCTCCAGCCAGGGGTGGCCCAGCAGGTGCCTGGGGGAGGTGGGGCCACAGCGTGCAGCTTTCACTGTGCCCCTGCCAGGCCTTCTGGAAGCTGGCCTTGCTAGGTCCTTGGCCTCACTGGGCCTCAGTTTCTCCATTTGCTTTAAGAACAACGTAAAGCACCATAGGGAGAGCAGGTACAATGCTCGGGGATGAGCAAAAAAACGTGCAAAACAATGCATCTTTACTCTTGCGTGAAGGAAACGTCTTTCTGTAAAACAGGTGAGTCATTTGTGGAGGGTAAAGTTCAAGGGATACAAAAGACATACAGTGGGAAGCCTCCTCCGGGCCCTGTGTCCGGCATCGGCTGCCTCCTGGAATCTGCAGGCTGGGGATGCCTGTGCAGACACGCTGCGGCTGTGCGGGCAAACGTGGATGCGCCCCGCCGCGGCCTGCACGGCTGGCAGCGCGCTCCCTGCCTTCTCTCTTCCTCCTCTGCCTACACAGAGGCCTGGTGCTGCTCCTGCCAGGACAGGCTGCCTCCACAGCCCTTCCCTGGGCCTTTGTCGAATCGCCATCCGGGTGCTGGTGTGTCCTCACCCGGGGGGGCCCGCCAGCCCTCGGCCCCTCCAGGTGATTCTGGGCCGGGGCTCTGTCCACAGGAGCCGACGTGGAGAAGAAAGGCGCCCAGAAGACAGAATTCCGCTACCCCTCCTACGTCCAGCACATTATGGGGTAGGTGATGTGGCCCCTTCCAGCGTCTGGGTCCTGGCCATTCCGTCGGAAAAGCCTCCTCCTTTGGCCACCGCTGGGCTCATGCAGTGAGGCCTTTGCTCGGCCCTAGAGTGGCCACCGCGCCAGGTCATGGGACTTCCGCCACAAAATGCAGGTGAAGAGGAACTGAAACCCTGGGCGACCTCGTGCAGGGCCCCAGTGAGAGAGCAAAGAGGCTGCGGGGCCAGCCGCTGAGGTCACTTCCCGGCGAATGTCCCAACCTCCGTGTACCCTGAGTGCTGCGTCCAAGGAGCTGCCCATCCCATGGCCATGGCCACAGGCCCCGAGCGGGCGGCGGGCGGCTTGAGCCATGAAGGCCAAGACCTGCTGGTCCCTGAAGCCCGTGTGCCTGCCTGGCCTTGCAGGGCAGGTCTGGGGAGGCCAACGGCCTAGGACAAGGAGGGAGGAGCGGGAGGTACCCAGAGGGAGGTGGGCTAGGGGTAGAGGCTTCGAGGCCAAGCTGAGGAGTTTGGGTGTAAGCAACACAGAGGCCGGGAAAAGGAGGCCTCTTGATGCTTTTAGAAGATTGGCCAGCCCTTGTGTGCGCCAGATGGGACCAGAGAGGGAGGGAGGCGAGACAGAAACGGCTCCTTCTCAGGTTCACTGTGGGTGGAGGGGCAGAGCAGGAGTGGGCTGGGCCGCCGGCCACAGGCGCGCAGGGGCAGCTGAGGTCTCTGAGAGGGAGGAAGGGGGTAGCCTACGAGGGGGCTGGTGAGCAGGGGAGGCCAGGGACGCCCAGGCTGCTGTACCCTCTGCTGGAGGTCGCCTGGGAAGGTCAGGCCACCTAAGGCAAATGTGGCCAAGGCCCCACTTTCACTGTTTCTCTCAACTATTTAGTTTTACTTGACTGGTTTTCAGGTTGTAACAGTAATTTAAGGAAATTTCTGCTTGTCTGTGTCCCAGGTCGCTGCTCCTGCAGCTAGAGATGGTGCAGCTCTGAGAGGGGGGACAGAGAGCTAGGGGAGAGAACACTGAGGGGACTGAGGTCAGGAAGGGGGCTGAGAGGAGGGAGGGGGCTGGAGGAGGCAGGGCCTCTGAAGCTGCCTGTCCAATTAGTGGCTTAGGGGCTTCCAGCAACAATTTTAGAGGCTGAAGCCCCCGCTTCACTACACATGCCCACACACCACGCTTCCTGACACACACCCCCCTTGCAGACAGCCTCACTGCTCTCAGTTCTGCAGCCTCTGCTGCCCTTCCCTCCCCAGCCCCAGCCAGTGGGTACAGCCAGCTTGGGAAGCCCCAAGGTGACAAGGCATTTTGTCCCTGCAGGGACATATTCTCCCAGGGATTCGGGCCTTTCCGCTGGGTATGCACGTCAGGGGACCCCCAGGACCTGGCGGTCACGGATCAACTGGCCACGTCCGTGCTGGAAGAGGCCATTGCTGCCGGAGGTGAGGCCGTCGGGTTGGAGATGCTCTCGGCAGCCCTGGACGCAGCACTGTCTGTCCTTGCACCCGCCTCCCCCCACCGGACTTCTCTGCTGTCCCCTGCCTGGCCCGTGGGCACAGGAGCAGGCGGCGCGGGTTTGTGCCTGTCAACAGTGCTTCCGGGTCTTTGCAGCTGCTTGCTGTGCCCCCTCTGTGCTGTGGCCTTCCACGTCCAGCAGGCCCACTCCGCTTTCTTCCTGTCAGAGCTCGTCCAGAGCGCGCTGGTTCTGCCTTCACACGTGGATGGTGGTGGTGGTCGCACGTCTACCTGCCCCCGCCCCTGCTTTAACCTCAGTCCGTTCTCGTGTAGTGGATTTGACGTGTCTTTTGTCACATGTGGAGGAGAGGCGGTTATTGTACAGAGCTTCCTCAGCGGTCAGAGCACCTGCCGCCTCTCTCTGAAGATTTCCTGCAGGTCCAGGTGGCTTCTCTCCCAGTCTTTGTGTGGGCGGTCAGCCATTGCTGCTTGTTTCAAATCCCCAGGGACCGTTTTCATATCCAGGCTCCGTGGGCTGGGGCGGGGGTCAGGGTTGACAGATCCAGGGCTGCAGAGCCAGGCTGAGGGTGGGCGAGGCACCCGTGTGGCAGAAGCCGGCGGTGGGAGGCCTCTGGGGAGGAGCGAAGCAGACCTGCTCTTGGAAATCTGGTCAAAGGACTCCTGAGGCTTCCTGGTGTCAGAACAGCTGTGCAGCCCTGGGCAGGAGGCAGGCGGGTGTTCAGCAAGCCGCCCTCTGGCCAGGGCTGCATCTGCTGATGGCCGTGGTGTAAATTCTCCCTGGGAGATTTCAGCTGCAGCTCCACTGGAGCAGTAGCAGTGCTTCCACCAGGCAGTAACCCCGAGAGCACAGATTGAGGTGATGACTTGTGAGCATTACACTCATTTTTAATATAGTTCTTTAAAAGTGTAAGTTTATTTAATTGAAATTTTAACCACTGGCTCACACAGTTCCTGAAGATTTAACAGCTTGCTCTCATGAGCTGGTAGCAGCAGCTCCCGAGCACTACAGCTACCACCCTCCTCTTCATGCCCTCCATACCTTAGCCAACTGGGCTGTCTTACTGGCATAGGCCAACCTTCTTCCCACCTCAGGGCCTTTGCACTTACCATTCCCTCTGCCTAGAATGCTGTTCCCTCAGATCATCATGTAGCTGGCTCCTCCTTAGCATTTTGAACGTAGCTTGACTGTCATCTTCTCAGAGAAGCCTTTGGTCCCCTGACCCACAGCCCTAGTGACAACCTCACCACACTCTTATTTTCTTCATGGCTCACAGCAGTCTTTGTTCCCAGTGCCTGGCATACAGTAGGCACTCAATAGATGTTTGTTGAGGGAATGAATATATCAGGCAGTGGGCTGCACACGTCCGTGTGTTAATTCACGTGACCATTGGCATTGCTGGTTCCAGAAGTCGAATGGCCTGGTGTGGTGCTGGGGATGGGGGCTCCCTGACCCCACATCCGGGCTCCAGTGACGGGTGCAGAGCAGGTACCTGTGCCAAGCAGCCTGCGAGAGGGAGGGTCTACACCCCTGTGGGGCAGAGGCCCCGGTACCCGTGACACGTCCCCTCTCCCTGCAGTGAGCCCGGCCGTGCAGCTGCAGTATGTGGACAGCATCCGCTGGATCCGGGAGGCTGCCAGGCACCGGCTGGTGAGGGCTCGGCCTGGTGGGAGGCAGGGTGGGGCCTCCGGACAGGGTGCCGACACACCCCGTGAGACTGCTGATGTGGCAGCCCCATCGGCCTCGTAGGAGGCAGAGCGGCCACCTCGCCCACGGGGCAGCTGAACAGAGAATCCCGGGGCCTTTCAGAAGGTGGCCTGGGGCTCCAGGGCAGCGACCAGGGTCAGCCAGGTCGTTCTTCACCCTGTTGCTCCACAAACAGCTCTCGAGGGAGAGGTGGCCCCTGCAGGGCCCTAAAGCCAGGCCTCCTGGGCTCTCGGCTGTGTGACCTGGGGTGAGTGGCTCAGCCTCTCTGAGCCCCCTGCCTCGTCTGCACAGTGAGATGCTGGTGATGGTACATGCACCCTGGCTGTGGTGGCGTGCTTGAAGCAGGCCCTCTGTGGCAGTTTGTGCATGAGGCACAGCCAGGGCCAGTGTTGAGCAGATGGGCGTGCTTGCTGCCTTGTTTCTGTGGCTGTGAGTGTGCACACAAATCAGGGTGACGTGGGGTGGAGGCTGCCTTACGCAGGCTGGGCAGAAAGGTGTCTCTGAGGAGCTGACTTGTGAGTTCAGGTCTAAATGCCAGGGGTCGGGGAGTGGGGGAGCAGTGTGTGACCTGTGCGGGAAGCAGAGGGACCAGCCAACTCACAGCCCTGAGGTGGCAGCGGGCTTGCTGTGCCAGGGACAGAACAAGAAGTGGGCATTTGGCTCACAGGCCTTTGGCCACAGACCCTGATGGCCAGACGCTGCCACCACATCCGAACTAGTGGGTCCTTGGCCTGGGGGCCCCAGGGCCAGAAGTGGACTGCCTTGAGCACTGCCCCCTTTCCTGGGCTTCCGTGGTCCAACAGCGTCCACCCAAACCACCGCCGCCTCCTTGCCCACTGATGTGCACGCGTGTTTCAGCCACAAAACCCCTTTTGCCAACAGAGGAGTCTGAGACGCCCAGGGCTGACAGCTGTCAGACTTAAGCGCCTGGGGCCCTGGGAGGAGGGGCGGGAGGTGGAAATGGGCAGGGCTAGTCCAGAGCGGGGCCTGGAGGAGAGAGCAGGACCCGGCCTGGAGAGAGGGCCACTGACAGATGACAGACCGAGAAGGGCTGGCGGGAGGTTGTGCGGTCAGGGCTTATGGAGTGGCCAGCTGGACGCTGCTGCAAGGGCCATAAGCAGGACTCTGTTTTTTGTGTTTGAGTTAATTTATTCGAAGATTGTGTTCTCCTGCTTATTTCCTGTTGCTCTGTTATGAAAGATAGTGATCACAGAAGGTCATACTTCTTAAAAATTTTAGTTGAGGTTCCTTTTAATGTACACTCTTGACAAAGCTGGCAATCCTCTGTCAGTTCCTCCTGAGGCGAGCCCTCACATCCAGCCCACCAGGCAGCCGTGCCAATCCCCCGCATGTCCACACACAGTCTGGGCCCCCAGACGTCCCTCTGCGGTCCATCACCTCAAGGGTTAACCCTCCTCAGTTTTCTTTCTCTGGATGGAAGAAATCTGAAAATCTCCGTGGTGCTGAGTTCTAGTATGGTTTTTCCAGAGAGGATTTGAGGCAGCTGGTGTGAGTATCCAAGGCCGTTGGATAGAAAGCCACGAGAAGGAAGAAGCGGCCAGGCTGACCGCCTACGAAGTGGCGGAGACTGAGCTCTCATTTCAGCCTCATGGGCAGGTACAAGACCAGCTCTGTCGCGGCTCCTGCCTCCTCGCCCCGCTCCTGGACAAGCTGGCCAGGCAGCCGAGGGAAACCCCTGCATCGCTTGTGGAGAATCCAGGGTTTCTTGGCCTCGGCACTACTCACGTTTGGGACCAGATAATTCTTTTTTTTTTTCCAAATGTGGTAAAATTACATTAACATAAAATTTACCATTTTGACCATTTTTAAGGTACAACTCAGTGGCATTAAGTACATTCACATTGTTGTGCAACCCTCCTCACCATGTGTCTCCAGAACTTTTTCATCTTCGGAAACTGAAACTCCATCCCCACTAAACACAACTCTCCATCTCCCTCCCCCAGCCCCTCACAACTCCCATTCTACTTTCTGTCTCTAGGGATTTGCCTACTCTAGGGTCCTCATAAAAGTGGAGTCACATAGTATTTGTCCTTTAGTGACTGGCTTATTTCACTTGGTATAACGTCCTCAGGGTTCATCCACGTTGTCACATGTATTAGAATTTCCTTCCTTTTTAAGGCTGAATAATATTCCCTTGTATAGATAGACCACGTTTTGTTTATCTAGTCATCCACTGATGGACACTTGGGTTGTTTCCACCAGTTGGCTATTGTGAATAATGCTGTTGTGAACATGGGTGTGCAAATATCTCTTTAAGACCCTGGGGGCTGGATAGTTGTCATGGGGGGCCATTGTAGGATGTTTAGCAGCATCCCTATCCATGCCAGCAGCACCCAAAAATGTCTCCAGTCATTGCCAGATGTCATCCTGGTTGAGAACCATTGTGCTAAACAATGAGTCCTTTTCATTTGCTGAAGCCTTTCCTTCCTGGGAGCTGCGCCTTACCCTCCAGAGCTGCTGTATCCTGGTGGTTGAGTGTGTAGGTGCTCAGCCCCACCACCCACCGGCTGGGTGACCATGGCTCAGCCTCTCTGTGCCCATTTCCTCATCTGTAAAATGGAGGCTACAACGAGGATAATAGTGTCTTCCTCATAAAACTCACAAATGAGTAACTATGAGTAAAGTACTTGGACTTGTGCAGGCACAATCAAAAACTGCATTCAGTGGATATTATTATTATTGGGAGGACTCAAGCAAGGGTGATGCTCATAATAGGATGTTGAGTCAGGGTCTCAGAGGCCCCTCCAGGGGTTAACCCTTGAGGTGATGGACCACAGAGGGACGTCTGGGGGCCCAGACTGAGTGTGGACATGCGGGGGATTGGCACGGCTGCCTGGTGGGCTGGACGTGAGGGCTCGCCTCAGGCCCCCAGATTTTAGAGCTACCACGCACCTTGGCGGTCCTCCAGGACCTTCCTCGAGGTGACCGTCTGGTTGCTGGTGGGACATGTCACCCACGTCTCCCCCCACGTATCACAGGTCCCTGAGGTACCTCTTCTCTCCCTTCTCTCCACAGGTGGTGGGCTCCCAGGCGAGGATCCTGTACTCAGACCAGAAAGGCCGGGTGGCCATTGCCATGGCCTTTAACCAAGCCATCGCCCGTGGGAATATCAAGGTGACATGTCCTGTGCTGCTGGTGGGAGTCCTCCTTTAGGCTCCTTCCCATCAGCGCCAGCCCTGCCCTGGGGCCCCCAGCTCTGGGGGTGTGTCAGGTCAGGGGCGGGTAACTGTGGGCTGGGAGTGATGAGGCCTGTCCCCAGACTCAGGCTCTGACACTATTCCCTGCTGTGTGATCTTGGGCAAGTCAGGTGCCCTCTCTGAGCCTCAGTTTCCCTCTTCTGTGAAAGGAGAATAATGTTAACCTCAGAGCATGGGTGTGAGGATGAAATGAGTCAGCTTTCACATGAGTATTTCATACATCTTTGCTGAATTATCTTTTTCAAATCATGACAAACTTCCCCGGCTTTTCTCCGTTTTCCTCTGAGTCAACCAGGCCCACCTTGGGGGACGTGGAGCTCCTGGGACACTTATTCAGAGGGGCCTCTCAGTCCTCTGTGTTGTGGGCACCTGCCACAGAGTTCTTGTTGGCACCCCTCTGTTTGCAAGTACCAGGAGCATTAATGATCAGACATGAAAAGGAAGTCAAGACAGATGACTGTGAGGGCCGTCCCTGTGGCCTGGGTGGCACTGGCAGCAAGGACAGCAGCCCCAGCCTTTCTCAGGGAGCACCACCGAGCCCACTGCTGCTCAGCGCTTCCCGAAAGCCTGCCGTGCTTATGTGGATGGCTGGTGCAGCTTGGCCGGAACAGCCTTCTAGGCAGGCTCACATCCAGGCTGCGGTCGGCTGTGGGCACACAGTGCTTGGTGTTCAATCCTTCATTCATTCGACAATGCTTGATGGAGCGCCGCCTCTGTGCCAGGCTTGTCTAAGCACTAGGGACGATGTGGCAGAGAATGAGATGGACAGGGTCCCCGCCTCATCGTGTCTACTGATAGTGAAGGGAAACTGACGATGCACAGCTGAAGGCATAAATTCAGAGAGAGTTTCAGGTGGTGACACACCGTGAAGAAAATGAATTGAGGTGACAAGGTGGGGGTGATGGGGTGAGGGTGAGGGGTGACTTTCAGTGGGGTGCTCAGGATAGGCCTTTCTGAGTTGCTGATGTAGAGCTGAGGCCTGAATATCCAGAAGGCGCCAGAATCCCCGGGGTGCAGGTGGTTCCAGGGCAAAGGTGAAGAGATGGGAGCAAACTTGGCCTGTTCAAGGAAAGAAGAGGAGGACCTCTTAATTCAGAGCAGTGGGGAATTCCCCTTTCAACGGGATACCTCCTCCTGCATGGGGAGCCCGTGAAATTCCAGGACCACCGAGGAGGGCTAGGAACTCTGACACCCAGTGGTGTCACAGACTCAGGGGCCAGGCTACCCGAGGGAGAGCCCAGACTCTGGTATACTGTGTGTGAGTTTAAATCCCAGCCTGTCCACTTACCAGCTCTGTGACGTTGGGCAAGTTTCTTATCCTCTCTGGGGCTCAGTTTTCCTTTGTATAAAGTGGGCATGATAGCAGTCCTCTGGAGAGGGTCGTTGAGAAAACTCAGTGAGCTAACACATGCATAGCACGTGGGTGCTCCTGGGCGTATAGAAAGCATCAAAATCAGCGGAATCTATTCTTAGCTATAGGAAGGCATGAGAAACGTCTGCACTTCATTTTGCTAAAGAAGGTCTGTTTTCCAGGGGAAGGGCTTCTGGTGTGGCCTGACCCTTGACCTCTGCCCTCCACTGGGCAGCCGTGGTGGACACTGTTGGCTGACATCTCATATCCCTCCACACTGCAGGCGCCAGTGGTCCTGAGCCGAGACCACCATGACGTGAGCGGCACAGACAGCCCCTTTAGGGAGACCTCCAACGTTTACGATGGCTCTGCCTTCTGTGCAGGTGAGGAAGACAAAAAAATTTTAAAAAATTTCTTTTAATGTTGGATTTGGATTGTATTTAAAAATCAACTGATTCGTTCTGTCAGTCATGATGTTGCAAAAAATGTGCTGGCATCTGAGACATGTGGCGTAGGGTGATGAACCAGGACAAAGGGGGTTCTGGGACATGGAACTGCTGGTTCTAAAACGGGGCCAGTGCCAGCCAAACGGGGACACTTGGGTGCCCTAGACTTGGGTGTGCTTCTGGCCCTGTCACTTGCTGGGTGATCTTCAGCAAGGTGCTTAAAGTCTCTGAACACCAATTTCCTCACCTGTGAAATGGAAATAACAATACTACCTCCGTCAAAGGGTTGTTGTGAGGAAAGAAATGAATGAATACACGTGCAGCGTCCCGTCAGTGCCCCACAGCCAGCGTGCAGTGAGGGTCAGCTGCCGCTGCTGCAGCAGCTGTTGCCACAGCTTCCACAACACTCCGCAAGGCGGACCTCGGAGAGGGTGCGAGTTTGGTTCCAGAACACCGCAATGAAGTGAGTCACACGAATATTTTGGTTTCCCAGTGCATATAAAAGCTATGTTTGCACTATACTGTAGTCTACTAAATGTGCGATAGCATTGTGTGTAAAGTAACGATGTACATACCTTCATTACATAACATACAATAAAGTGTTTTTAGCATAACACTTTATGCTAAAAAATGCTAACCATCACCCGAGCCTTCAGCGAGTCATCATCTTTTGGCTGGTGGAGGGTCTTGCCTCGATGTCGATGGCTGCTGACTGATCAGGGTGGTGGTTGCTGGAGGTTGGGGTGGCTCTGGCAATTTCTTAAAATAAGACAACAATGAAGTTTGCTGCATCCATTGACTCTTCCTTTCACGAGTAATTTCTCTGCAGCATGTGATGCTGTTGGATAGCATTTTACCCACAGTAGGACTTCTTTCAAAATTGGAGTCAGTCCCTCACACCCTGCTGCTGCTTTATCAACTAAGTTCATGTGATATTCTAAATCCTTTGTTGTCATTTCAACGATCTTCACAGCATCTTCACCAGGAGTAGATTCCATCTCAAGAAACCCCTTTCTTCACTCATCCATAAGAAGCACCTCCTCATCCCATAAAGTTTGATCCTGAGACTGTAGCCATTCACATCTTCAGGCTCCTCTTCTAATTCCAGTTCTCTTGCTGTTTCCACCACATCTGCAGTCACTTCCTCCACTGAAGACTTGAACCCCTCAAAGTCATCCATGAGGGTTGGAATCAACTTCTTCCAAATCCTGTTAATGTTGGTATTTTGACCTCTTCCCATGAATCACAAATGTTCTTAATGGAATCTAGAATGGTGAATCCTTTCCAGAAGGTTTTCAATTTACTTTGCCCAGATCCATCAGAGGAATCACTATCTAAGGCAGCTGTAGCCTTACGAAATATATTTCTTAAATAACAAGACTTGAATGTCAAAATTACTCCTTGATCCATGGGCTGCAGAATGGATGTTGTGTTAGCAGGTATGAAAACAACATTAATCTCGTTGTATATCTCCATCAGAGCTCTTGGGTGACCAGGTGCATTGTCATTGGACAGTAATATTTTGAAAACAGTAATCTTTTTTTCTGAGCAGTAGGTCTCAACAGTGGGCTTAAAATATTCAGTAAACCATGTTGTAAAGCGATGTGCTGTCATCCAGGCTTTTTTGTTCCATTTATAGAACACAGGCAGAGTAGATTTAGCATAATTCTTAAAGGCCCTGGGACTTTTGGAATGGTAAATGAGCATTATAGCCAGCCCTGGTTGTCTAGGGGTTAAACTTCGGCACTCTCACTGCCATGGCCTGGGTTTGTTTCCCAGTCAGGGAACCACAGCACCCATCTGTTCATTATCATATTGTGGCAGCTGTGTGTTGCTGTGACACTGAAAGCTGTGCCACCGGGATTTCAAACACCAGCAGGGTGACCCACGGTGGACAGGTTTCAGTGGAGCTTCCAGACTAGATAGACCAGGAAGAAGGACCTGGCCACCCACTTCTGAAAAAATTGCCTATGAAAACCCTGTGATTAGCAGTGGAGCATTGTCTGATACAGCACTGGAAGATGAGAGGATGGTGCAAAAAAGACCAGGCATGGTTCCACTTTGCTGCACACAGGGTCACTAGGAGTCAGAATCAACTTGCGGATGCTAACAAAAAAAAGTGAGCATTGGCTTCACCTTAAGGTGACCAGCTGCATTAGCCCCTAACAGGAGAGTCAGCCTGTCCTTTGAAGCTTTGAAGCCAGGCACTGACTTCTCCTCTCTAGCTGTGAAAGTCGCAGATGGCATCTTCTTCCAATATAAGGCTATTTTGTCTATATTGCAAATCTGTTGTTTAGTGTAGTCATCTTCATTGATTATCTTACTTAGATCTGGATGATTTGCGGCAGCTTCTACAGCAGCGCTTGCTGCTTCCCCTTGCGCTTTTATGTCATGGACACAGCTTCTTTCCTTGAACCTCATGAACCAGCCTCTGCTGGCTTCGAACTTCTCTTCTGCAGCTTCCTCGCCTCTCTCAGCCTTCAGGGAATTGAAGAGAGTTAGGGGCTTGCTCTGGAGTAGGCTTTGGCTTAAGGGAATGTTGTGGTTGGTTTATCTTCTATCCAGACCACTAAAACTTTCTCCATTTCAGCAACAAGGCTGTTTCACTTTATTATCATTCATGTGTTCGCTGGAGCAGCACTTTTAATTTCCTTCAAGAGCTTTTCCTCTGCATTCACAACTTGGCTCACTGTTTGGTGCAAGAGGCCCAGATTTCAGCCTATCTCGGCTTTTGACCTGCCTTCCTCACTAAGCTGAATCATTTCCAGCTTTTGATTTAAAGTGAGAGACATGTGACTCTTCCTTTCACTTGAACACTTAGAGGCCATTGTAGGGTTATTACTTGGCCTAATTGCAATATTATTGTGCTTCAGGGAATAGGGAGGCCTGAGGAGAGGGAGAGAGGTGGGGGAAGAGCCGGTGGAGTCATCAGAACACACACAACATTTATCAATAAAGTTTGCTGTCTTGTTATGGTGGGGTTCGTGGTGCCCGAAAACAATTATAATAATAACATCAAAGGTCACGGATCACAGATCACCATAACAAATATAATGATAATGAAAAAGTTTGAAATATTGCAAGAATTACCAAAATGTGATACAGAGATATGAAGTGAGCAAATGCTGTTGGAAAAATGGCTCCAATCGACTTGCTCGATACAGGGTTGTCACAAACCTTCGATTTGTGAAAAACGCAATATCTGCAAAGTGCAATAAAATGAAGTATGCCTATAATTGGTATAATCATCACAGAGGCTAACAAGTTTAGTCCTGGGGTAGCTTTCTCATTTCCAGCACCTGAGGGCTCCTTCCATTGTGGACGGGATCCCAAAGGAGGGCCATAGACACTCAGGAATACCATCTGCATCACTTTTTTCAAGGAATTGGTCCATTTCATCTAAGTTATCAAATTTATACGTATAGAGTTGTATTCCTTTATTATCTTTTTAATGTCCGTGGGGTCAGTTGTGATGTCCTGTCTATCAATCCTGATATTGGTCATTTGTGTCTTCTCTCTTTTTCCTTGGTCAGTCTGGTTAGAAGTTTATCAGTTTTATTGATCTTCTCAAAAAAGAAGTTTTTAGTTTAATTATCTTTTTTTTCTATTGCTTTTCTGCTTCAAATTCATTGATTTCCACTCTAATCTTCAGTATGTTCTTGCTTTGGGTTTAATTGACTCTTCTTTCTCTGGTTTCATAAGGTGAAAGCTGACGTTACTGATTTGAGACCTTTTTTCCTTTTCTAATATAAGTATTTAATGCTACAAATTTCCCTCTAAAGACTGCTTTAGTTGCATCCTACAAATTTTTATATAATATATTTTCATTTTCATTCAGTTCAAAATATTTTTAAATTTCCTTTGAGACTTCCTCTTGGACCCATGGGTTATTTAGAAGTATCTTTTTAAATTTCCAAGTTTGGGAGATTTTTTGTATATCTTTCTGTTACTGACTTCTGGTTTAATTGCATTATGGTCTGAGAACTTACTTTGTATCGGTTCAATTCTTTTAAATTTGTTAAGGATTTTTTTGTGGCCCAGAATATGGTCTGTCTTGGTGCACTTGAGAAGAGTGTATATTCTGCTGTTAGCTGGTGGGTTCTATATGTCAACTGAGTCAGGTTGGTTGATAATGTTCTGGTCATCTACATCCTTACTGATTTCCTGCCTACTTGTTCTATAGATTCCTGAGAGAGGAGTGGTGAAGTCTCCAACTCTATTTGAGGATTTGTCCATGTCTCCTTTCAGTTCTCATCGATTTTGCCTCATGTTGTTAGGTACATGTCATTTAGGTTTATTGTGTCTTCTCAGAGAATTGACCTCTTTATCATTATGTAATGTCCCTTTTTATCTCTGATATTATTCCTTGTTCTGAAATTCTCTGATATTAATATAGTTTATATTCATATCCTATGGGCACTGTAATAAATTACCACAAACTTAGTGGCTTAAAACACAAGTGTATTGTCTCACAGTTCTGAATGTCAGAAGTCTGCAGTCAGTCTCAATGGGCTAAAGTCAAGGTACCGGCAGGGCCATGACATCTCAGGAGGTGATCGGGGAGAATCTGTTTCCAGCTTTTTCCAGATTCTAGAGCTGCACTTCTTGCATTTCACAGCCCAGCACCAGGAGAGAGCATACTCAGAATTCTCCCTGATCTTCTCTGTGGGCACCCAGGAGGGTTTTTGGAGGAAGAGCCTGCCAGAGGGTGCAACTCCCCTGTATCCGTGTCCCCAGGGGCTTCACAGTCTTGGGCTGGCTGACACTTATCCTTTAGCGATCTCTTAGACCCTGTAAGGCGACCAGCTTGAGTTCTGTTTCTCTGTGCAAGTGCCTGTGTCTCCCCAGTTTTCAGGTTAGTCAGTTGCCCTGGGCCCTCAGCTCTCTGATGGGGTCAGGAAAAGTCGTTAATTTGCAGTTCATCCTCCACCTTGTTGTTGTTGTTTTAAGGGTGGGAGTAACGCTCCGGTTCTCTGCATCTCTGAGCTGAAACTGCTACCACATCCCTTTTAATTCTTGTGTTTTTGCTGCCTCTGGGGCCCTTTATCTGGCATTCACTGCTAGAGAGCTTACCCACAGGGAAGGTAGTTAGTTGGGCATTTGTCAATTCCTCCTGCCTTTGCTGGCTCTGCAAATATAAATTATTGCTATTTCTAGACTTGCTTGTCCCGAGTTCCCTATCTGTCCTTTAGGCCCAAGCAGTGCTGGCTCAGCCTGTGGGGCCCGTGGATACCCGCTGTCTGCCTGGCCCCTGGCCCACCTCGTGCAGGGAATGATGGGTGGTGGCCTCTGTTTCTGCAGACATGGCCGTACAGAACTTCGTGGGAGATGCCTTTCGCGGTGCCACCTGGGTCGCTCTTCATAATGGCGGGGGCGTTGGCTGGTAAGAAGGTTTCAGAGAACCGGGTGATGTGGAAATCTTAGGAATTCCCTCAAGGGTCCCGGGCCCTGCCTCCCCTAAGCTCCTTCTGCTAAAGGCTTTGCTGTTACGTGTTCCTCATGTGAGCTGGGAACTTGAGGGTGTGAGGGTGCCTCGTCCAAGCCACTCTACCTTTGGGGGTCTCACCTGTCACGCAGGACGCGAAGGCCTGTTGTGATGCTTTAAGAGCAGCAACTGCCCTTTCATGTCAGTTTCCATGATGCTTTCACAGATGTTTTCTCAGGAATTCTCAGTGCTGTCCCAGTCCAGGTCTTTTCACTCCACCCAAGGTCCCCAGGGTGGCTAGGCTGGGAGGCCAGAGATTTGGATTCTGGGCTCCCCTGGGTCCCCGGACAAAACCTCAGCTTTGTCCTGCCAGGCCTGTTTCCAGTCTGTGCCATGAGGAAATTGGAGTTTCTGGAAGGATCTCATTCGGCTGACAGTCACAATTCCATCATGAAGATGTCTGCTATAATTCTGTACCCCTAATTCCAACATGTGGGGGTTTTCCCCACACCACTAAGCTATTCTCCAATACCGGCTGGGTGTCCTACAATTCCACTCAATTCTGACACTATCTACTGGAGATAGCATCAGATCCCACAGACTAAGGGCTCAGTCCCACAAGACTGCCCACACTTCAGATGCCAATCGCAAGTCTACGATGTTACCTGTGCTTCCATAGACCAGAAGGTCCCATAGCCCCCTCCTTGGGTTCCATTAATTTGCTAGAGGGGCTCACAGGACTAAGGAAACCCATTTACTCACTAGATTGCCCATTTAATACAAGTGATATTAAAGGGTAGGAACCAACTGCCAAATGAAGAGATACACGGGGTGAAGTCCCAAACAAAGGAGGTTCTGTCCTCCTGGATTTGGGGCCTGACACAGTGGCACGTGGAAGCGTTCTGGTTCCCCAACCTGGAAGCTTTCCGAACCCCATCCTTTCGGGTTTTTTGGAGGCTTCATTACATAGGAACGATTGATTAAATCATTGGCCATTGGTGATTGATTCAATCTCCAGCCCTTCCCTGGACCTCAGTGGGTGGGACTTAAAGTTCCAACCCTCTAATCACCTGGTTGGGTCCCCTGGCAACCAGCCCCACCCCCAATCCTTAGGGCATTCCAAAAGTCACCTTATTAACATAACAACAGACACCTTTATTGCTCTCATCACTTAGGAAATTCCAAGGGTTTTAGAAGTTCTGTGCCAGAAACAGGGACACAGACCACATATGTATTATTATAAATCACAACATCCACTGCTAAGAATAGTGAATAAGTAATCTTTATTACACATGGACCACTCTCTCACCTAATCTTAGAGGGTAAATACTTTTTACAGATGAGGAAACCGAGGCACCGGGAAGTTAACCAGCTGTTCCTGCGCAGGTCCGCCTCTGGGGGAGTCTCTTGGGGAGAGCTCCCAGGTCCGGGCTCCCAGACAAGTTGGATTCCTGGCTACTCCGAGCAGCAGGGGGGGCTGTGGCTTTGGAGAAGAGGACAGCTCCCCAGGCCTGGCCATCTCTGAACTGACCTCTGAGCCTGTTTTGGCCCGATCAAGCCTGGCTTTGCCCCCCAGAGCCAAGCCCCTCATCACTGGAGCTTCCCAGAGCATTCCGATGGGCTGGCAGGCCCTTGGGCCCTTAGAGGCCAGAATGCCGAGCAGCAGCCCAGTCAGGTGGCTGTAATTAATGGAAAATGTGACTGGAGTGCGTGTCCTTTCCGATACACAGGCTGGAGAAAACCAGGACAGAGTGTTACTGGCACATTGGGTCCTTGTTGTCCCCCAGGATGGAAATCAAGAGAGACAAGAAACGAGAGTAGAAAAGTAAAAGTTGATTAGGTTGTGCACAGGAGAGGCACAAGGCAGCCGGGGCAGAAAGGAAAGGGGCAGGTGACGGGCTCCTTTAGCGGGACTGTGGGGCTTTTGTTAGGCAAAGGCTGGGGAGGAGTGTCTTGTCATGGCACGTAGAGGCGGGGTTGTACTTGTTCCTGTGCTGTCACGTAGCATGTGTAGCATGCTACTACATGTGACGCATGTATCATTAGCATGCTAGCTCTCCACCCCTGGGTGTGGTTTTTACTGTGCTAATGGGGCTAGGGTCACCTTCAGTGGACTCCTGCGTGCCAGGGTGCACATGTAAGCCCAAGAAAGTCTGGAGGCTGTGGACTGTGGATCTTGGTGGTCTCTATCTGATTCTCTTAGCCTGCAGATTGGTTAGGGGCCTTATCTTGTTAGGCCAGGGGCCTTGCAGACGGCCCTGTCTCGTTAGGCTGGTTCCTGTCTCAGGAGAAGAATGCCTGGTTACTGGGTTCCTGGCATTTCAGCGCTGGATTTGCTGAGTTGGTTCTGGAGGTGAAGAGAGTGACTCTGAAGGTTGAGTAACTTGCCCAAGGCCACAGAGCTGGTGGTGGAGTCAGATCCAAACCCAGAGCTGTCATCTCCCAGGATCCACTGTCGCTGCCCACAGCACAACAGAGGGCAAGAAGGAGCAGAGCAGAGCTGGGCTGAGAAAGCGACCTCGGGACAGGGATGACAGGGCCACAGTTAGGACGCTGGCTGCTGACCCCTGCGGGGGAGGAGAATGCTCCCTGCCAATTCCCAAGTTGCTCCCACCCTGAGGCTGCCCCCAGGCTCTGCGGACAGAGCCGCAGACTGGTGAGATGCTGGCACCAATGCCCTTTATCTTGGCTGTCCTCCAGGACTCTGTTGGGAAAGTGCCTCAGATCCACCTTGGAATCCATCAGACTCACACACGTACATCACTTAATCCTTCAGACACCCCTGCAAGGCTTACTGCAAAAATCAGCAGGAAAAAAATCTGTCCCACAACCATTCCTACTTCCAACTCTTCAGCTATATTTTTTCTTCGTTGTATGTAAATCCGTATTTCTAGGTTATAAGCTCCCCCTGCTATTTTTTGATTCGCTTTCAGGTTTTTCTATTGTCTATTGCTCCCTGTTTTGGAGCGCTTGCATTGCCGAGACAATCAGTGTCAGCAGGGTCATTCTTTGATTCCTCCCTTGTTGCTTCTGTCTCCTCAGAGCCCCTTCTTCTGATTGCTTGCTTGGTGTCTGTCCTTGTGCTGTCTGTCCAGCGGTCCTTGCTGTCAGCTCATGTTCAGAGGCAGGCAGGCTGCAGCCCAGTGTGCTAATGGACCTTTGGACCACGGGCTGCAGAGCAGGAGAGGTCAGTGGTCAGTCTCTGGTCTTGGGCTGGTTGGACAGCTCAGTAAAGACCCTTCTGGTCTCCTGTCCTTATAGAGAGGGTGTAGCCAGTTCTGGGAGCTGAGTGGGAGGGAGGGGGCCTCACTGTTGGTTGTTGAGACTTCTCCTCAATCTCTGTGTTTTCATGCTCGCTGTCTCACCGTCAGAGGTGCCTCTGCCCTCACACCCAGATCCAGCCCTGGAGACCCAGGTCTTTGAGCAATAAATGCATGTATTTGACCCACCATCTTTATCTGGATACTAACTTTTTTTTTTTTCCACCAAACAATGTCTTAGAGCCATCTCAAACTTGCATGTGCACGGGAAACCCCTGGGAGCTCGTTAAGATGCAGAGTCTGACTGGCAGGTCTGGAGCAGCAGAGAGTCAGCCAATCTACCTAGCTCCAGGCGGTGCTGCCTCTGCTGGCCTGAGGACCCTAGGGTAGTCTGGGCTCCAAGGGCTCTCCTGCCTGTGCGCAGACATCTCTCTGACCCCCCCCACCCCCCGCCCTGTTGCAGCAGGGAGCATCTTCACAGGTACCGTTTTGTGGCACAGTGAAGAGTATGCATTCTGAAGTTGATCTGTCCACAGGAGTTAAGCTGGTTCAGCTTTGTTTCTCATTGACAAAAGGGTCATAATAATAGCTGTTGCTTTGTAGGCTAGTGGTGAAGATTAAGTGAGTTAATTATAATAGCTAGCCCTCATGTAGTACATAATGTGCACGGCCTCCTTCTAAGAAATGTACATATGTTAGCTCATCTATTTGCCTTAACAGTCCCGTCTAAGAAAGAAGCATTACCCAGGAGGGGTAAGTCAGTCGGCCCAGGGTTCACAGCGCGCTGGGATTGCAGGAGGCCTGGCCCCCAAGCATGCGCTCACCACCCGAATCACTCATAAAGGAGCCAGAACAGGCCCAGCACGCGGCAGCCCTCCCATAAATGTTAACCTTTATCGTGTGCACGCTATTTGTGATTGCAGACTCAAAAAGTGTGGGCATTTTAAACTTGGTGGTTACTGCAGTTTCCCGAGATAAAAATTCCTGTTTGCATAACCCCATCTACCCTGGATGTTACCACCCACCGATGTTACCACAGGATGTGCCAGGCGGGTGGGCAAGAAGTAAATAATCCTTCTTGTTTTTATTTGAATGTTTCACTCCCAGGTTTGGTGGGTTTTTTTTTGAGGAAGATCAGCCCTGAGCTAACATCTGTTGCCAATCTTCCTCTTTTTTTTTCTCCCCAAAGCCCCAGTACATAGTTGTAGATCCTAGTTGTAGGTCCTTCTAGTTCTTTTTTTTTTTTTTTAACAAATGTTTAAAAAAGAAATTTTTTTTTAAATTTTATTTATTTTTTTTTTTCCCCCCAAAGCCCCAGTAGATAGTTGTATGTCATAGCTGCACTTCCTTCTAGTTGCTGTATGTGGGACACGGCCTCAGCATGGCTGGAGAAGCGGTGCGTCGGTGCGCGCCTGGGATCCCAACCCAGGCTGCCAGCAGTGGAGCGCGCGCACTCAACCGCTAAGCCACAGGGGCCGGGCCCCTAGTTCTTCTATATGGGACTCTGCCTCGGCGTGGCTTGATGAGCGATGAGTAGGTCTGTGCCTCGGATCCGAACCAGCGAATCCCGGGCCATGGAAGTTTAATGCGCAAACTTAACTGCTACGCCACCGGGCCGGCCCCCCAGGTTTTTGTTTTTGAGTCATGTGCTTTTCCGCATCGGTTTGCAGGCGTTCTTGATCTATTCTAGGTGTTAGATGCACCAATAGCTGCATGTCACTCGTCTTTGAACTTTGTTTAAATACCTGCGCGGTTGGGTTCTCTACGAGGCAGATGCTGAGGTGGAGTTGGGAGTGTGCAAAAGGCTTATAGGGGAGGACCACCTGGGAAAGGAAGAGGGAAGCGGGACTGGGCGGGGGCCCTCAGTCCCCATGCAGACTCGACAGTCTTGCCACCCAACGGGAGCTCCAGAGCCCACACAGCCATGGGAGAAGCCGGCATCGGGTGAAGCGGGCAGGCCCATACATGGCATAGCTCAGTCTTGGCCCCGAGAAGGACCTAGGGAGTCATGGCTGGGGGCTGTGAGCAGACCAGCTCCCCATCTAGCACCTGGGCAGGCCTCTTCTCCCCACAGGGCAGCATTACATCTTTGTCCAGTGACTTTTCTCTTCTGGCTCTTTGCTTTTTCAATGTTGCTTTAAAAGACCTCCTCCATTCTTGAGTTAAGAAAAAACATGCTCCTAAACTTCCTTTATTCATCTTATAATTTTGAATCTCTTTCTTTAGTACTCTGGCACTTATTTTTCTCCCTGTGTGACATTGGGTTCTTCTCTCATGTTTTTCTCAAAGGGATAGTTGGCTGTCCCCACCGTCTGTGAGTGACCCCAAGTGCCCTACTGAGAGCAATGCTGCCTTTTCATGCCCATCTTCCTGGCTCGGGGTGCTCAGGGCTCCTCCGTGGCAGGGTTTACTGAGGTCACTGAAGCTGAGCAGCTGTGCTCTCTGACTGGGCCTCAGGCTCGAAAAACAAAAGATGTACTTCTAATCTTGGAAAGACCTCTCTGGTTGAAGGGCACATCGGGGTCCTCACTTGGTGACTGTGGCTGCCGCCCACTTTCCCTTCTGATAGCCGGCATCAGTCTCTGACTGGTGAATGATGATGACCTTAAATCTGTTCAGAGCAGCATCCACCCTGGAGGCTGGTGGGAGACGTGACAGGAGCTCACTCACAGGCACAGTGCTGCCAGCTGCAGGGATACAGGCTGAGGGCCGGCAGGGGCAGCTGGCCTGCTCACAAGAGGTGTTTGGCTTCTGTGCCCGGAGTGAGGAGTGCTGGTGGCTCCTGGGGTAGAGGGCTCCTCACCTTCTTGGTGGGAACTGGCTGAAATTGTCAGTAGTGTCTAGGCTGGGCAGAGAATCAGGTAAGGCTGGACAGGCCTGAAGGATCTGAGACTAGAGAAACTAGATGCACAGCTGCACCTTTTGTGTGCAGGCAGGAGAAAGAGCAAATTCCCTGGAAGTGAGGACTGGAAGGCCAGACACTGTGGTCCCAGGGGCTCCTGTTTGGCAGTACGGCCCTGGCAGGTGCTGACAAGATCCGGGCGTTTCCAGTGTGTGTGACCAAAGGTGGCACGAGGGGTGTAGGGATGCGAGCTGAGCAGGAACCGCAGCCAGGTCCAGCATCCGGGTCCAGCAGCCCTTGATGAGGACGTTGAGGGTGAGGATGGATCCAGGGGCTCCAGGAGGAGAGGGACGTCATGGCTGATAGAGAAAAACCGGGGGCAAACATGCAGAAAGTGGAGTAGCAGTAACGTGCTAAAGTGACATTCAAATGACATCTCTGAAGAAACGGATGACCACAAGAACATGTCAACCTGTGAGAGGAGGCAGTCAAAACTACTCAGAGAAATGTGTCAATTAGAAAACAAGAAATACTGCAAATAAAGGAACTCAGCCTTTAAATTAAGTGATCAGGACCCCCAAATACACCTAAAGCTGTAGCAGAAAGAAGGGGTGAGGAAGGTCAGGAGCCTGGAGAGAAAATCAGGAGGAATGACAATTGAATTGTGTAATACAAGAGACCCCAAGGAAGCGTACCTTTATAGGAAGCACTCTGAGAACCGCAGGAGAGGGAGGTCACATCGCTTCCGGGAGGTGACACGGGAATGGGTCCTGAAGGTGGGCGTGGGGCTGGCCCGGTAAAGCACAGAGGCACGAGTGGGCAGTGCAGAGCCATGCGACTCCTGCATCCCCTAGGCTGTGCAGAGGGTGCAGGCTCCGGCTGCATGGGGCCACCATGCCGCCTCCTCCAGCCAATGCTTTCAAAATGATCCAAGCTGTGCTCTGCCTGCTCTGAGTGGGGTCAGGACCCAGAGTGACCCAGAGTGACCTTTGCCTCTTGCAGGGGTGAGGTGATCAACGGGGGATTTGGCCTTGTGCTGGACGGGACCCAGGAAGCTGAGCAGAAGGCCAAGGTGATGCTCAGCTGGGATGTTTCCAACGGAGTAAGTTACACCCAGGCCTCTCCCCTCGCCTTCTCTCTCCACCAGTGGCTCTGCCTCTTCAGACTGCAGACCTGAGATAGAGATCTGCCCCTTCCCTAGAAAACAGTCAGGAGCCCTGTGCTGCCTTCTTGCTTATTCACGTCTCCTCTGCAGATGCCTCTCTCCTCTCTAGCCACTGCCGGGGCTTCCCTCCTCTTCAGATGCCCGCTTCTCTCCAGGGCTGTTTCCAGAGTCTCCTTTGCGTCCCCCTGCCTCTGGCCTTACCCATCCAGTCCAGCCTCTGTTCACACAGGGGCCCCGGGGTCCCAACCCTTCCCTCCCAGGGAGAGCACCCCCACTGCTAGTGCTGAGAGGCCTCCTTTTAAAGCGTTATCTTTCCACCATCTCTGAAGGTGGGTCAGAGTGCAGCTTCTTATGCTAATGCAGCTCTAACCCACTTTGCTGCGATGCAGTCTTCTCTTGGTGTGTATGTGGGTGGGGGGGACGGGGGGCGGGCCTCTATCCCTCCCCATGACCACATCACAGGGAGCAAAGAAGGGGGAAATGCACAAATGGGAAGTCAGGTGGTAGTGGGGAAGGGTCTGTGCGGACCTGAGCAAGATGGGGAGGAGGGTTTGGGGAGCCGAGCACAAGGGCCCAGAGAGTGTGAGGTTGGGTGGCCCGGAAGGTGAACTTGAGAGTGGAGGGGTCCCTGGAGGGGCCAACTTTCCAGGAGCCCCCAGCAAGGGTGGTGGTCTTCATCCTGAAGGCAGTGAAGCGGTGAGAAGATAGATGGGAGAGGCGTGGGAGGACATGGCTAGCAAGAATGGCAGCAGGGAGGTGGGAAGGTACCACGACCATCACCCAGGGGAGCCCTGGTGATGGAGATGGAGTGAAGGAAGCTGACCGGAGAGAGATTTTAAGGCAGAGCTAAGGTTGATATGCATTCTATGAGGATGGAAGAGAGGGTGCTGAGGATGACTCCTGGTTGCCTGGCCTGGTGCCCCTGTGTGGCGATGGGGTAGGCTGGATGGCCAGTTTCAGATCAGAGGGGTGGGTAAATCAGTAGTCTGGCCAAGAGAGGAGGAGGAGGTCTGAGCCTGGGATGGGGATGGGGCAGATGCAAAGGACTACTGGCCCCACTGATAGCACAGAAGGTCCCTGATGTGGAGGAGGATAGGGAGTTTGGAGCCCAGTCGCAGCGTGTCCAGAATGCCTTGTTGGGAACCCGGTAATGTTGGCACCAACTGGTGCACCGCCTTCTCTCCGCCCTGCTGGCAGGTGGCCCGCCGCTGTTGGTCTGGGAACAAGAAGGCCTACGAGATCATCTGCCAGACGATGCAAGAGAACAACGGCTTGGTGGTGACACTCCCACATGAAGTGGCCAATGAGCATGTGCTCCAGCAGGCCCTGCAGTTGTGAGCGGGAACCCAAGAGCTGGCCATGGTCCCCTCGTCCCCCTTGGTCCCCGTCCTCACCCTCACAGCCACACTGCACCTTCTGCTGCACACCTTTATCTCCTGGGTCAGGAGTTTCACACACGTGCCCTCATTTGGCCTCACGACACCCTGGAAGGTGTGCCACTGCTGTCCCCATTTTCCAGATGAGCCAGCTGAGGCCCAGAGAGGTGGAGCCATTTGCCCATGACCACTGGGAACCCCGGGAGGGTTCAGGGCTGAATCCTCCAGGCTGCCATGGAGTGGACTCCAGGAGCCTTGGGGGACGTGCCTGCCATGACTACTGGCTGAGCAGGGCAGCAACCAAGTCCCTTCTAGGCCTCCTACCAGCCCTTCTTCTGCAAGGGCCAGGCTTTCCTTCGGCCAGGTTTTTATCAGTCACTCTGCCTCCTGTCTGCCTTCCATCCATCCATGCAGCTATCTCTCCATCTGCTGGCCCATCCGTTTGTCTACGCAGGTACTTTCTGTACCTCAGTGCCCCAGCTCTGGGCACAAAGGAGCAGGACCAGGCCCTGGGCTTGGGGGAGTCCAGGAAGGAAGACAGACAGGGAAATAAAGGATAGACCAGAGAGCTGTGTCAGGTGTCGTGGGCGGGGTGGACGCAGGGTGGGGAAGGGGGCAGGCAGGCCTCTGCGCTAAAGGATAAGTGATGCTTTGTTGGGAGAAAAAGGAGAGAGGAGGGGTCGTCTCCGTGGGCGGCGCAGCATGAAGCTCGAGAACATGCAGCCCGATCAGTCACAACACGGAAGTCCACTCAGAAGCCCCTTTAGTGCAGTGTGTCCTGCAGGAGCCGTGTGGGCCTAAGGCTGGATTGCCGCACCCCTCTCCCAGGTCCCAGAGCCCAGCTCAGATGCACAGGACCCAGGCAAAGGCAATTCTGTGGTCATGCTTTTCCAGGCCTTCAGTTGGAAGCAGGCACTTCTTTTTTTAAGGGTTCCCAACTTTTAGGGCCCCCTCCTGCCTCCCTAGCAGTCAGTGGCCTTCCCCATGTGACTGCCCAGCCCTTGAGCTCAGCCTGGGGCAGAGGAGAGCACAGGTGGCAGTGGGGTGGGGGTGGCAGAGAGTGAGGAGAAAGACCCCAAAGAGAGCCCTGCCCCCTGGCTGCAGAGGAGGGCATGCTGGGGGGGGGGGGGGGACGTTTGTCTTCTTTGGCTCAAGCAGTGGGACCCAGGCCAAACCCTTTGCCTTCCCCAGAACAAGCCCCTTTGGGGACAGGTCTTCAGCTCCCTGCTCCAATCCAGAACAGATCTGGCACCACCCTGCTGTGGGACCAGGCCTGGAAGCCCTGTGGGGCGGGGGGACTGGGGTTCCTGCTTCCCTGTCCTTAGCCACCAATGAGATGGGCCTTTCCCTTGTAATTAATTAATTAGGCTTTAGAAATGAAACACCAAGGCTCTGGTAAAACTTTGATTTACTTAAGTCCTATACTAATGGAGAAGGATTATGGAGGCCAAAACTTGCTTCCTGGAATCTCAGTGTGTGAGTGTGTGTTTCTCTATAAAATGAGACTTTCTCCTAAATCAAGAGGTGGATGTGGGGGCCAGGCAGGCCTTAGCTTTCTCCTACGCCTGACTGCCAGGACCTCCCAGGGGCCTTGACCTTTCTGAGCCTCAGCTGCACGACAGTAACAACACCAGCGTCACAGTCTAGGGGTGACGTGGCTCTGCTTTACTCTCCAAGTTATTAAAAGGGGCCAGATGGAGAGGTGAGTTCCTGCCCGTTTTCTTCTAGCCTTCCCATCTGATGTTGGGACCCGCTCCCTTCCCTGCAAACATGCAGGGCCACACGGGGAATCAGGCAGAGCCTCCCCCGGAGCAGGACCCTCGGTAGCCCCACCACAGTTGCTCGCTGTCCATGCTAAGAGACCCCCTGACCTCACTGTGTAAAGCAGGGCAGTTGTGACCATGCACCCTGTTCTCACTAGTTCCTGGCCTTAGCTCAGCCCCAGGCTGGGCCCACGACAGACTTAAAAATGACTCATCCTAAAGAAAGAATTGAGAAAGAGATGGGGGGACAGGTCTCCCAGGAGCCACGGAAAGCCTGACACACAACCCCTGTCCATGTCTGCAGAGTGGTGGCCAGTCTAGCTGGCTTCTCAGTCCTCAGCCGCCCCACACTGTTCATCTTCCCCCCGGTGGCCATTCTCCCCTTTTCCCCTACAAACAAAATCCCTAATCTGTCTGGGCAGCAATGCACCTCATAAAAATGGTCGATTTTCCAGGCTTCCTTGCAATTAGGAGTGACCATCGGCCTACTTCCGGCCTATGAGATGAGGTGGAAGTCTGCTGGGTAGGACTTCTGGGAAAGCTGTTGTTTTCCTAATAAAAATGGACAGATGTGGCTGGATTGCTTTTTGCTTTCGCTGCTTCTTCCTGCTAGAACCTCAGGTGTGATGCCTGGAAGCACAGCAACCACGCGAATTTTGTTGAGCGCTAGACGAGGCAACTTGGGGCGGGGCCTGCTTGGCTGGCTTGCATGGCTGACCTTATAAGGCCGCAGGTCCTGTTTTCTAGGGTCAGGTGAGTTTGCTAAAGCTGAGCTGGAGGACTGTGAGTGGTGTACGTTAGGTTTCCTTGACAGGCTGACTTAGGTTTAGATTTGCGACATAGGCCAAGCCACTGGCGTGGCCTCCATGTTGTGGGGCCCAATATAGGAATTACATTTATCACCTGTTAAAGCCACCCCAGCCACCAGTGTCTAAATGACCATATCATGGAAAGCACCCTGGTGCATATGTCTGTCTGAACATTCCCTGTTCCTAGGGAGAAACAAAGAAGGTATGTTCAATTTGAAGACGAGGCCCTCCCGTTATCCTCTTCCCATCCAGCACCTTCCATTATTAAGGACAGGCCGGGCTTGAAGCCAGGTTCTGCCCAAGGTCTCAGGTGGCTTCCAGCCATGTGCAGGGGCCTCAGACACCCTCTTGGCTCAGTCATGCCAGTGGGCAGGCTACTTCTCTGGGCCACAGCGCCTCAGCCTGCTGCCAGCTGCCAGCAGAGAGAAGGGACGACTGACACCCAGAGTGGGGCCCCCATGAGGCTCGCTGGGGAGTCGGGCAGCTGACCATGGCCTCAGTAGCCACAGAGTAGACGGAACAGCGTGGCTGTTCGGTGTGTCCAGTTCAGTCTTACTTTTCAGAAAGCAAAGATGTGTGGACCACTTAGAAATGTTTTCATCAAAATGATTAAAATAAGAACCAATTGGCCATCAGGGGCGTGGGCTTCAATTGCCTTGAACGTTTGGGGTTGTGAACGTCTCAGGGCCTCTCCCTGGGTGTCCTCTGCACTCTGTGGACCTGGAGCTCCTGGGCTGCTGACGCTTTCCCTGCTGGCCAGCCCAGGCCATTCAGGAGGGCTCAGCCGGGTGAGGCGCTCTCCCGCCCCAGGCTTTCGGTGTGGGTTCCTGCACTGGGGGCTGCGGACTGGACTGGACCTGCTGTTGCATTTTGTTTGGCCTGCCCTCTTTAGACACGTTTTGACTTTGTCACCAATTTTTACAAATTGGAAGATTTCATTTAAAAATCTAGATTTTGAGTTTATTTAAAGAAATCAAAAGATCAGGCAACACTGTGCCCTCACCGTCTCTGTGGCAGCAATCAGCTGGAGGCCTCTTGGAGCTGGGCATGTTTTTTCCAATTTGCCACAGTCCCTACCAGTCTCTACTGTCCAATGTCAAGGCCAAGTCTGTTGTTTATTCTTGGGCATGAGCTGCTGATTCCTTACACCTGCCTGCTTCCCACATTTGTGTTTCCTCATGGTCTCTCATGGGATTGGAGTCTGTGTCTATAGACACAGAGGACCCTAGAGAAACAGAACCATTAAGAGATACATCCATACATCTATACACATATAATATAGATATCTATAGATAGATAAAGAGAGATACTATATACAGAGAGAGGCAGTCCCACGATCTGCCATCTGCAAGCTAAAGACCTAGAAAAGCTGGTGGTGTAATTCAGTCCGAGTCAGAAGGCCTGATGGTGTAAATCCCAGCGCAGGGGCAGGAGAAGATGAGAGAGGTCCCGGCTCAATCTGGAGGCAGGACAAAAGTGGCAAATTCCTCCTTCCTCTGCCTTTTGTTCTATTCAGGCTCTCAACAGATTGCATGATGCCCACCTGCTTTGGGGAGGGCATCTCCTTTACTGAGTCCACCCATTCACATGCTAACCTCATCTGGAAACACTTTCAGAGACACACCAAGAAACAGTGTTTAAAAAAACCCACTCAAAGTAAAACGTAAAATTAACCATCACAGGGATCCCTGCCCGAGAAGTTTCCTCTCACTCTGTGGTACTGTGATTTAGAATAAGAAATATAGGGGCCAGCCCCGTAGCGTAGCGCTTAAGTGCGAGTGCTCCGCTGCTGGCAGCCCAGGTTCGGATCCTGGGCGCGCACTGACGCACTGCTTGTCAGGCCATGCTGTGGGTCCCACATAAAGTGGAGGAAGATAGGTACGGATATTAGCTCGGGGCCAGTCTTCCTCAGCAAAAAGGGGAGGATTGGCATGGATGTTAGCTCAAGGCTGATCTTCCTCACACACACACAAAAATAGAATAAGAAATACATATTTTAATCTTCTTCTCGGTTTCTGGTACGGATCTCCCAAAACCCTTGGAATTTCCTAAGTGATAAGAGTGATCACTTAGGATCACTTAGTGATCAAAAGATAAACATCTTTTGATATTCGTAACAAACTCCATTCCATCACACCTGAGTTTATGTTAATGAGGTGACATTTGGAAAGGACCTAAGGATGGGGCTGGTTGCCAGGGGAACCAACCACCTGATTAGAAGGTTGAACTTTCAGTGCCATCCCCTGAACTCCGGGGAGGGGAGAGGGACTGGAGGTTGAATCAATCACCAATGGCCAGTGAGTTAATCAATCATGCCTGTGTAATGAAGCCTCCATAAAAACCCAAAACCCAAAAGGCATTCGGAGAGCTTCCAGGTTGGTGAACACATGGAGATTTGGGGAGAATGGCACACTCAAAGAGCATGGAATCTCCACACCCTTTCCCCATACCTTGCCCTATGCATCTCTTCCATCTGGCTGTTCCTGAGTTATATCCTTTTATAAACTGGTGATCTAGTGGGTAAAATGTTCCCCTGAGTTCTGTGAGCTGCTCTAACAAATTAATCAAACCCAAGGAGGGGGTTATGGGAACCTCCCATCTATTGCCGCTCACTCAGAAGCGCAGGTGACAACCTGAACTTACAACTGGCGTCTGAATCGGGCATGGGGGTGGGGGGGGCAGTCTTGCAGGACTGAGCCTGTGGGATCTGAAGCTATCTCCAGGTAGACAATGTCAGAATTGAGGTAATTGCTTGGTGATGTTGGGGAAAAGCCACATGGTAGGACTCCCAACCCCAGCCCATGCCCACTCCTGCACGAGCTTGGGAAGTCCTGCACACTTACATGGGCAACTCAAAGTCCACTATGATGCCTTTCAGCCCATCAGCAGTGCTGGACACCCAGCAACATCGGGCTGGTGGGATTTCTCCCCAAATGCAAACAAGCATGACAAGAGCATGTGTGTTATCTGCTTCTCTTCCCCTGGCTGCCCCAAAACACGTTCTACACACCCCTGCTTGGAGAGTACGGGGTCTGGGTGACTGGGGGTTAACAGGCAGTGCTCTGTGGCCCTCCCAATGTGGGAGGAATCTCTTTAGAATATGGAGTTCCTGTCTCTGCCTGAGACACCACTGGACAATGACAGCAACCCTTCAAGCCCAGCATGCAAGTAAGCACATCTGCCCCTCACTGTAAACCCTGTCACTTGTTGCAGCAACAGAGAACCGAGGGTGGTAGGAAGGGCAAGACAAGTCCTTTCCAAACATTCAATAAGGCCAATTTCACTCATTTAAAATTTTTTAAAAATACGTAAGTCACTCTTGAAAAGCTGAAAAACAGAAGAGGAGAAACTCATCCACATTGCCACCAAATGTTTTTCATTAATTTTTTTTTCTTTTTTCTTTTATTGTGGTAAAATACATGACATAAAATTTACCATTTTAACCATTTTTAAGCATGCAGTTCAGTGGCATTAAGTAGATTCACATTATTGTTCAACTATCACCACCATCCATCTCCAGAACCCTTTTCATCTTCCCAAAGTGAAACTCTGTACTAATTAAACACTAACTCCCCGTTGCCCTCCCCCAGCCCATCAACCCCCATTCTACTTTCTGTCCCTATGAATCTGACTCCTCTAGATACCTCATGTAAGTGAGATCATATAATATTTGTTCTTTTGTGACTGGCTTATTCCACCTGGCATAGTGTCCTCAAGGTTCATCCATGTTGTCACATGTGTTAGAATTTCCTTCCTTTTTAAGGCTGAACAATATTCCACTGTATAGATAGACCACATTTTATTTATCCAGTCATCCTTCGATGGACACTTGGGTTGCTTCTACCTCTTGGCTACCGTGAATAATGCTGCTGTGAGCACGGGTGTATGGATATATGCCCAGAAGTGGGATTGCTGGGTCATGTGGTAATTCTATGTTTAGTTTTCTGAGGAACTGCCATTATGTTTCCATAGTGGAAGAAATATTTAATCATAAAAATTACTTTAAAAACACTCATGATCTTTAGATCCCCCCTTACTTCAGAAACAGACACAGGGACTAGCACTATCTTGTGTATCTTTCCAGAAACTTTCTAAGATATGCAAGTATGTGAACATATGTGTAATTTTCCCTCCTATACAATTGGGATCCTCCTAAACAATGTTCTGCATTGATTTTTCCTAACAATATATTTTTAGTGGAGACATATAAAGCATAAAAGTCATCATTTCAGTGGTTTTTAGTCTACTCACTGTTTGTGTACCCATCACTACTGTCTAACTCCAGGACATTTCCATCGTCCCAAAAAGAAACCTCGTAGCTATTAGCAGTCACTCCTAATTCCCGCCCCCTCTCTCTATCACCTGGCAACCACCAATCTCCTTCTGCCTCTAGGGATTTGCCTCTTCTGGACATTTCATGTGGATGGAATCGTACAATATGTGGTCTTTTGTGTCTGGCTTCTTTCCCTTAGCATGTTTTCAAGGTTCATCCATGATATAGCATGTATTGGTACTTATTCCTTTTTGTGGCTGAATAATTTTCCATTGTATGGATATGCCACACTTTGTTTACCCATTCATCTGTTGACGGACACTTGGTTGTTTCCATTTTTATTATGTAGTATTATGAATAATGCTTCTATGAACATTCATATGCAAGTTTTTGTGTGGACGTGTTGTCATTTCTCTTGGGTATATGCCTAGGAGTGGAGATGCTGGGTCATATGGAAATTCTATATTTAACTTTTTGAGGAACTGCCAAGCTTTTTTCCACAGCAGCGTCACCATTTTACTTTCCCACTAGAAATGTATGAGGGTTCCATTTTTTCCACATTCTCACGGACACTTATTCTTTTCCATTTTAAAAAATAGCTATGTTAGTGGGTATGAAGTGTTATCTCATTATGGCTTTGATTTGCATTTCCCTAATGACTAGTGATGTTGAGCATCTTTTTGTGTGCTTACTGACCATTTGTATTTCTTTTTTGGAGAAATGCCCATTGAAATCCTTTGCCTGTTTTTAAATTGGGTTGTCTCTTCGTTGTTGAGTTGTAAGAGTTTTTATGTTTTTAAATATATTCTGGATAGATCATTATCAGATAGATGATTTGCAGATTTTTCTCCCATTCTACGGGTCGTCTTTTCACTCTCTTGTTGGTGTTGACCTAAAAGAGTTTTTAATTTTGACGAAGCCCAATTTGTTTCTTTCATTGCTTTTGGTTTCATATCTAAGAAACCATTCCCTAATCCAAGGTCACACAGATTTACACCTGTTTACTCCTAATGATTTTTTAGTTTTTGATCTTACATTTAGGCGTTTGATCTATTTTGAGTTACTTTTTGTGTCTAGTGTGAGGTATGGGTCCAACTTCATTCTTTTGTATGTGGATATCCAGTTGTCCCAGCACTATTTGTTAAAAAGGTTATTCTTTCCTCCATTGAATGGTCTTGGAAAAATATATTTTTGGCATAAATTCATAAAGATGTTTCCCATTTTTTTCATTATTGATGTACCTTATTTTTAAAAATAAAACATTCATCTATTCAATAAATATTTACTGAGAGTCTTCGATGCTGGTCTCTGGGCATACAGCTGTGAATGAGACCCTGTCCTCGAGGAGGCTACATTCTAGAGGAGCGCACAGTGAATTAGTAGGGAAAGGGACAAATAAAGCAATTGCAACTGGGAGCTATGCGAGGAAACAAGGGGGGAGGAGGCGGAGGAGAAGGAGCTGGATGAGGACGTACTTTGGCCGAGAAGGCCACCTAAATCTTCCCCGGGGAATCGGAGACCAGCGGGCAAGGTGCGTGAGGCACAGCCAGTTGGCCCTGTTGGAGAAACTGGGAAACAGATGGGGCAGAGGGGCGAGAAACGCGGGCAAAAAGGCGCGCACTGAGGGAAGACTAGCGAGGCAAGAGCCCCGGGGCGCACGGAGGAGGGGCATAGTTCAGAAGGTCACCAAGTCGGCCTCCGGAGAGTGGACTGGGAGCAGTGAGGCAGGCCGACGACCAGCTGCGAGAACCAGGAGTGATACAGAGGTTTGCGTCCGGTTGCGGGGACAGGAGGAGAAACGCAGGGACAGGCTCAGGGCCCTGCAGGCCAGGTCCGGAGCCGGCGCGGGGCTAGAGCGCAGCAAGCTCGCGGGGGCAGGCGTCCAGCCGGCCGGCAGAAACTAAGTGTCGGAACCCCGGTCCCCCTGCTCCCGGCTCTGCGCTCTCCCAGACTCGCTTTCCTCACAGCCGTGAGGGCGAGGATCGCTGGCTGCTACGATTGCCTCCCTACCCCGACGACGGCCAGGACTGACAGGGTACCCACACGAGCTCTCGAGGGCCCGACCCGCGGAGGGCCGGCAGGGTCGCGCCGGAGCGCCTGACGTCACGAGGCCCAGCAGGCCTCGCGCGGCGCCCCACCCCCGGCTCCCGCGCAAGCGCAGCACGACCCCCCGCCGCCGCCGCCGCCGCCGGCTCTCGCGCACGCGCAGCTCGGGGCCGGACTCCGCGCCGCGCTCCGAGCCGGGCCTTGGCACCGCCCACCGGGGCCACACGGCGTCGCGCACGCCTGGGAGGGGCGGGGCGCGCTTCCTCCGAGGCGGCGGGGCGACGGTGCTGCTGGGCCCAAGATGGAGCTCCCCGCGGTGCTCGCCGCCCCGGCCCCGCGCGGAGCCCAACATGGCGACGGCGGCGGCCCCGGCCAGCAGCGCAGAGGCCCTGCGCCGCCCGGCCCCGGCCCCGGCCCCGCGCGCCGCCGCCTGCTGCTGCTGCGGGGCCCCGAGGACGGCGCGCCGGGGCCGCGGCGCGGGAGGCCGGGGCGGCGGCGGCGGGCCCCGCGCCCAGCCCGCCCCACGAGGACGGCGGCGACTCCTTCGTAGTGCTGCTGGAGGTGGCGCGCGCCGGCTCGGACGAGGCCCCGGGCGGCGGGAGCCCGTTCCCGGCGTCGCCGCGAGCCCCGCCCGCCGCCCGCCGCAGGGCCCCACCGGCGCGGCCGCCTCCCCGGGCCGGGCGGCGACCCCGCGCACGGCCGGGACCTGCTGGTGCGCCTCGACCGCGGCGTCTTCACGCTGGCCGCGCCGCCCGCGCCGCCGCCCCAGGGCCCGCCCGCGCCGCCCAGCGAGGAGGCCGCGAGCCCGGACGCGCGCCGCCGCGGGCCCCCGGGCCCCGGCTACCGCTGCCCCGAGCCGCAGTGCGCGCTCTCCTTCGCCAAGAAGCACCAGCTCAAGGTGCACCTGCTCACGCACGGCGGCAGCCAGGGCCGGCGGCCCTTCAAGTGTCCCCTGGACGGCTGCGGCTGGGCTTTCACCACCTCCTACAAGCTCAAGCGGCACCTGCAGTCGCACGACAAGCTGCGGCCCTTCGGCTGCCCGGTGGGCGGCTGCGGCAAGAAGTTCACCACCGTGTACAACCTCAAGGCGCACATGAAGGGCCACGAGCAGGAGAGCCTGTTCAAGTGCGAGGTGTGCGCCGAGCGCTTCCCCACGCACGCCAAGCTCAGCTCCCACCAGCGCAGCCACTTCGAGCCCGAGCGGCCCTACAAGTGCGACTTTCCCGGTAACCGCGCGCCGCGGGCTGCGGGGGGCCCCGGGGGCTCGGGTCCGAGTGGAGTCGCTCGGTTGGGTGCGGCGGCGCCCGCCCTCGGCTGCTCTGCTGGGCAGGATCGGAACTCGGTGGGCCAGGTGTGAGGAGCGGGAACGGAGCACGCTGGTGTTTGTGCTCTTGGTGTTTCCAGCTGATTCGATTTGACACCTTGACCCTGCGGGGGTTTCGACAGCGAGGTAGCACGAATAATCCACAGCCGTCCTTCCCCACGGTGAGGACAACAGAGCTCTGAAGGGGCCTCCGGTTAATGAAAGTGATAGCGCATCTTCCCAGTGATTTGAGTTATGAGTCAGGTCTTTCCCTCTGTCTTGTCATTTAAAAATATTCAGTCGTCAGACGCTTACGGGGTGCACACCCCCTCACCCCCGCGAACACGGGAACCCGGGTGAATCTGGCCAGATGCAAGACTGTTAGGCGCTGAGGGCATAATCGCAGGTGCATGGTTCGTCACAGTTTTCTGCTTGTTATACTTTTATTTCCTTTGGACTTCACACTTCTGTGAAGTTCTAAAAATTATCCTGATTTTACAGATGAAGAGACCAATACTGAGCAACGTGGAAAAAATCCAGTGGAGGTTTCTTGCTCCATTGTGATCGCCCCCAGTGTGGGGAATGTGAGGCTCCACACAGAGAGCTCTTCACCAGGATAGGCAGGTGTAGGTGCTCTAAGAGGGAGAGTGTGCCTTCCGAGGAGGAAGAGGAGATTCCTGCCTGGGAAGGAGTTGGTTTGGGGGACTAGGGTGGAAGGCAGTGCTGGTGGGTGAAACCACAGAGCCAAGGCAGGGCATGTGGGCTGTGCTGAGGGCCTGTGGGAAGTAAAGTTGGAAGGGTGTGGGAGGGCCAAGTAGAGGGTGAAGGACTTGCCACATCCCGTACATTACAACAGAAACTCAAGCGTGCCCAGCGTGCGCCCAACGTGCATATTGATTTGTTACATACATGCAGTTCTGTCCTAATGATGTGTTATGAAATATACTCAAATGTGGGGATTTTGAAAGGGTGAAATGAAAAATATTAACGAGATTTAATATTTTCTTCCTACATGCCCATGGACTGTCTTGTGCGTTCCTCTTTGTGGAGAGCGTGGGTTTAGGCCACTGATTCAAAACCTTTCTTGGTCATATGCGCTGGGAATCTGATGGTGGCTTATGGGCCGCTCCCTAGTAAAATGCACGAAGAGCATCATTCTGAGTATAATACTGGGAGTCCAGCCTGGTCTAGGGCTTGAGGTCCCCCTGAGGGTTTTGAGTTGGATGGTGAGTGGGGCATCAGCGTTGGAGATGGTAGAAGTAGGAGAGGGACCAGTAAAGCCCACATTAAGTGTTCCAAACCTGAGTTTCCTGAAGGCAGATGTAGGTAGAGGCAGTGGCAATGGTGAGGAGGCAGCATTGAAGGCTGTGATGGTCCATTGTGCGGAGGGTGGTTCTTGCTAAGGCAGAGAGATTTAGCCTGTTCAGATTTACCTGACAGACTGTGTGAATACACCAAAATACACCCTCCCAAAATGGGAGGGGAGGGCGGGCAGATTTATGCAAAAGGGGAGGATTTTAGGGTGTTTAGGAAGGTCAGCATTTCCCAGTTGAGTGTTGCTCGGAAGAGCAGGGCTGCTTGGGCTAAGTACTTTTATGCGGTGCTGTGCAGAGTGTGGTTACAGATGTGATGGTAGCATGTTAAAGGCTCTGAGAAGAGCTGTGACAAAGACATCTGATAAACATCTTGTAACGTGATGTTTTCCACCCGATTTGAGCACTGAACCTTTGGGTCAAAGGAGAACTACTGATGTGGGAAGTCTGGGAATTGCTGAGGTAGGCCACTTTCTGGTAGCTCAGCTGGGGGTTGAAGGTGCAGGTGATGGGAAAGGCCATGTGAGGAAAGATGACCTCGGAAACCTCCTTTGACAGGGCAGGGAACCCTGAGGAAAGGGGCAAGAAGAGAGAGAAGCCCGATGACAGAGGTGGGGCCGCCAGTTGCGGAAGGTGTCAGGGAGGACGTTTGTAAGTGTGGGGGATGCAGCATCGCCCCCAGGGGTGGGTGAAAATGTCTCAGCCTCGCAGTGGTTTGTGGCCCTTCCACACTGAACCCGACCAGACAAAATCTTGTTCCTTAGGATCTGATTTCTCGCATTGTGTTTTCGTGGGTCTCACGTGGGCAGCGTTGACATTTGAGTTCACAGAACGTATGCAAGATCTGTGCTAGAAAATCTGTGCTACGGAACTGGGAGCAGATGGCTGTGATTGGGGGACTTTCTTTTGATCAGTTGCTTCATCTCTAAGTCACATCACAACAGGTGGCCTGAATGTGCCTCTTGGCTGCCCTTAGTCTCTCCTGCTTTAGCCATTACAAAGGCAGACGTCAGTGGTTGTGATTTTCCAGAGGTGTGCTTCTCAGTCATTGTCGTCTTATTGTTCTGCTTCTCGTTGTTCTGCTTCAGTGGCAGCAGTGTCCTGGGGTGGTGACTAGTTGAGCTGTGTTGTGTGATTCTTGTCACACTAGTGAGCAGAGTTTGTGTTTTCTTTGTTCAGGCTGCGAGAAGACTTTCATCACAGTGAGTGCTCTGTTTTCCCATAACCGAGCCCACTTCAGGGAACAAGAACTCTTTTCTTGCTCATTTCCTGGATGCAGCAAACAGTATGACAAAGCCTGTCGCCTGAAAATTCACCTGAGAAGTCATACAGGTAATGGCCCGAGGAGGCACTGTCGTTTGGAACCGAGATTTGACTTTATGGTAGCTTGCATTTATAGTGATGTGGTGTGATTTTATTTATTTATTTTTTTCCTAAGGTGAAAGACCTTTTATTTGCGACTCGGACAGTTGTGGCTGGACCTTCACTAGCATGTCTAAACTCCTAAGGCACAAAAGGTAATCTTTACATTTTGGTTGAATTGTCAGTTTTGGAAATGAATGAATGGTTTCTCAGTAGCAGAAGCCTATAGATAAGATATCTGTAGTTTTTTTTAAGTTATAGAAAAAGGAGCCCAATGTAGATAATTTGGAAAATTCAGAAAGCTGTTAGAAGAAAACCACTCAGACTCTGATTACCTAAAGGCAGTTTTTCTATATATTTGTTCTTAAACTTAACTGGTATACTTTATATGCAATTCAGTATTTTAAAACGTTACCGTTGTAGGACAAGCTTTCCTCCTGTCATCACAATCTTTCCATGTGACATGATGACCTTGGGCTTGGCCTGTGTGCAGGCGATGTTCAGCACTTTACACGTATATCTCATTTAATCTTCACGATGACTCTGACTTGGATGTTCTTATTTTCCTGGTTTGCATTAGGCCTCAGAGAGGTTGAGTGGTTTGTCCCTGCTTACACAGCTGGGGTTTGCTTTAAAAACGTTACTTAGGAAAAGACTATGTTTATGTATGGGATTGAGAGGGTCTTTTTAGCACTGCAGTCGATTTCCTGTGCACACTTCTCGTTGCCCTCAGTGGCTCGGAAAGCTTGTTTATTATCGGGATTTCTAGACAGTGGAAATAGCTTCATCAATATGTTTGGGACTCAACTGTTCCTCAATTAAAGCAGCACTAATTGTTCTGTGTTGGACTCTGGGGTCAGCTTAGGCATTAAGATAGAATTTCTAATTACAGGGTAGCTAACTTGTAAATCTGCCCACATGGGCTAGAGACAGAATTGAGATTTTCTGAAATGTACTGATCATTTTTTTTTAATGTGAAGAATTTGTAGTTTGGTATATTTTGTAGAGTTTTAAACAAAAGAGTCACCTCCGAAGCCTGGTGCCTCCGGGTTGTGTGAGTAATCGCTGTTCCATGTTGTGTTCCGGCAGGAAGCACGATGACGACCGGAGGTTTACCTGCTCTGTGGAGGGCTGCGGGAAGTCGTTCACGAGAGCGGAGCATCTGAAAGGCCACAGCATCACACACCTGGGCACGAAGCCGTTTGAGTGTCCTGTGGAAGGTAGATTTTAGTACGTTACTGTGAGCTATAAACTAGCACCACATCCACGTTGATGTTGTAAGTTGAAGTTGTTTAAAGGTGAGTTTTAGTTGCTTAAAGACAAGGCGAGTGTGAGTTGCAGCACTAGATTTCCTTGGCTGGTTTTTAGGTCAGTGCTTTATCTGGGGAGCAGTGTATCGAGAAGAACAGACTTCAGAAGCAGACCTGATTTGACTCGTGGCCCTGCGGTGCACTCGCTAGATCTGTGGCTCTACTTAGTTCCCTGTTTAATTTGGTGCCTATAAGGATTAGGTGAAATAACATGGCGAAATGCCTATTTTGCATCTGGCACATATCACGGACTCAGTAAATGGTAGCTACTCATGCTGCAATTGGACAGCAGTAAAGCTAGGCTGGATATTGGGGAGTTTTTTTTCTCTAAAACACCGAAGGCCTGATTTATTCACCAAAAGTCTGTCCGTCGCCTGTTCGTGCTGGCCCTGCTCTAGTGCAGCAGATGCACTGGGGTGGTGGATGCAGGTCAGTCTAGGGCTGTGAATTGTATCCTGGCTCCAGCCCTCCTTAAGTTGGTGACCTCAGGCAAGCCTCTGTGGGCCTCAGTTTCCTTCTCTGGAAAAGGGGATAATAAAGACCCATTTGAAACTGAGACCACTTCCTGGAATGTAATGAATGTAACACAGATGGTATGACCGAGACACAGTTCCTCCTCTCATCAGAGCTCCAAGTGGGGAGCGACAGGTAGACAGATAACATGCTGCGTGCGGTGGGGCACAGAGGAGGTCACCCAGCTGTTCCGCAGGCATGGAGGCATGGGAATGGCCTCCCAGTCAGTCGAAGAGTGAGAAGAGCTAGCCGGGGGTGGTGGAGACAGAAAGGCCAGCATGGGGACATCTCCCAGAGCTGCAAGAGCAGCAGGCTGAGTGCTGGAGGCAGAGGAGTCATGGGATCCTATTTGCATTTAGGCTCAGTCTGGTTTCCTGGTGCCTGGGCTGGGGTTTGGCAGTGGCAAGGCAGAGAAGGCGTAGACGAGAGAGAGGAGTTAGGATTAACTGTGTTTGGTGACAGATTTGGAAGATGGGCCTTGTGGGAGAGGCAGTGGTTGGGGTCAGTATCTCAGTTGAGACCGGGACACAGGGCAGGTGGTTGGAAAAAGAGGCGTTTGGCTTGGACATGCTGCACTTTACATATCCACGGGCTTGCTAAGTTCAGATGCTCAGAAGGTGGGGCATGTACTGCTGGGGCGGGGTGAGCAGGTGTGCTAGGAGCACACCAGTGATGGGTTAAGCCGTGGCCGGGGAAGTCCTTCTCGAGAAACACTGTCAGCTGGAGAGAGGCAGTGTGGTGTAGTGAATAAAGGCGTGAATGCTCGAGTCAGACTGCCTGGGTTCCGATTTCAAGTCTGCCACTGAAGCAGCTCTGAGAGCTTGGACGAGCAGCTCAAGCTCTGTGCCTCTTTTCCTCGTCTGCAAAGTGGTAATAAAACCTCATAGGGCTGTTGTGAGGGTTCGATTACTAAGTTTAATTAAGGCGTATAAAAACATCAGTAAATGTTCCCTACTGCTGCTGTTACAATTATAAATAAAAAGGCCTAGAACCAAACCCTGGGGACTGTCACACATTCAGGGGGAAAAGTAGCAGGGGAACCCTGGGAGGGGCTGAGAAAGAACGTCGAGAGGTAGAGCTGGTGGCACTGAAGCCCAGAGGAGGATGTTTGGGAAAGGAGGGGAGTCAGTCCCCAGTGCTGGGGTGCTGTGGGAGGGTGAGGGGTGTGCGTGGACTCCTCTGGAAGCTCATGGGGTCTTGTGGAGCGAGGTTCGAGCTTGGGTGGAGTAGCTTGGGCAAAGCCCTGCTCTAGTGCCCTGAGAGGTGGGTAAGGCGAGGCAGGGGGCAGCTGTGCTGACCCTTCTAGAGGTGATTGAAGGAAACAGGAAAGGGCAGAGCTGGCTACAGAGGAGGGGCTGTTCGTTTTTGCCTTTCGGTAACTACAACCTTGAGAACTTTGAGCAAGTCCAGGTGTTGAGGTGCTGGTAGAGAGATGCAGATAATGGGAGAGGGGTGATTGGGCAGTGATCTGTTGAGAGTGTTTTTCTCAAGGGAATGGAGGTGAAGGCAGGAGCCTGGTGGAGGGACCCCAGAACCCGTCTTTGGATTGGCTGAGAATTGATCATTCTTCAGTCTAGGTGATTATACTATTTTCTCTGCATTTGTAGATGTTTGAAATGTTCCATAATAAAAAGTTAAAAAACAACTACCATCCGCCTTTTCCATAGTAACAGGAGGAGAAGAGGAGGATGGGGCTGTATGGTAGCAGTGTATGTGAGGGAGGGCAGGATGGGGGACTGAGGACAGCCTGTGTGTGATGGGAGCTTCTCCAGGCACATGTGGGGGTATCTCTGCATATCTAGAATGTCGTGGAGTGCCTCACATGGAGTCAAGGTTGCTAGATGTGTGGTCATCATGTAAATATGTGAGTTGAGCAGATTTCCGTGGAGTTGGGGTTTAGAGGGAAGTTTGTCACTGATGGGCTGCCTCTGCCCCTGGGTCGGGGTAACTTGGTATAAATGTGGGGTGCTGTTGATTAATATCTTTGATTTGTAAGGATCTGACACAAATCTCAGTTTATGTTGCAGTTAGGAAAAGACAGCCGTTAACACACGTGGAAAAATAGCCACACTCCTGGTCATCAAAGGAAATAAAAGTTAAAATGAAATAGATTTTGTTCCCTATTGAATTAGCAAATATTTTTTTAAATGGGAACTCATTGCTGGCAAGAGTGTGGTGGACGTCCCTATTGTGATTGTTCCCTGTCCTTGCAAAAGCAGTTTGGTAAAGGGTATATTCAGCGCCTCTGCTCTGATTTGCCTCTAGAAATCCATGCTGAGGAGTCCTAGCTGAAAGAGGGAGTCAGGGACATTGCAGGTGCAGGGTGCTCCCACGCCCTGTGGACAGTGCACCTTGGGTGAGACTGCAGGTGTCTCCTCTCTCTCTTGTGTTTTCCAAATGTTCTGTCAGGAGCCTGACCTGGAAACAAGTTTGAAGCTTTGAAAACGAAATAAGTTCAGAACTCCTCTCAGAGGCAGCCAAAGCCCTTACTCATTTGGCCCTTTCCCGTGTATGTAGCCTCTTTTCCTAAAATAGCCCTCGTCCAGGCCCTGGACACCAGCACTGCCACCTCGCAGCCCCGAGAAGGTGCCATAAGCAGAACGATGCTCTTTTCCACTTTCTCAGGCGCTGTGCAAGTACTCTAGTTGATATTGTTCCATTTAGTCCTTGTAAGCCCTGTGAAGTCAGTGTCATTCCCACTTTATGAAAGAGAAAAAGGAGGTCCAGAGAGGATCAATAAGGCCACACAGCTAGGAGGGGGCTCAGCTGGAGTTGGGTCCAGTTACACTAGCTTCAGAGCCCAGGCCCTGCCCACCCTGCCCTGCTGTGCTCGTGGCCTCTGTGCCAGAGATTGGCAGCTCCCTTGGCCTGGACGCCCTTCTGCTCTGCTGTGGGTTTCCCTACCACTTGTCAAGGCCCCGTCACCTAAATGCTACCTGTCTCTTGAGACCTTTTTTGCTCTCAGGAGGTACCCTGTGTCCTCTGCTTCCAGAACACTTCACAGCACTAGCACTGGTTTATTCTGCCCTTTGCTATGACAGCTGGTGCTTGACATGTCCCTACCAGCTCACAGGCGTGCAGCTGCCCAGAGCCCTGCTTCCCCTCTGCTGTCCCCACGTGGAGGGCTCCAAGAGTGGGGAATCAGGGTGTGAAGGAAGGGGGCTGTGGTTCTGAATTTGTCTTGTTTTCCTTCTGACACACACATGCAGGTCTGTGGTCTCACTGACTGTGGCTGAGCAGTTCAGTAGTCAGTCAGCAAGGCAGTGCCAGCTTCAGGCTCCACTCATGCCCCTCAGACCGTTTGCTTGGTCCCTCTGGGCATCAGTTTCTCAGTGGTAAAATGAGAGGAATTGGCTTTGGTGATCTCTTGAGATAGTTTCCAACTCTAAATGTCATAGGATTACAGTTGTCTTTATAGTAGTAGCGTAATACAGATGATTAGTATAAATTTTTAGTGCTTGAACGTTGAAGGAGTTGTTAAACACTTAATTTGTCTTCATCTTCCCAGCAGCCCTATGTAGTGAGTGAAGAAAGAGGCTCCAAGTTAACTTGTCAAGGTTACGCGTCTTAGACACAACCCATGTGGGACTTCAAATATCCTTTTTTTTTTTTGTGAGGAAGATCAGCCCTGAGCTAACATCCATGCTAATCCTCCTCTTTTTGCTGAGGAAGACTGGCTCTGAGCTAACATCTATTGCCAATCCTCCTCCTTTTTTTTTTTTTTTTTCTCCCCAAAGCCCCAGTAGATAGTTGTATGTCATAGTTCCACATCCTTCTAGTTGCTCTATGTGGGACGCGGTCTCAGCGTGGCCGGAGAAGTGGTGAGTCGGTGCGCGCCCGGGATCCGAACCCAGGCTGCCAGTAGTGGAGCGCACGCACTCAACCACTAAGCCATGGGGCCGGCCCTCAAATATCCTTTTAAAAACAGAGTTTGCTTTTGAATTTAATTCCTTGTCATCCTGCTCTGAGGGATATTTGGTGGATGTCCCTTGCCAGTGGCCATGCAAAGCTGTAAGCCATGCCTTGTCTTACGATTCTGATGTTAGGAGGAAATGTTGACACTGGTTCCTTGGTAATCCTCAGGTTTAACATTCAGTATTGTTCCAGGGTGCTGTGCGAGATTCTCCGCTCGCAGCAGTCTCTACATCCACTCCAAGAAACACCTACAGGACGTGGGTGCTCCGAAGAGCCGCTGCCCGATCTCCAGCTGTAACCGACTCTTCACCTCCAAGCACAGCATGAAAGCGCATGTGGTCAGACAGCACAGCCGGCGCCCAGGTCTGCTCGATTTATGTCCCTCTTAGAGCGCTACAGAGATATGTAAGCTTAACACATGTCAGAGAAGCAAAAGCATCGTGTTCCTTCCTTAGCACCTTTCAGAAGTTGTCCAGTTCATAGGTTAAATTAATCTAGTACAGTGAAGCCTTACTAGCCCGTGCACCATGGCTGCCAAGCCTAGTGTCCTGTCTTGGACTCTGTCCTGCCACTTCTTGCCTCTGACCGTCTGATACCTGCCTTGTCTTTGAAGTGCTTTCCTTAACTGATCGGGTGCCTGCCTCTGTCTTTACAGCTGATTCCCACTCTCCCCAGCCCTGAGCTGGTGCTCTGTGATGCCACATACCTGGGCCTGCTCTTTGCTCTGCTGTTCCGCTTCCTAACCTGGCCTATTCAAGTCAGCAGCGGCATCGTTTATTCCACATGAGCTTTCCTTCATCTCCGACTGGGTGTGAACACCTCTTAGATGCTTCTGTAGTGCCTCTGTCTCCTGTGCTTGCATTTATGATGTGACGTTGACTTACTTGTGTGTCGCTCTTCCCTGCCACTTATCAGGGTAGATGACCAGGTGTTGTTCCAGTGCTTGCCTCCTGAGACATAGGTGCTTGGGAGCGTCCATGTATCGTGGACCGCCTGTCAGGGGCTCTGCCAGGCCCTGGATTGGCTGTTTGAGTTCCCCTCACAGTGGTCCTGGGGTGGGGGTGCTTACAGCTCTGTAACCAAGGTGGAGAGGAGAAGGACTTGCCCGAGGTCTTACAGGCAAGGAAGTGCTAGAGCGAGGCTCTGTTAATTAATGTTTATTTAATGGTTTTTGGCTATCTGGCCCTTGCGCTTAGCAGGTCTCCAGTAAATATTTGTGGAATTAATGAAATGCTAAATAGGAAATTTATGAGTGAACTGGTATCTCTATTTGCACTGAGATGTTTATTCTTAATCTTTTCATAGGGAACTGAATCTTCAAGATAGTCAAGGGAATTTTGGGGAAAGTTTTGGGAAAGTGACATAGTTTTCCATATTTCATTTCTACAAAGAATCACTGCCATTTTCTTTTGAAATGTTTCATTGGTACTAAGAGATACTTGTTGAAGAAGCAATAACAGGGCCGGCCCTGTGGCTTGGTGGTTGAGGGCGCGCGCTGCGATGCTGGCGGCCCGGGTTCGGATCCCGGGTGCGCATCGAGGCGCCACTTCTCCGTTCATCCTGAGGCCGGGTCCCACGTGCAGCGGCTAGAAGGGTGTGCAGCTGCGGCACACAGCTATCCACTGGGGCTTTGGGGGGAAAAAGTAAATAAAATCTTTAAAAAAAAAAAAAAGAAGCAATAACATATTGATCCTATTTTTAAACTTTGAAGTAATGTGACAACTAAAGGTATATTCTGAATCTGGTTTTTTATTTTTGAGGGGTCTAGAATAGATTTCTTTCATACGTTTGCATTAGAAATACAGTAGGCACTCTGACCAGGCATCCACCACTGGAAAGTATGAGTTTGGGATTATCTGACCGTTGGTAGGGGTGGAGTAGAGCCAGAGACCTGCGAGAGCCTTTTCCCTTTGGGTGGGCACTGGTACATTCTAGAAGCTGCAGGTGGAGATTTTTGGGGAAAGACTAGCGTCAAGGCCTTGCTGGGCTCCTTTGCCTAAAGTCTTTGTGCTCGCATATTCCTGTTTGCTTGGTGCTTGAAGAGTCCTAGGGTTTGGGACAATGGGGTGTACTGGTGTATAAACCCCTAACTTGAGTACTCATTGAAATTTTTTTTAAGTATGTTAATGTACACTACTGTACATTAATGTACACTAAGAGTATTCTGATTATTAAATTACTTTATTGAATAACAGACATTTGAAGCGTGTTAAGGCCAACAATTAAAACTGAATGAATTATTTATACTGTAATCATTAACTGTTGCTTAAGAGCCAGGCACTGTACCTGGTGCTGAAGGACAAAGATGGGTCAGACAGTCTGTACCCTCAAGGTGGTCATGGCCTGGGGGAGGGGTGTATTAGAGGTTGGAAATACCACAATGGCGGGGAGGGGTTGCCTTCCAGAGAAGTGCCATAGAGGGAGGACACCACTCCAGAGCTGCTGGGGGCACCTGATGTCCAGTTGTCTGCAGCTCCCTTGAGCTGGGGCCTTGATCCCCGTCCAGAGTCAGGCCCACAGGCCAGTTTTTCCCCACTGATCACTCCCAGATGACTCAAATCCATTGTGGAGTGGCAGCTAGTTGTGGAGTGGGGCATAGAGTTTGATGAGACACGAGCTGACACAAACTGATTCCAAAAATATCCCCAGAACCAGAGTTCAGCTTGTGCCGACCTCTGAAGATTTGTATTCCATGGAAAGTTTTAGTCTTCTTAGGGGTAGCTATTGTGGTATAGCAGAAAGCTTATAGGATTTGAAGCCAGAAAGATGGATTCAAGTCTTGCTTCTTCCTGTTAACCAGTTAATGTGACTTTAGGAAATGTTATTTAGTTTCTTGAGTCATTTCTGTCTGGAGAAATCACTGTCGTCTCAAGGGTTTAAGACAATGTGTGTAAAATGCCTCACAGTCATCAAGTAGTTCCTTCATTCAGTGTGCGGCCACCTTCCCCGTGCCAGGTGGCGGGTTTAGAAGAGGACAGTAGATGTTGCCTTGATGGGTCGCTTGCTAACATCATGAGCACATGCAAAACATGCTAGTCCTCTGAGGTCCTCGAATAACTGGAGTGTTCATTCGTTTTTCAGATCTCTTCCCTCAGCTAGGAGCTCCGAGTTCTCTGACGCCCAGCAGTGAACTGGGCAGCCCAGGCCAAAGCGAGCTCAACAACATAGACCTGGCGGCGCTCTTCTCCGACGCACCTGGGGACGGGGGTAGTGCAGTGGGGGCCTCAGACGAGGCACTGAACTCCGGAATCCTGACTATCGACGTAACTTCTGTGAGCTCCTCTCTTGGGAGGCACCTCCCTGCTAATAATAGTTCCTTAGGGCCAGTGGACCCACTGGTCTTGGTGGCCCACAGTGACACTCCTCCAAGCCTGGACAGCCCTCTTGTTCTCGGGACAGCATCCACAGTTCTTCAGCAAAGCAGCTTCAGTATGGAGGATGTGCAGACTGTAAGTGCAGGAGCACTAGGCTGTCTGGTAGCTCTGCCTGTGAAGAACTTGGGTCCGGACCCAGGGGCATTGACCTCCAGCAGTAATTTAGCAGCTAACTCCACCACACTGATCTCTTCAAGTGCTCCCCAGGGAAACACCGGTGTCCCAGAGCTGCTGGCTCCGATCAAAGTGGAGCCGGCCTGGCCTCCTGGCCCTGAGGCTGTCAGGCAGCAAGAATGCAGCAGAGGGGCGTCCCCGTCTGTGCTCTCCAGCCCTGCGGAGAAGCCCTGTCCTCAGAGAGATGCGGGGCTCAGTGCAGGGACCGGCAACTTATATTTGGTATGAAGTGCTATGTTCGCTCACCACCGTGTAGCTCACTTCTCTTACACTCGATTTTGAGAATGTTCTGGATTAATCACTTAACGCGCAGACATTTCTTACTGGTTGCAAAAGGACGAGCCCTGGACTACAAGTCTGGAAGTCTGAATCCTGATCTTGAGTCGAACTGACTAATTTTTATAACCTTGAGCAAATCACTTACCCTGTCTGAGCCTTAAATTCTCATTTATTTCTAAAATGAGGGGGTTTGGCTAGATGATTTCTAAGGTCCTTTTGAGTTCTTTGATTCTGTGATAATGTATTTCTTTTCTTGAAAAAAATTGGGGTATTTCATACTGTTGAAATGTTCTGCCTTTGTGTTTTTCACATAATAACAAGTCCTTAAACTTACTAATGACCAGAGGAACAGGAATCGTGACAGCAACTGTCTTTAAAGGTTTAATGGAAACTTTAAAACCACACACACAAATTTTTTTTAAATTAGAATTAAGGAGAAAAAAGGGAGTGGTTTGTGAGCCTTTGTTTCTGGAGGGTTATAAGAATACTTCTCCAATTTTGAGGCTGACAGTTAGTATACTTTAATGATATTTATGCCAGTTATACATTTAATATAATTTAATTTAAAATAATTTAATTGAAGAGTCTTAGGAAAGAGTCTGACTTTTTCCTCTGTCTCAGATGGGAATGATCAAATAGGTTTTTTCTCTGTGGTACAGGTTCAATTTGATGGTGATGTTCAAAATGTTAAATCTTATTTTACCACAATTTTTTTTAAAACGTGAAATCCTTTGAATTAGAATCAGTTGTGAGGGAAGTGGTAACCCATTTACCATAGAGCCAGCTTTCATTTCTCTCAGTCTGAGAGAAGCGAGGTCTCTGGTGCATCTCTTCCGGCATCTTGCTTGGTGGCGGCATAGCTCCCCTTGCTAACCTTTGCTTAGGCTGCTGCAGAGGTTGCTGAGTGGGCAGGTGGCTGGGCCGGGAGGGGAGGTGGCCGAGGCTCAGAGATAAGTGGGGAGGCAGTGCCTGTGTGCAGGGCCTTGGTGCCTTGGGAAACTGTAGTTCTCTGGTGCCACCGCCTCTCCGGAGCCGTAACGGGGGTGGAGGCAGGAGGAGCTGCCATGATGCCATGACCTTGATGCTGACCCCTTGTTCGTTTTCTCGATAGCTGTGTGACGTTGGGCTGCCTCGATTCTCTGAGCACAGATGGTGTGTGGTGAATGGGTTACAGGTATGCCACGAGCTGTGGAGGGCTGTTCTTTTTGTAGTGATGAGTATTAAACTTTTCTTATAAAACATTCACAAATTGACAACAGTTGAAGTCCTGTTTGAATACTCTTTGGCACCCTCAGTAAACTTCCTGAATTCAGGAACATAATTATTGTCTTGGTGTATGAGACTTTGAGTCGCACCCCTGCCGCCAGAGCAGCCTCTGCAGTGGGTGTGTGAGGTAGGACCTCCCCGGCTCTGCCTTATAAGGGTTGTGTGGCATGTTCTGAAAAATGTGGGAAGTGCTGCAGTAAATTAGTCCTGAATTACTGGAGGAAGGCTGGTTATTTGTTTCAGACAGCAGAGAAGTATGTAATTCATTTTATAACAGTTTCTGTGTAAAATATTTTAATATGTTTTAGACTTTGGAGGAATAAACTTTGCTTCTCTGGATAATAAAATTATGTATATTGTTCCAACTCTGATTTCATTTAGCTGTCACTGTGATTGAATGTAGCATTTGATTCTCTGTGAGCCTTTTCTGGAGATCTCAGAGTACTGGACTCTGCCTGTTCAGGAAGCAGCCTTAGTACGTGTCACTAGCTCCCTTGCTACCCTTCCTTTGCTGTTTGCATCGCGTTACTGACACCCTTTTCTTTGGTCTCAGGAAAGTGGGGGCTCAGCAAGAACTGATTCCCGAGCCATTCAACTAGCCAAGAACAAAAAGCAGAAAGGAACTGGGAGCAACGCAGGTGAGGCTGTGTGTGCCGCAGTGCTGGGGAGCGAGGGAGCTGCCAGTCACCTTAGGTTACTTCAGGGCAGAAGAAACACACAGAACAGTAGTGTTTCTTTCTGTGTGCTGTGTGTTCCTTTTATGCTAAGAACGCCCTTTTATCAACTCCTTGGTTTTATGTAAACTTAAGAAAAAAATCACTAGCAAAGTTCCCCACATCAGTGTGAATATGTCTGTCTTACTTAAAAAAGCTGCGTGCAAGTTAGTGGTTGCAAACACCAGTGTCTGTTACCTGGCAGGCTGCTAAGGTAAAGAACAAATGCCAGGTGTCAGATGAGCGGAGGTGGGAACCTGGTCCTAAATGGCTGCTGGCCCCTGACTTTGGCATTGGGAAGACCTTGGGGACACGGCTACCACTGTCCCCAGCATTACATGGAGCCAGCCCCTGGTGGCATGTGTCATTATGGATACCCAGATCCGAGTTATGTTGAAATCTTCTAATTTTAAAATGTCAGCAACTTTTTTGAATTTTTAACACTGAGTGGGCCAGACCAGACCTGCTGGTTTGTCTCCTCATACATCTGTCCGTCTGTCCTGAAAATGGAATAGTGGGCACAGTGCTTAAAGGAAACTTCGGTAAATCCTTTTGTAAAGGTAACAGTCAATTCTTTTATTGTTATTTTGAATGTTTCATTTCTCTTTTATATTTATCTAAAATTTATTTTAAAAATATCAAGGGGTATGTAGGATTAGTAATACAATTTTATATGTTTCTGTTCTTACAAATATCATGGCTTTTTATTTAGTATAATAAGAAGTCTGTTTTCTGTTAATCAATTTTCTTAAAGCAAATCCTGCCCTATGATAAATGTTGTGCATGTTGGTGTTCACTGTGACTGAGGAAGGGTCACCTCCACAGCTCACGAAGGGCCCAAATGGAACTTGCAGAGCTAATAAAAGAAAGGGTGTTGGTGGTGGTGATGCTGGCAGTTTATAGAATGAAAGAATTCAGCACGTATTAGGCAAAGTTAGCGAAGGAAACTAGATGCGTTTATTTAGCCTGATAATCTCCAGCCTGAAGGAAAAAGAATATGCGAATATTTAGGTATATAATACGTGTTATATCCATTGCATTGCTTCAGGTAGCACCTATAGAGGTAGTTTTATTTTATTATTGTTTTTATAAATTTTTCAACATTATCTTTAAAAAAAATGACACTTAAAAAACATAGCCACTTACTATTATCACTTCTTTAAAAATTAACAATATTTCCTGAATATGAGTATCTAGCAAGTGTTCAAGTTTTCACTTGTCTCCATGCCATAAATGTCTTTATAACTGTTCGAATCAGAATCCAAGTAAGGGTCACATATTACTATTGGTTGATGCGTTTCTTAGGTCTCTTTTACATCTGTGGGTTCCTCCTTCCGTCTCTCTCCCCTGTCTTTGTTGAAGAATCTGGTGGTTTGTCCTGTCGAGTCAGCAGTCTGGATTTTGCTGATTGCATCACTGTGGTGTAGTTTAATAGGTTCCTCTGTCTTCTGTGTTTCCTATAAATTAGTAATTACACCTAGAGGCTTGATCTGATGGAAATTTGATTCTGTGGGGGCAGGTGGGGGGTTTAGCAAAGCAGCTTTGCAGGTGATGGGACTCTCTGATGTCTGGTGGTCAGTCTGTCCTGTGTTGTTAGCAGCCATTGATAACCAGTGACTGGATCTAGTAATTCCTTAGGGGTTGCAGAAAGATGATATTCTGTCATTCCTTTTTCATTACTAGCTAGGATACAGTAGTCCCGCCTTGTCTGAGGGGGATACATTCCAAGACCCCCACTGGATGCCTGAAACTGCAGATACTACCGAACCCTATATTTACTATGTTTTTTCTATACATACATACCTATGATAAAGTTTAATTTATAAATTAGGCCTAGTAAGAAATTAACAACAATAATAATAAAATAGAACGATTATAACAATATATGTAACAGAAGTTATGTGAGTGTGGTCTTTTTCTCTTTCAGTCCAAACCTATTCCTGAATCTGTATAACCATCCCTTACTTGCAGTAAATGCCTTGGTGTCACTCATTTTAGGGGATCCCTTGCTAAAGTCTTCGTATAGGCTCCAAGCTTTCTGGCGGAGCATCTTGCCATCATTTGGGACACATTTTCTGTTCATGTCTTCCACCCACAAATTTAATGCCTTTTCCATCTTAACTAAGCACTTACCACGCACTGTGGCTGTAACTTTTGCAGTTTGAGGTGCAACTGCAAAACTAGCACGAATTTCTTTTTCCTTCTTCACAATTTCACGGAAAGAAGATTCATTCTTACCATAGATCTTTGCAACTTCAGCATACAATTTATTTTCTTTCCTTATGAAGTCAAGAACTTTCACCTTTTCACTTAAAGGAAGAACTTTACGGCTTCTCTTTGGCATATCTGAAGTGCCAGCATCACTACTCCTGCGCTTGGGGGCATTTTTAAGTAAAATAAGGGTGACTTGAACACAAGCACTGTGATACTTCGATAGTTGATCTGATAACTGAGATGGCTACCAAGTCACTAACGGCCAGGTAGCGTTATACAGTGTGCATACGCTGGACAGAGGGATGATTCATGTCCCGGACGAGACAGCGTGAGATTTCATCACGCTACTCAGAACAGCGGGCAATTTAAAACTTATGAATTGTTTATTTCTGGAATTTTCCATTTAATATATTCAGAACGAGGTTGACCACAGGTAACTGAAACTGGATAAGGGGGACTACTGTACTTATGTAAAGAGCAGCTTCTCATCCACTCTTTACCCTGAGGTACAGTCCATACAGAAAAGTCAGGGTAAATGTCTGAATCTTTCTCTTTATCAGTTTTCAAAATAGTAAACTGGTTTCTTAGCATTCTCCAATGGTGGTCAGAGTATTTTTATACAGATATTGATTTAAATATTTTATAGACTTTTAAGGGAAACAGAAATCTAGAACCTGCCAAGTATCCAGCTTTCATTATGTGAAGGCAGTGGAAGAATTTTCTTGTAAGTGCAAAGGCTTACGTTTCGCCCCCCACATCTCCTCAAAAAGCCATCTTGAAGTATTGTAACCAGCCAAGAGATAGAGGAATATAAATAAGGCCCATAATCCCTTTTCCAAAACCCTTGGGGCCAGCAGAGTTTATCTACCTGACATTTTATTTTGCTAGAATTTTAGACTTGCAGAAAAAATTGCTTCCGTAGTAGGCAGCACTCTATGCATATTGTCACCTGTTTGTGACCTCCAGTTGTGGTGCCCTTCACCCAGCCTCCCCTCATGTTAACATCTCCCGCAGTCATGGTGCATTTACCAAAGCTAAAAAGGGATCCAGGCCACAGTCCTCTTCACAGTCCTGGTCTGCAGAGTTTATTGGGATTGGACTGGTTTCCCACTAGTGTCCCTTATCTGTTCCAGGATACCAGGTTGCATTTGGTTATCACCACTCTTTAGTCTTCTGCAGTCTGTGTCGGCCCCTCAACCCTTCCATGATGCTTTTCAAGAGTGCCGGTCCATGAATCTGGAGTGTTCCTCCCTTTGGGTCTGTCTGTTGCTTTCTCTTGATTAGACTGAGGTTATGGACTTTTGGAGCCAGAGTGAGGTGCCCTTCTCATTGCCTCTTATGCAATCCACACATTACAGGTGATGCTAACCTTGATCACTGGGTTAAGGTGTTGTCTGCCAGGTTTCTCCATTGTGACGTTACTATTTTTCCCTTTGTAATTAGTATTTATTTTGAGGTGGATACCCTGAGATGGTGTGCAAATCTCAGGGTTCTACAAGATGACCCCTACTTGTGACACCAACTGCAAGTTCGAGTGTCTCCAAGACCACTCTTAAAGTTCTCTAATTCTCTAGAAGGGCTCAAAACTACGGTCATGGATTATTGCAGTGAAAAAATACAGAATAAAGTCAGCCAAGGGAAGAGGGGCATAGGACAGGCTCCAGGAGAGTTCCTAGTGTGAAGTGTCCAGTTGGCTTCTCCCTGGAGTTGTGGACAGTGCTAACTTCTCCCACCATGTGACGACATACACAGAGTATTGGCAATCAGGGGAGCTCACCCAACCAAGCCTTGCTGTCCAGACATTGATTAGGGCTTGATCGCAAAGACATGGCACCCTCTCCATGTGGCTGGCTTAGTCTCCAGCCCCTCCACAGGTTGAGCTGACACTGACTCAAAGCCTCCACCTAAGTCACATTGTTAGACTCTCTGGAGTGACCCAGGGCCCCAGGTAAACAGAGACACCCCTACCAGGCAGGACGTCCCAAGGACCTTGAGATTCCTTCCCAGGAGCTGGGGGCAAAGGCCAGACCTCTCCTTGGGCACAGTTAATCCATTCCCACACATTGTGCAAACATCCTGTTTCTCCTCAAACCTCCCACTAATTCAGCACTAAAGGGTGGATTTGCCTTTGGTATTACTGTGGTGGTCTAATGGTGATTTTCTGTTTCCCCCATTATTGTACATTATTAATTAGAATTCCTCTGTGAGGAAGAGCTGTCACTTTTCTCATTTATTTATTCATTCCGTTATAGCAGTGTGGACTCAAAGATACTTATTTATCCTTTAGGTTATTATGATCAATATTGAATTATAATCAATATTATCAGTATTTATTTTGCTGCTCAAATTGTTCCAGCTTTGGCCACTGGGAGCTCTTTTGGTTGGGTTCTTGTGCCCTTTCAACATGCCTCATCTGGTTTTTTGGGAGGACACGTCATTGCTTTCTGGCACCACCAGGCTCATCTCGTATTATCCCTGCCGCAGCCCTGGAATCAACCACTTCTCCAAGGAGCCCTGTTCCTTTTATGGGAGAATGGTGTTAGGAACCACGGTCTGGGTGCTCAGTGTGCTTGTTGCTCATTGCTATCAGGGTGTCATTGCGTCTAGGCTCGCTTCAGTGGACAGTGCTAGGAAATATATTTATGCATATTAACCCACGCTAGCTGTGTTTTGAATTCAGAATATTTCACATTTTAGAATGCTGATGTGGTACATATGTTCTTTATTTCTTAACACACCCAGTTATTGCATCGGCATTTTTCAGTGAAATATATTCCCGTGAGTGGGATCAACTGAGATTATAAATAGCTTCACATGAGTTCAGGTCAGGTGTTTACTGCTAAATTATTTTTGGCACTAAACTTAGGGGGAAAAATGTGGGTTTTGGGATTGTGGTGTAATAAGTCAAAGAACAGAGAAGTTGCAGGGTCACAGGACTGTTGGTAGAATTAAGTCATTTGTTTAAATGACACAGTCAAGACCTCATTGTTGTCAATGTAGTTAAGTGCCTTTAAAGTGCACATGTCGATTCTTAGAAAATGTGCAATCTGAATCATTTAAAAAATAAGATATAGGGTCTAAAATCCAAGACTGTTCCCATTGGGTTGCTACTGAGTGTAGAAAATAAAATTGTGCTGTTTTCTTTATCTTGAGTATTGAGGTTCTCCCCTCAGAGTAAACCAAGAATATTTTCTCAACATGAAACGTAAAGAGAAACTTATTCTTGAAGTTGATAGCAGAATAAGCTTTAAAAACAATAAATTTAACCAACTGCAGAACTATGGATGGATGTGTTCTTTTTTGCTCTCTAAGGGCAGGGAAAGCAAAGTAAGTACAGCGCTCACCAGAAGAGACAGTAAGTGCCAAACCACGTGTCTCTGTGACGGTAAACATGGAAATATGTGCGACTCCCTGACTCTTTTTTGAATGAGTCAAAAAGCAAAATCCCAACTACATGTTGTCTAGAAGAGGCACATCCTGGAGGGAATATTTAGGATGGTTAAAATTAAGACAAGGTAAAACAAAACACAAAACAAACATCACAAAGCAGAGATTGATACTGATATCAGAAGTATAAAATTCAGAGAGAGACAGTTGGGACAGAGAAGATTTTCCCTGTTGTTAGCTGCTGTTCACATATAATCAATAGCAGAACTGTAATACTTGTGACCATCTATATGAATATTTATATGAGAACTTATAATATTAAACAATCTAAGGGAAAAACTGATGGAAATAGAGGAGAATCGAATAAATAAAAACCTAGCAATGTTGGAAGTGATTAATTTAACTCATTATTTTGCAGATCAAGCAGAGGAAATAGATACGAAAGATGCTATAGTGGGATTAATAGTTAACTTAATAGATCCTCCTCCATGATGATGGAATATTTAGATATTAAACTGAATCAGTTAGGCCGTCAGGAAAACCTAACAGTCTTTAGGAAAAACAAAATAACTTGGCAGTACCTGTTTTTGACCATAATGTGGTAAAATAGAACATAAAATTACTTGGAAAACAAAAGAAAACCTACTAAACTCTTGGGTAGAAGAAACAATAAAGGCTGATTACAAATACTTATAGAAAAATGAAAAGCTGTGTGGTTATAAGTTTGAGCTCTTGAGCAGGCAGCTTCTCTGTGCTCCGGTTTTCTCCTTTGTAAAATGGTAATAAAAGCACCTACTTAGGCATCTTGTGGGGAATAGATGAGATGATACAGGGAAGTGCTTTAAAGCACTCAGAGTGTCAGCTGATTGTTGTTGTGTATGGAAGGTAGGAGATGGGGGCAAAGCTACCCGGGTGCAAGTCTGTGTTGCAAATGCCTTTATTAAATAAGAAGGAAGCTGTTATTTCAAGATAGAAAAAGAACAAACCTAAGAAGAGTCAGAAATCCGGATTTTGATGCTTGTGTGTGACAGCCTGTTCAGATTTAAAAAAACATGCTGTGTGGGCCAAACGGAATATTTGTAAGTGGATATAGCCCTTAGTTTGCCTGTTTCTACCTGAGTCTGAGCAATTTTACCAACAAAAAAGAGAAAGCATAAGTGAATTCCACAGATTGAGTGGAAAGTATTAACTATATGGTAATAAATTGGAGTACTTGCAACAAAATGCATAATTTTCCAGGAAAACAAATCACCCTTATTCATAAATAAGAGTATAAACAGTTCAAGAACCGAGGGTAAAGTTAGTATTTCCGAGGCTCAAGCCTGTCCTGTGGTTACACAGACAGATTCCACTCCTCCATGGAATGTGTGTGGTGGACACTGTTCCAGAGCTTGGTGGAAAATGGGAACCTTCCTATGAGCTGCATACCAAAGCCTGATGAGGATACCCCCAAAAGGAGAGCTATGGATTGATGGCTTATGAAAACAGATGGGAATGTTATCAATAAAACACACTTAGGATCTGGCAGTATATTTAATATTCTGACCAAATGGGGTTTAATCAGGTAGCCTGTGAATGATTTAATGTTAGCAAGTCTGTTACTCAGTTTATCACAATAATAGGGCAGTGGAGAACTTTGTTTTCTCAATGGATTCTGTATTTTAAAAATTGATCTCCATTACTGACGGAAATAGGAATGTAACAAAGAATTTGTAGTCCAGACCCAGAGCCAGCATCATACTTAGTGGTGAGTTACCAAAGGCGTTCATACATACGCAAGAGTTACTTCATTACCGTTATTAGTATTTAAGGTTGTTCTGGAGGTTCTTAACGTTGAAATTAAACTCCAAAAAAGAAATAAGATAGAACTATAGGGAGGAGACAGATGATAACTTAGAGATGATTTGAATGTTTATTGGAAACCCTGAAGGAATCAACTGAAAAATGAGTAGAACATAGAACATATATTTAAGTGGCCAGTTATAAAATAAATGTATACCATCAGGAGTATGCTGTGTGGCAGCAGTAGCAAGTTAGGAAATACAATGGGAGACAATAACCTCATGCACAATAGCAACAAAAATTGTACAATACCCAGGAGGAAATTTCACAGGTGGGCAGAACTAAATGGAGGAGATGACCAAACGTGACTAAGAGACAGAGCTCGAGAGAATGCTCCCACATGGGGTGACTCCTTCCCTTTGATAGAGGGCCGTGCCAGCAGGGGCATAGCAGTGAAGAGCATGGACACCACTGCTGACATTCCTCCGGGGGTGGGCGGGGGCATTTGATAAACAAGGAAAACGGAATCAAATGGTAACTGTGAACACTACAAGGAAAAGGGTCTGTGGTGGTTTGTGCTCTTAAATGGGTAGACAGAGGCCTCACAGAGAAGGCGACACTGGCCGGGGGTGAGGAAGGGAGCCAGGGAGCTGCGTGGACAGATCTGGGCGAAGGGACAGTCCTTGTGAGCTTCTGAGGGTGGAGGGTGCTGTCAGCAGAAAGGCCTTTGTTGCCAGAGTGAGAAGCTCAGGGGAGCGTTTTTGGGTGAGCGCTGAGAGAACTGGTGGGAGGCCATGCTGTTGAGGGCCTCAAGGTCGTCCTCAGAACTTGGACTTTCATGCAGAGTCAGAGGGGAAAATATCAGAGGCATAATTAGAAAAGTGACATTTTTTTAAAGGATCATTCCAGCTGCTCTTTGAAAATAAACCATAAGGGGCAAGGAGAGCAGGTAGGGGTTTCTCACGGTCCTCTGGTGAGAGACCAGAGTGGCTGAGCAGTGGGGAGAGTAGATCAGTCCTGGGCCTGTCTTGAAGATAGAGCCCACAAGATTTGCTGACGGCTGTGGGGTGTGAGAAAAGTCATTATTGCAGGCAGGTGAACTCTTCCCACAGAATGTTAGTCATTCCATTTAAAATTCCAGGGATTTCAGAGCACTTGTGTAAGAACCTGTGGGCAAGGATTCCTCAGGAAACAAAAACTAGCATAGAGGATTTGCACCGTCTCACAGGCTACAACAATTAAAATGGTGGTGGTGCCGGTGCCCCATAGGCAGGCCAGGACACCAGAGTGACGCACACCGAGAAGCAGACCTAAGACCACGCGCCTTTGTGTTTGTGTAAAGGTAGCTCTTCCAAGTATTGGCAAATGAGCGATGGCTTTTGGGGAAAAAATATTAAAATTCCATGCAGGATAAAGAATGAAGATGAGAGGTTTAAGGTTTTTTAAAAGCGTGGAAACCTGTAATCATAGCCAACACTTAATCTGTTAGCTCCTGTTCGGTCCTCACAGTGACCCTAAGACAAAGCCCTTCTACAGCTGGCCGGCTGAGGCTCCTCTGCCCAGCTGGCTCACCGCTCAGGGGAGGTGGATGCCCAGAGGGGAGCACAGGCACGGGCCTTGAAGATCGCTTCACGTTGAGAAGTTTCTAAATGAGCAGAAACAGTGTGAAATGATAGCAAGATGAATGTCCCTGAGGAGAATCGGGTACAGGACGTGAGCAAGCACTGCAGAAGGCGGCTGACCAGCACGAGGAAGGGCCTCCTCCACGGTCCGGGCAGCAGAGTGCACTTGGGCCTCAGAGGCAAGGAGACGCGGAGCGGGCACAGGTGCACGGAGAGTGCGTGCTCGGGCTTTGCTGGGGACAGCCTCACTGGGGATGCAGTGTGACGTTTCTGGAGGGTCACTTGGTACTGTTTTCAAGAGCCAAAAAATAGGCGTAATGTTCAGTCTTGCAATAACATTTTTAGAATTTATCTCAAGGAAATATCCAGAGATCTGTGAGAAGTTACCGTGTGCCAGCTGCTGCTCAGTGCGGAAAGATATATTCTTAAATATTTGTAACTCAAAAGTCCACCAATAAAGCTGCATACTCTGTGCATATTTTTGGTAGGTTCGTGTTTGTAAGAAAAGCCGGGTGTGTTGATAGACACATCTGTGTGTGAATTTACATAGAAACAAAAATGGTAGAGTGTACATCAATGCATGGATAATGGTCTTTTCTGAGTGTTAGGATTATGGATTTTTGGTTATTCCGCCTGGGATGGAGCACCTGGAGGAGGTTTCTTGAGTTGACCCTGTGGCACTTGGGAGGGCTCCTCAGGTCTCTCACCTGTATGCTGAGACATGTGGTCTAGAATCAGTTTCCCTTCCCAGAAGGGGGGACGCGAGCAGGAGGGAACAGGCAAGGGCCTGGCAGTATGGGGCAGGGGCCCCTGTGACCCCAGCACAGCCAGATTGTCCAGCACTGGGAGGTGGACATGTGGGCGGAGGGCGAGGGGAGACGACTGTGCTTGGTGCCGCTGGTTCAGTCTGCACACCACTGGAATGTTTGAAGGAATGATTGGGCTGAATTAAGCCCTGAATTTAAGTCAATGATCTAATTTTTCTAATTTTTTTTCTACATTAAAACAAAAATCTTTGGGTGTCTGAGTCACAAGATTCTTCCCATTTCTTCCTGTTGCTGCCATGGAGAGAGCAGAAGGGGCCACACTGAAGGAGGGTAGGAGGAAGGCCCTTGTGGAGGCTGTCAGTTAACCAGGAGTTGTAGCAGTTGCCAGAAGAGAGTTCTAGTAACATTCACAGAGTTTCTGTCTAAGAACATCAGACCTAAAAGCAGTGGTTTGTGAACTTGAGTGTCGTGAAGCCCCTGGGTGGGTTTGGGTGGGGAGTCTAGACTGCAGCTGGAGAAACCCTGCCCTGGGGTTGTACAGGAAAATGGGTGTCAGAATCGCTCAGGGGGCTTTTTCACACCGCGTGGGCCCCATTTAGGCACACTGGGGGCAGATGTGGCCTGTGATGGGGAGGAAAGCGGATGGCAGACGCGCTGACGTGGGCCGTCTGGTCTGGTCTGGTCTGGTCTGGTCTGGTCTGGTCTGGTCTTGGCTGTAGATGTGGGGTGATGTTGCTGCAGCAGCGCTACCCTTCACCTCCCGAGGGCAGAACCCTCAGGTAGGTTAGGGTTTGGGTAAGCACAGCGTCCTGCCTTGAACAGCTGGTGGGAGAGTGGACCTCTCTGCGGTACACTTGTGGGCAAGGCCACGTTTGTCTCTCGTCATGGCTCCGTCAGCACGAGGTTCATTTTGGTCCCTGGACTAGATCTGTGGTTGAGGGCTGGCGTAGCCAGAGATCTCCCAAAGCAGGGTAAAAGTGCGTGGTGGCAGCCAACTTCTTGCCGTGGTGGTGGAGAACTGAGTGCCCATCTGTGAGTGGGCTGTGAGTTGAGGTGTCCTGTACCTGGACTGTGAGTGGGTGACAGGGATTCTCTCAGGCCCGGTTATGCAGGCCTGTCCTCTACTGTCAAGGGTCACTCTTGTTTCTGTTAACTTGATGCCTTCCTGTGGTTTCTTGTGCTGTTCCCTGCTGGAGTGTGTGTCCCGGCTCCCTTTCTGTCTCCTTGGCAGACACCTGTTCTCCCTGCAGGTCCAGCTCGTTCTGTGTTCCCTTCCGGTCTTCCCCCCTCGCTGTTGGGTGACTGAGCTTGGAAGTCTGACTCCGGCAGCCTGGCTGAAAGTCCCTCTAAGGCAGGTGAGGTCCCTCTAACCCTTGTGAGGAGGAGGCCTCTGTTTAACATAAAAAATATGATTGGCTGTGCCACACAAAGGAAAGCTGTGCTGTCCATGCTGGTCTCATGAAGCGACTTGTGGTGACAGTGCTGAGATGCAGAGTCTCGGGATTCAGACACCAAGTCCAGGGTCAAGAACGGGCCTGAAGTCTGCTCCTCGAGTTGCAGTGGCCTTGGGCAAACGTCGGACCTCTCCTGTAAGAGGGGTGTAGTATGGCACCTGCCCATTGAGCTGGCTGTGAGGATTACATGAAAGGACTCCTGCCAGACGCTTAGCCCATGGCTGACTAAAAGACCCAGTGACAGGTTTAATTAAATGTATGTTTTGCTCATCACAGCATCTACTTCTGTACATTCATTCAACATTTTGTTGGAGCAAAATAAGGAAAATAATGGCAGAGCTTTGTGTGTATGTGGTTTCAGGGCCCTGGCCCTTGGAGCTCAGTTGACAAAAGTAAGAACTGTGCCTCAGGACAGAGTCCCCTCTGTGTAGACCGGAGCTTGCTGAGCCTTGGAGCCCAGCCCAGGCCTGCTGTCCTCTGGCCAGCACGTGCTCTGGTGGTCCTGAGCTCTGAAGAGTGCCGGGGATGTCCTCTATCCCGCACCTGCCCCCGTTTCTCTGTTGCTTTGGGAGCTCCTGTTAAGCCTTTCCATGCGGATTGTCAGATTTGCGCCCCTCCCAGCTGTGCCAGTTTGACTGTCATGTCCCTGAAGACCGTGCTTCTCAGGCTCCCAGCCAGGGTTGGCCAGTGGGAACATTGGTAGGAGATTAGGCAGAGGGAGGAAGAGGGAACCAGGACCTCGCCTGCACTCTCCCTTGGTAGGAGTTTGACGATGGCTGTGTCTGTGCTGTTGTCCCAGTTCTTGCTGGGCAGCCCGTGATGTAGTTCTGGCTCCTGTGCGCTGTCCCTCTTCTGGAATCTGGCATGGTGGTGCCTTCCTGCTGTGCTGACCAGGGTGTTTGCTCCTTGGTCTGCCTGGAGTCCCTCTGGGTGCAATTCCTAGAATGTTTCTGAGGTCCCAGTGGGACCCTAACTGATCCCCCAACTGTCGACAGCTCTCAAGGGCAGTGACTGCGTTGTGGCCACTTCTGTATCCCCAGACCTCGCTCGGGGCCTCTTGGTGTTCTCAGTGTACCCTGTACTCCCTCCTTGCATATGGATTGTAGATTTGTCTGTAGGTCCCTGGACTTAGAACACAGCCAGCAGTCGTGAGCCCTGTGGTGAGGATCACCATCATAGCACAGTATCTAGCGTAGGGAAGATGTAGTCAGTATTTGGTGAAAGAACCATAAGGCACGAACAGATCACTGATCACTGCACAAGTTTCAGATAAGAGCGTTCAGTCAGCACACCCAGTGCTAACCCTGACAAAAGCACAACAGCTAACGGAGGCTCCTGCGTCCTGGCGTTGTTCTGAGCTTCTTCATCTCTTGGCTTCTGGAGTCCTCACAGCAACCTGATGACGTGTAGATTGATATCCCATTTTCTGGAGTAGGAACCTGAGGCACAGAGAGGTGAACTTGATGGGGCTATGTAGCCAGTGGGTGACTGGACCAGGAGCTGAACCCAGGGCAGACTTGCTCCAGAGGCTCCACTGGGCCTGTCAGCACACACGCAAGAAAACTATCTCACCGTCAGCAAGTGAAGTGGACATGGAAATCTCAGGTGAAATACTAGCACGTGAACTCCAGCTGGTGAGGGCTTGTCTAGGGTTTTGAGAGGGTCGGGGTTAGGCATCTGTCAGCGTGATTTGCCACATCAAAGACCAGAGGAGAACCATATTATCTTCACTGATGCCAAACAAGGCAGTTGATAAAATTCATCATTGCTGGGGCCGGCCTGGTGGCGCAGGTGGTTAAGTGCACGCGCTCCACTCCAGCGGCCCGGGATTCGCTGGTTCAGATCTCGGGCGCGCACCGACGCACCACTTGTCAGGCCATGCTGTGGCGGCGTCCCATATAAAGTGGAGGAAGATGGGCATGGATGTTAGCCCAGGGCCAGTCTTCCTCAGCAAAAAAAGAGAAGGATTGGCAGATGTTAGCACAGAGCTGATCTCCTCACACACACACAAAAAATATTCATCATTGCTGATTTTTAAAAATCATAAATCTTAATCAACTAGGAACCAAAAAGATTTCCCTAATAATAGCAAGTCAGACTAACAGTCACCTTCATTTTCTGTAGGGAGAGACGTTCCCAGTACGGGCCGGATAAAAGACAACTAAACTAACAATGCAGTCATGTTGGACACTTTCATGGAAGGTTTAGAGAAAAATAGGTGATCAGATAGGAAGAGGAGATGACTGCTTATCGGTGATGATTATCAGGCCTAGAAAGCCTAAGGGAATTGACTCTAATTGAAAATATGAGGGATAAATAGGTAGCTAATTGCACAATAAATATTTGCATATATCAAATTAGTAGCTTTTCTATTAGAATAATAAGGAAAAAATACTGAAAAATAGATTTCACTCATAATGGCAATAAAAGTAATCAAGTATCTCGAATCACTAGTGACAAATATGTGGGGCCTGGGTAAGATCCTCTTTGAGGCCTATCATGTACTTGGATGGAAACACTCAATTTTTATTGTTAATTTACATCTTTTACGCAGTTCCTTTAAAATCCCAAAGTAACTTAAAAGAAAAAAACGCCTGTCAGTTATAAGTTTACCTGGAAGAATAACTTAGTGAGAATCTCCATGCAGGCTTCGAAAAAGAGACATCGTGGGGTGGGCGAGTGCTGTGCTGGGGTCTAGGCCCGCTGGGGAGTGTTGCTGGTGAGAGCCCAGCAGTGCCCTAGAGGAGAGCTGGTCGGCGGGACACGGGACCGACGGGAATCGTTCAGCAAGGGATGAGCGTGCAGGAAACGGTTCCAGTAATGTTGGTTTACTCTTTGGAAAAAGTAAGGGTGGGTTTTTAATGCACTTTCCCCTGCAGCTCCTTCACCCAGAGAAAACCGCTTCTCACGTTCTGATGTTAAACATTTTCCTGTGTGTGCAAACTACATATGCTACTTTTTAAAAGAAATGATACATATATTTTCATCTGATTTTTGCTATTAACATGAATATTTTTCCTTGTGAATAAATATATATATATTTTAAATTATTTTATTGAGATTGTATTGGCTTATAACATTGTGTAAATTTCAGGGTACATTGTTATATATCAGTTTCTGTATAGACTGCATCTGTTCACCACCGATAGTTTAGTTTTTATCTGTCACCGTACATACGTGCCCCTTTACCCCTTTCGCCTTCCCCCCACCTCCTCCCTCTCTGGTAACCACTCATCTGTTTTCCTTATCCATGTGTTTGTTTATCTTCCACATATGAGTGAAATCATACGGTGTTTGTCTTTCTCTGTCTGGCGTATTTCACTTAGCATAATACCCTCAAGGTCCATCCGTGTTGTTGCAAGTGGCGCAATTTTCTCTTTTTTATGGCTGAGTAGTATTCCATTGTGTATCTATACCACATCTTCTTTATCCATTGATCTCTTCATGGGCACTTGCGTTGCTTCCAAGTCTTGGCTATTTTGAATGATACTGCGATGAACATAGGGGTACATAAATCTCTTTGAATTGTTGATTTCATGTGCTTTGGATAAATAATAAATATATTTTTATAGTACGTCTCCCTAATAGCTATGTAAGACTAGACCCGTCAGGAACTGAGAGAATTAAGTCCCAGTGCCCTCCACTGTCCTTGATGCGTAATGAATCACATCTCCCATTTTTGGGACAATAGTCCCTCATTTCATTTGCTGTGTTCTGTGGTTCAGAGGAAGAACGCTGGTAGAGAAAGACCACATGACTCCAAAGTTATCACCACCCCCTGTGCACAGGTGGGGGAAAGTGGGGCACCTGAGCCAGCGGTGTGGAGGACAGTGGGCCCACGCAGTGTCCTTGAGGCCTGAGCCCTCCTCAGTGCAGATCCCTCCTGGGTGAGGATGAGAGGTCGGAGGTTGGCACTGAACTCTGTAGCTGTCAGCATAGGGGCATCTTCGAGAGGTCTTCACAGCGAAGTGCCAGTGTGTGGGGGGCACTTGGTCTGCGCCAGCTCTGCTGTGGGTGTCACTTAATTCTCAGCACGGCTTCATGAGGTAAGGGAGTGCTGTGCCGCAGTTCAGGGAGGAGTCCGTGGGAGCGCAGGGCCCTGTGGCTGCATAGTCTTGCTCACTTGGCTATTTAATGCCCAGATGGGAATTATCTGCTTAAGTCTACTTACCAGAAGCTTACTTGCTGATTGGATTTACACTTCTCTCCTGTCTCCACTGCTTAAAATTCTATAACAAAAATCAAATCAGCATTTTGGATAAATGCAGAGAATATTGAAGCAAAATTCAGTTTGGTATGAAGAGTACCTTGCCATATACAGGTTTGTGGATTTCCACTGTGGGAAAGGAGCTTTTTACTTTTCGTGTGATTGATTATTAATTAAATTGGCCCTGTTGCATTTAATGCCATGGCATCTTTCACTCATGAGGTCTTGGGGGCGTGTGGTCATGGCAGGGTTCCCTGTGGAGACCGTCTGTGTGCTGTTGAGTGCCTTCAAGGATCCATAGATGGAGAGACTTGCTTAACTAACGCAGGGAGTGTATAGGTGATTTTGAGCCATCTCAAATGTTCATGACACATTACCAGATGGCAAGGTGTGTCATTTGGGATCATGTAACAGAACAGCCTGCCCTGAAGGCTCTATCAGGTAAAGTTGTTTTTTTCTCTTGAGCAAGGAGTCCAGAGGCTGCCTGCCGGGGCCAGTGGATGCTCAGCTCGCTGTGGGGCTCAGCTTCCCCTCTCCCTGCCCTGCCTTCTTCCCTCACAGCCTTCTCACAGTGCCACTGGACAGTGTCCAACCTGGGTTCCAGGACCTTGGGTGTAGGAGAAGACCTTCAACGGGAGGCAGGCATGGGTAGTTTTAAAGGAATCAGCTTTCAGATCATCCTACGTAATTTTTCCTGAAATTGAATTGCCTGAGAACGTGTGTTTGAGTCCAGGAGTTTTACATGTTCTCCTGTCCACCTTTCCTTTCACAACTGCCTTTTCTACTTTCCAAGAAATTAGTCATATTCCTTAACCCAGCTCTCACCATGGTGCATCACCCTAGGGTGTTTGTGAAAACAAGAGATCTTCAGAGCAGCAGACCCAGGACGTTGAGAGCACTGGTTCCAGGGAAGTGTCTCATAGAGATTAACACGGCCCAAGGGACTGTGGCCAGCCTGCCCTTTCTTGGGCAACGGTTTTTTGAGGGGTGAATATTGAGATGTTCTGAATTGAGATATGTTGTAGAGGGGCTACAGGGGTGTGGACCTTTGTTGTTTAAAGCCCTCACCTTTTCTAACCGTCTGCTGTTGTCAGAGAATGAACTAGTTGCTTTTTATTTTTTTATTTTATTGAGATCATAATAGTTTATAACGTTGTGAAATTTCAGTTGTATGTTGAGAATGAACTGCTTTTAAGAAGAGAGTCCATGAAAACAACAGCGTTGGTAAGTGTAAGTGTGAGCAGGTCTTTTCGGCTACTGACATTTCATCCTCAGGATGTGTTGTTAACTGGGAAGAGAAAGAGCCTTCTGAGGGTAAGAGCAGTTCCAGTCAACGGCACCGGTTCTTTTAACTGTGTGTCTGCAGGGCTGCCAGATTTTCAGACACTGGGTTGAAGGTACAGATTAAGAAGGGAAGTTTGTGTGGTTTTTTTTCAGATTGTGTGTACTAATACAGTAGTTAAAACCAATTTAGTTCATCCTATATCATGAAATATTCTAGTTATAGTTGATCTTATATCCTGTTATAAAATTAATGCCTCTACATTCTACTAACAAAAATACAATCATATTCTAGTTACTAGCTAGTTTTTTAGCAGTGTATGCTTTAGTGTTTCATCAAGTATAAAGGAAACGTGTGATCACGATGTTTAGCACAGTTAGTGGAATTACTTCTGACTTTGTACACATAACGTTTACATAACTTCCCCGTAGTTGAGTAGCACACATGCTACCACACTTAAGGAGCACGAGGTTTTGATCATCGCTCCTGCTTCTTGGATGACTCAGAGCGTGGCTGGCACAGTTGGCATTGAATCAGTACAAAATAAATAGTGAGAAATAGCTAGATTTATCTTGTTTTTATGTTATAAAACCAGATTATAAATACTAGATATATCGGGGCTGGCCCCGTGGCTTAGCGGTTAGGTGAACGCACTCCGGTGCTGGCGGCCCTGGTTCGGATCCCGGGCACGAACCAACGCACTGCTTCTGCAGCCATGCTGAGGCCGCGTCCCACATACAGCAACTAGAAGGATGTGCAGCTATGACATACAACTATCTACTGGACCTTTGGGGGAAAAAAATAAATAAAATTAAAAAATAAATAAATAAAAATAAATACTAGATATACATCATTTAAATCTTGGCTGCTTTTATTTTCTTTTTTATAATTTTATTTCTTTATTTATTTTTCCCTCAAAGCCCCAGTAGATAGTTGTATGTCATAGCTGCACATCCTTCTAGTTGCTGTATGTGGGCCGCGGCCTCAGCATGGCCGGAGCAGTGGTGTGTCGGTGCGCACCGGGATCCGAACCCAGGCCGCCAGCAGCAGAGCGCGTGCACCCAACCACTAAGCCACAGGGCCAGCTCAATCTTGGCTGCTTTTAAAAGTAATCTAAAAAGATACATTATTTATTATTTGATGCCTTCCTTAATTGATTCCACAGTGGTTTTTATAATATTTCCTGAAACATGTTTCAAGATGTTTATTTGAATTAAAAAATGAAGTTGGGGGCCCAGCCCCATGGCGCAAGTGGTTAAGTGCACGCACTCTGCTGCTGCAGCCCAGGGGTTGCCAGTTCGGATCCCCGGCGTGCACAGACGCACCGCCTGTCAGGCCACGCTGTGGCGGCATCCCATATAAAGTGGAGGAAGATGGGCACGGATGTTAGCCCAGGGCCAGTCTTCCTCAGCAAAAAGAGGAGGATTGGCAGATGTTAGCTCAGGGCTGATCTTAGCTTGGCTGATCGTCTGGACAGTGAGGCCTGACCGTGCTGCTTGGGCTTCGTGGCACACAGTGCCCCTAAATCGAAGGAGCTGAGCCTGCAACTGCAAAGTTGTGATGAAATTTTATTTAAATAAAATGAGCATTTTATTTAAAAATACATTTTTTTAATTGGCAAAAATGTATGCTGACCATGTCTGAGTTTAGCAGTAAGTGGTACACACAGACACGAGAGCTGCCTGGAGAAAGAGTGGTCAGTCACACTCTTCTTGAGATGCATTTTCAGTACAATTTCATGATTATCCATCAAAGTTTCAGTTTTGTTGTTTTGATTGGGTTTGCATTACTAATAATTGCAATGGTAACTCAATTTTTCAGACGAAAAATTTTAACTCCTATGAAGTATATCTAAATAAAAATAAAATTTCAATTTATGTATGTATTTTTATTGCAGGGAAATATTCTAGGGTGATAAAAGACTTCAGAGCATAAGAATGCATTCAGGTAGGATTCCAGAGGTGGTGGAATAGTATACCCATTCATGGAGAGTAGGAAGTAACGTAGAATTTCTACCTGTTAGGGAAGAGCGAGTGAATTCTGCACCTCACCTCCTTCCTCACCCTAGTCCCAGCCCAGTTCTGCTGTTTGGAAGCCGTAGAGCAATTAGGAGAAGTGTGGAGAACAGCCAGAGCGAGTCCAGCGTGAGGGTGGTTGGGTTCCATGCGGCGCAGAACTCGGCAGATGGAACAGAAAAGGCCGTACTCAGAAATGCGGTGGAACTGCATTGCCCTGTGGTGAAGGGGACTGAATCGGTGCTCCTCCGGGAACCGAGACTTGCCGTCACACGTCCTCAGTGGTAACTGCACTCCAGAGATAAAGAATTCCTTAGGCATCTAGGAAGAAAACATCAGGCCGTGTGCAGGAAGATGCACTGTAGGTTGTAGGGCCTCCAGAGCCCTTCTGTCGAGGGTCAGGAGCTTCATACCAGCTGGGTGCTGCAAGTATGGAGGCCACAGGCATCCATGGGCTTGAAAGCGCTCAGGGCATGCGGGGCTGTGAGAGATGTCGGAGGCATTTGGAGTAAGATGAGCAGGGAAGCAGGCATGGTGCTCGCATGGGGCTCCCGGTCCAGAGTTGGGACCTCTGGGCTCACATTGGCATGGAAACCTTAGAGCAAAACCTGATGTAACAAAAACAGCTCATCCTATGTAGCAGAGTTAACCAGTCCTGTTTAAAATGGAAACTTAGGGCTGGCCTGGTGGCATAGTGGTTAAGTTCCTGCACTCTGCTTCAGCGGCCCGGGGTTTACAGGTTTGAATCCCCTTACAGTGTGGGGGACTTAGACACTGCTCATCAAGCCATGCTCCGGCTCTCCTGCATGCCTAGAGCTGTTGGAGTTGGAGGGTAAAAAAGGATCTCTGCCCTCAAGAAATGCACAGCTGGAGTCTGATTGCTGTCTGTCCAAAAGAGACGTATGAGAAGTTTGCTGAACTTTCTAATCAAAATCCTGTTTTATTCACCTCTTAGCTGGTGACTCTCTGTGTTATGTAATGTTAATGTTAAGTCTGTGGGGCGGTGCAGTGACAGCGGGAGGGCTGTGTCCCAGGGTGTGGCCTCAGTGAGGGCAGGCCCTGAGCCGTGCGCTGTACGTCGTGTGTGTTGGTGTGTTTCCTTTTAGGAGCTCCAGGGTCTGCTCAGAGGAAAATGAGAGATGGCAGAGTCAGTCCTACTCACTTCCCTGCGAGCCAGGGCGGGTGGCTGTGCGGGAACCTCGTGGTGCCCAGCGGAGGGCTGCCAGCCCCAGCTGCAGCAGCCAGGGTGCAGTGCGTTCAGGTCCAGCTGCTGCAGGTAAGAGCCGGCAAGCCAGAGGAGACGGCCAGGCGAGGGCTGTGGGTGAGGCCTCCGGCCGCGTCTCCCAGCCTGCCCCACTGCCCAGTGCTCCACCCCTGCAGCAAACTGCCCCACCCCACCCCGCTCCTGTGGTACATCCTAAACATCTCCATTACCACAGCTCCTCCTTTCTCCCTGTCCTGTCACTCCCCATCTGTCCGAGCTTTCCCCTCTATTGTAAGGGACACGTCTGCATCCTAACGCTCTCCCTCTGTCTGGCACCCCCCGTGTGGTCTGTCATCTGCACCTCACCTGGAGTTCTGTGAGGTGTAGACACTGTGCCTGCTCTTGTTGCTGGCCACTCGGACGCTGTTGGCGCCTGACTTCTCACGGCCCTGCCCCTCCCCAGCCCCTGCTTCTCTTTTCAGGGCTGGGGTGAAAGGGCTTCCTCAGCAGCTTGGTCACCCCCATCTCTGGGGACTGCTCACGGTGCACCAGAGGATGTAGCCTTTATATGTTAAAGATGCTGGCTTTTTTTCCTCTTGTCTTCCCTCCCAAACTGAGCCTCTCAAGGGCAGGGCCAGCCACTCTTAGACTGTGCCTGGGCCCCAGCAGGCGCCTGCAGCTGGCAGCCACTCTGTGGACGCTTCCTGGACACACTCACCTCCGCGGTGCTGTGTACTCCTTCGTTTCCAGTCTCACTTTTGAGGGGCTGGAATAGGGAAGTACAGTAATTGGGGAGGGTTTTGGGAGAGAAGAGGTTTAAAAGCTAAGGATAATGAAGCTGTGACCTGGCCCAATCACGTGCCATCTCTTCACTGAGCATCTTCTGGGCCGCAGAGGACTGTGCAGCTGGGGAGGCACAGAGACATGCTAGGCCTACTGAGCGCTGAGCTGAGTGAAAAGAGGAGGGTGGCCAGATCCATGGGGGTCCGTAGTCCTGGGAGAGGCTGTGGGGCGTCTGTAGGACTCAATAGGGAAAAGAGAGGCAGGAACGGCCTAGGTGGAGCTTGGGGAGGGCCTGGAAGCCGGGCCCAGGGGGCGGCCTCACTCTGGTGGAGAACCAGAAGCCCGTGTGAGGATTTGGTTGGGGCAGGACGTGTCTGCAGAGATGAGCAGGAAAACATGTCCCTTCTTTCCAGGTTTGGGGCCAGGGAGTTGGAGCAGTAAAGAGATAAAGGACTCTCTAAGGTAGCGGCAGTGGAGGCTGAGGGAGGACCTCACGGCCGGCAGGTCAGAAGTGGGGAAGGCAGGAGAAGAGGTTTTGAAATGGAGACTGCAGGAAAGCTGGTACCACTGGCAGAAAAGGAGCTGGTTAGAAACGGAGTAGTGGCTATTTTTTTAAGAGACACCCAATTAAAGATGTAAGCTTTGAGGCAAGAAATCTGGATTGTAGTTCTTTATCTTTCCCTTACCAGCTTGTGTAGTCTCGGGCAAGTGACTTAAGCACTCTGGGCCTTCGTTTTATCGTCTCTAAAATGGGAGTGATAGTGCCCGGTGCTCGACACAGAAGGTTCTTGTGGAAGGAATGAGAGATGCTGGCGGTGGCGTTAGCACTGGGACTTCAGTGGTGGGGGCTCTAAGTGGCTGTGGGCTGCGGGCTGGCCGCGCAGGTGGAAGGTGAAGTGTCAAACAGTGTCCCTTTTCTTAATTGGACGATTCGGGGTCTGGGAATCTCCCTCTCGGGGAGACCCGCAATCTCCCTGGTCCCTTCCAGCTCAATTGTGGGCTGGGGCCAGGGCAGAGGTGAGCCTTTCCTTGCAATCTTAGAAGGTCGCTGGAGAGCGGCGAGGGCACTGGTGGCGGGGGTGGGGGGCCCGCTGGGAGCCTCTGCCAGAATTCGGGAACAACCCATAGAAGGGAAATGGTGCTTGGACCGGGAGGTATTTGAGTGTAGGAGAGTTCCAGGAGAAGGGCCTGGGAGGGATGAGCAGCCAGATGGCAGGTGTCCTCAGGCTGGGATCAAGGTGAGAGAAAGGATCAGGAGGAGGAGCAAGCAGCGCCCAGCCCCTGATGCCAACTACTGCTGGGTCCTCAGGCCTCGCCTGCTCAGGTTGTCTCGCCTGCAGTACAGTGGGTGGGGCTGGTTCTACTGCGTATCAGTGACGAGACTAGTCAGCCCCGGGGGGAGTGTTGCCGTGCTCAGTTGACACAGCTGTGCTGTTGCCTCCCCAGGATGACCCAGCAGGTGAAGGAGTCTTGCCAGTGGCCCTCAGCCCACAGCCTTCCACCTTCCACCCCCTGTTCGCAGTCGATTTGCCCGTCTACGTCCTCCAGGTCTGCACGCCTTAGACTCTTCGGGTTTGTTAGTAAGACTCATGAAGGTTTTAGCTCCATGAGGCTTGTCACTGAGGTAGCCCTCATGTGGAGACTCAGTGGGTTGGTTGCCAGGATGTTTGCTGTTTTCTAGAAAAGGTGGGTAAATGACCAAGAAATAAAGGGCTAAGAAAACTCAGATTTGCTCGTCACTGTAGCTCCTAATTGTAAACAAGGTGAAATTTAATATAGTCTTAAAATATTTTAATTTTTTTTTTTTTTGGGTGAGGAAGATCAGCCCTGAGCTAACATCCATGTCAGTCCTCTTTTTGCTGAGGAATATCGGCCCTGAGCTAACATCTATTGCCAATCCTCCTTTTTTTCCCTTTTTCTCCCCAAAGCCCCAGTAGATAGTTGTATGTCATAGTTGCACATCCTTCTAGTTGCTGTATGTGGGATGCCGCCTCAGCATAGCCGGACAAGCGGTGCGTCGGTGCGCGCCTGGGATCCAAACCCGGGCTGCCAGTAGTGGAGTGCGCGCACTTAACCACTAAGCCACGGGGCCGGCCCCTTAAAATATTTTATATTTAGAAATTCTAGTCATTTTCTCCTATGGGAAGTAGGTTTGCCAGTTTTTAACCTGTGGCAGAATAAACTCAGACGAATTACAATCATGTGCCGCATCACGACGTTTTGGTCAATGACAGACTGCATATACGACGGTGGTCCCATAAGATTAGCAGCACGTAGCCTAGGTGTGTAGTAGGCTGTACCATCTAGGTTTGTGTAAGTACAGTCTGTGATGTTCGAATGACAATGAAACCCCCTAACGACACTCCTCGGAATGTGTCCCCTTTGTTAAGTGATGCACAACTGTAAATAGTTTGCTTAAGTAAGTGGTTAAGCTGAGAATAGGTGGCAGTAGATAATTCAGATTTGGATATAAAATAAAGTATGTAGCTTGTCAAATTTCTAACAATTTGGCTTAAATATATATTTTTAAGATCCATACAAATAGTAATTTTAGTTTTGTTGCATTCAAATTGGGCTGTTCAACATTTTCCTTAACATCAAAAATAGACATGGAGTAAAGCGATGGTACGAGGCTGCAGTGGGGCGGCTCCTGGACTGCTGGAGTCGGGTAGATGGGAGGGCGGTTTGGTAACATGTAGCCAGAAACCCCATAAATGTCTGCTCCATTCTCTCTGGCATTCCCACTCATGAGATTGTTCCTAAAGAAATCAGGTAGTATACAAACAGTTAACCCAAAGATGTTCATCATAGTCTCGAATCTAATGCTGTGGGAATGTTTCTTGTAGCAGGGGGACATGGATTAGACAGGTGACGCTGTATCCGTGCGGCTGGAGTCCTGGTCAGCCATTGATGACCAGGCACATGCCTAATAATTGGGAAAGATGCTTCCTGCATACCAAGTGGGAAAAAGGATTATAGATTAAATAAGGACAATCTCAGTTTTGAGAAGACCCACAGCACAAGTATTGGGGTCATTTTTCCATATTTTTTTTTATAGTAAAAGTTTTTTCTTCAAGGAACCTACATTTAAAATAAGAGGAAACCAAGTTCTTTCTCTTCGAGAAAGGCACACCTTTCCGGCCCCAGGGCTTATGCTGGTGGTTGGTGAGCGGCTGTGAGGCTGCCTTCTGTGAGGTGGTCCTGGCTGCCCCAGCCCTGCGCTCCACCCCCTCCTCACTGCTCTGCTTGCTTTTGCAGGAGGTGCTTCCTGCAGCTGGTGGGGCTGCTGGGCCTGAGGACATGCAGTGCCCAGGGAGCACGGTCGACCTACGGGACCTGCAGTGAAAGCTGCCCTCTGCCTGGGGACCAAGGGCAACACCTCCATCTCTGTGCCCCCACAAGTCTCTTCCGTGGTCTTGCAGGCCTGGGTGAGACCTTGGTTTCTGCTCACAAGGGCAGAGACTTTTGGGTACACTTATGGAAAATCTTTTTCTTACGTTTTATCAGGAACCAGTTTGGGGCTGTACTATTTGAAACTGCCTTGTACGAGCAGAGTGCTTTGATGAGGCCAGGACCGCCTTCAGAGCAAAGCGCGCCACTTTTCCGTACTGGGCTGCGCGTGGACATCCCTTGTCTCATTCGATCTGAGCCGTGGAGCACTTGTTCATTTAAAGAAACAAACTGTACAGGAAAATAGGGTAGAGTTGGGTTCCCTAATCAAACACGACTTTCTCTGTAGCAAAACCAAATGGGGTCTTTCAGCTTCTGTGTTGTAGCATCTGACCTGAGAGAGGTGGAGAAACCCTGTCTTCCCTCCTGAGAGCTGTGAATAGGCCATCTCACCACACCTTGGCTGCTGTTCCTAGTCGGGTTGATTTTTGTCACACTGTAGGGCAGAAGTGGTCCCTTTGTCACGGTGAGGCCAAATTCTTATGCATGTTCTGGCAGGCCAGGTGGGCAGCCGGTGTGAGAGGAAAATAATGGGGGGTGACATGGGGCACATTGGGGCCTCTTAGCACGTCTTTAGCATAGGCCAGATTTAGAGCTCATAGTTGGGAATGGTAGAGTTAAAACTTTTAAAATTTTCTAAATTCTGTATTTGGGTATTAACATTTAATAATAATTTGACAATGGTTTATAAAATAATGTTCTGAATACTGTAAATTATGTGTAGGACTATAATAATGGCATGTGTCTGTTTTTTATTGTTGAGGTTGAAGATGTGCATATAATACATCACCGTATATTTTTACAGAGTAAGGTCTGTCTTGCAAAAGGAGACGAGTTGATAACCTTGCACATATTTATTTGCTAATTAGCAGACTGGACACACTCAGAAATGCTTTTTTTTGCCTTTTGAAGTGTATGTTGATTCAGATGCTGTTTTGGTTCTCAGACTTGGACTCATCCAAACTGCCCGTTCTGTGTTTCTTCGTTTCGGACTTTGGCTTCTGGGGGTGACCTCAATGTTTGATTGTAATTCCTCTCTCTGTCCCGCTCTGAGGTGCTGTCTGCCCAGGGTGTTTCTCCACCCGGAGGGATCCCGGCCCCGTTTGTAAGTGGTTCTTACCTACAGAACTCTGTGCTGTGTCACAGACTAACGTTCTGTGTCCACCTGGCACCTCAGCCTCCAGGTCGTCCAGAACCCCCCTCCCTCTGTGAGGAGCCAGACCTGTCTGCCAGGCTGGCCTTGGGAGCCAGGTGGTCCGGTGACTTGTCACACCACACCGTCCTCCTGGAGGGAGGAGGGTCAGGGCCCCAGGAATGCTGTCTCTTGGGAGCATGTCGCTGGACCTTTCTCCCACATGTGCCCCAGGGAATGTCCACTACGAAGTGATTGGTGCTGGCTGTCAGTTTTCTGGGCGCTGAGGTTGCCTGCTGGCAATGGGCCCAACTCCTAGTGCAAATGAATAAAGGTTTTTGTATAGTCATGCACTGAAGGTTTCATGTGGCTTAATTCAAGGAACCGTGTGTGTAGTGTTGAAATCATTTTTATCCTTCAGTCGTACTAAGGACCCTTTCATCTGTCCAGCCTGCTGCTTACTTTCCTGTCGCTGCACTGGGCTAATCGCACAGCACACCACAGCACACAACTGGCTGGTGCCTCTCAGAGCAGCCGTTTTAGATGAGAGCCAAGCTGGGCCCCTCCCTTGAGCACTTGCCTAGGCTTAAATGACTAAAGAGGGGGACGCGGACATTTGGAAACAGCGTCTTCCTCCTTAAACAGGCCTCCAGGACACTAAAGAGACATGGCATTTATTTCAAGGGAGTAAGGAAATGTACAGCAGAAGACCTGGGGGCCCCAGCCTGCCTCTGCTTCCTGCTGCCGTCTCTCCTGCGCTGTCAGCAGACCGGCGGCCGGGGAAGGCTAGGTGAAGAAGAACAGCTGCTCCTCCTTGTCCTCGTCCATCAGCACATGCTCAGGCTCCTCCTTTGTTTTCAGAGCCGGGGGCTGGGAGCGGCACACCAGTCTTCTGCCTCTCTGCAGAGGAAGCGAGCTCAGTGAGCCTGTGCTCTGGGCCTCACTGCACCAGGGTGCCGCCCAGACACCGAGATGTCAGACACCCTGCCCCCAGCATGCCAGGAGGCCGCTGAGCTGGACTGTGTGTCCCCGTGGACCGTCCCAGCCTCTCTGGGCACTCCTGGTCAGCCAGCAGGTCAAAGGCTGGAGTTGCCCTGAAATGACCCAGAGTGTGAGTCCATCCCATGTTTACAAAGCCTGTTCCCTGGGGTGCCAGCCCCTAGGTGTGTGTGTGTCAGGGCAGGGGGGTAACACCTGGGAACACACTAGGGATAGCAGCTGAACAGAGGAAGCCCATCTCTTGCTCTGAGGGTTGTGGAGGAGACCCTGCAGTGCCCGCGGTTCCCCCGTGACGACGTGGAGCATGCTGGTCAGTTTAGGGGAAAGCCCGTCGGCCTCGTTTGTCTGTTGGGGGCCGTGTTCAGGTTCAGGCCTGCTAGAGGGACAACCTCCTATTGCCAGGGCCAGAAGGCAAGTGGCTGCTCCAGCCCATTTGCTGTGGGGTGGAGGCCTCAGGACACAGCAGTCGGAGTGACCCCTAGTGACAGCTTGGCCTGGGGTCTGGCTGGAGTGGAGGTGATGTGGTGGGACTCTGGGGCTCAGCCCTTCGTGCCAGTCTCTGAGCTGAGGCCTGTACCTGGGCAGGGCTGGGAGGGCATGGCCAGGCCAGTCACTGACCAGGAGTATGTGTGCAGGAGGGCCGGCAGCCCCAGAGGAGGGCTTCTGACGGAGGCAGGTCCGGGGGGTGGAGGGCGGCCTTGGGGGCAGCGGGAGACCGTGTTCCACCCTGGCCTTGCTCTGATGGCCCCGTCCCCACCCCAGAACCTCTGCAGTGGCGTCTGCAAAGGGGATGAGCAGGCTTGCTGCAGGCCCTGAGCCCTCCCAGCCCCACTGTGCCAGTGGTGGGACCCTTCACCAGCGGGAACCCCCCCCCCCCCCCGGGCCCCCCGCCCACCTTCTTCTTGATCTCGGCCTGGGCCCGAACCCGGGCCCGCTGCAGACGCTCTTCCTGCAGCTGCTTCTGCACCTTGACCTTCTCTTCCCGGAGTCTGGGTGGCAGTGGCAGCAAGAGACAGAGTGTAAGGACTGGAGGGGCCAGGGAGGTTGCCACAGTCCCTTCCCAGCTCCCACCCCCGCAGCCCGCAGTCAGCCACAGCCCTCCTCCTCCTGAGCAACTCCCCACCCCTCTCCAGCCTTCCCTGGGGCTCGGGGCCCTGCTTCTGCCCCTGCTTCTTGGGAGTCCCAGCTCTGCGCTCCTGTGGGAGGCCATCGAAGGTTCATCAGCTCGTACCCCCGGGAGGCCCAAGTTCCTGGTCACGGATCCACTGCCCAAGGCTCCTCCATTGTCACCCTTAAAGGCCCAGCCCCCAGCAGGGTCAGGAGCCCTGTCTCCCTGTCTGTACTTGCCGTCATTAAACCTTTGCCCAGTGCCTGCTCCGAGCAGGGTACTGGGGACACAGGAGGAGCCCCTGTGCCTGTGGGAGAGACCGATAGCTGTGTCTAGGGCTCCGCACTGGAGTGAATGAACCAGGCCGCCCACAGGCCAGAGGACCCTGAGTCCCCAGAGCTCACCTGTGCCCCACTGGGCCTGGGGTGGGCCTCTCCTCAGAGGACAGGCCAGCGCCACCCACGTCCAGCATTGTGATACTGCCAGCTGCACCTGCCTGCCCCCGCCACTAACCTCGGGGCTCCCCTCAGCTGCCCCTGGAGTCTGCGCCTCCCTCCTCTTCCCCTCCAGTCCAGCCACGAAAATGGCCACTGCTGTCCCTTGTTCTATCGGGTGAGGCCGTGCTGGCCACACCCTCACTGGCTCCTGGGCTCCCTGACTCCACATCATCCCTCATTCCAGAAGAGGGGCTTGCCTCACTGGGGCTGAGTTTGGTGCCCCTTCTGGATCCCCCCAGACTCCTGGCTTTGGTCTCTCCCAGCATGGAGCCCCAGTTCCTGTCTCCCCTGGTGTGGGCAGGACCGTGTCGGCCCTCTGTCCAGGTGGGACCCTGACCTCAGGCGCCGTTCCTTCTCCTTGGCCTTCTTGGCCTGCTCCATCTTGGCCTGGGGCACACGCTCCAGGTTCTCGAGCAGCTCGTCCAGCTGGTGCTCGATGATGGCCAGCATCTGCACGGTGCCCAGGCTGGACTCCTGCTGGGTGCTGGCGCACTGCTGGTACACATCCAGCACCTTGCGGTTCAGACTCTCCAGCAGCTTGTCCTGCGAGGCAGGAAGGCCTCCAGCGGAGTCTCTCGGGCCTGTGCCCGCCCCACTCCATGGCCTGCCAGACCCTGTGCCCTCGCTGCCTCACGGCTGACCTCCCAGGGCCCTGCCTGGCACACGGAGGGTGCTCAGGAAGCATGGGGGACACAGAACTTGGACACCTGGACTTTTCTTGGCCAGAGCTGCCTGATGCCCTTGCCTTCCTGTGGTCAGCCAGATCCTGGGTTCCAGCCCACTGGGGCTCACACCTACGCCTCAGCCCCTCCCTCAGCTGCCTCAGTGTCCCCACCATGGCCCAGTCCCCTCCTCCAGGGAGCCCTCCCTGTTCTGCCCCTGCACTGACCTAAGCTCCCCACAGGACCACATCCTGTGACTTACTTTCTATGTGGCCCTTGGCCGAGGAACTCCCCTCTCTGAGTCTGTTCTCACATTCAGAAAACAGTTAACACCCCCTGCCGCTTGGAGTGGACGTGAGGCTTAAATGAGGAACAGCAAAAAGGCTCAGGCCAAGCATGGGGCACAGCCAGTGCCCAGTAAAGTCCAGCAGGAGGTGAGGACACACTGGGCTGCTCGTTGTGGCATCCTGTGTCCCTGGCCCAGTGCCTGCACACAGTAGGTGCTCAGCAGTCATTTGAGTGAATTAGGAAGCTGGGCCCACACACGTAGCCCTGAGCGTGCTGTCCGGAAGGGTGTGGCCGAGGCCTGGTCCCGTTGCCTGAAACATCCCTGGCCTTCTCTGCCTTCAGGGTTCTCTCACCCACCCAGCCTGGCTTGGGTCGTGCCTGTCTTCCTCCTAGCAGGGTCACCTTCTGGACACAGCGTGTGTGTTTAAGAAGCAAATGTAGTTGTTGAAAGAAGGAAGGAATGGAGGAGGTGTGTTGGGCACAGGGCCACAGGGCATAAATACATGGCGTGGCTCTGGGTTGGGGACCAAGGGCCTTCTCCAGCCGGTGCGCCTGGGTCAGGCCCACAGAGCCTAGGGTGGCTAGGGGCCACAGACAGCCACAGAGCACCACTATCCCGCTGTCAGAACTCCAGGCACTGGGCCTCCTCGCAGAAGGTGCCCGTGGTTGGACCCCCCTCCACACCCCCGGCCTGTGCCCAGCCACACTCCTTCTGTGCCCACCACCCACTGGCTGCCGTCCAGGGGCTTACCTCCTGAACACCCTTGTACTCGCCGAAATGGAAGACTCGGGCTTTGAGCTGCAGCTCGGCGGCAGTCTCCTCCTCCTTGGCGATGGACATCATCAGCGTGGTGATCCACTGCTTCAGCTGGTTGACCTCCCTGTCCCTGGAGGGGGAACCGGCAGGGCCCTGCCCACTCAGCGTGGCCCTGGGCACTTCGCTTCTCTGAGCCTGACCGCCCTGCCACTGTCTTGAGGGCTAAGGGACCGTGACTGCAAAGTGTCTGCATGCCCAGGGGTCAAAGATGCTGGTGAGATGCAGGGGTAACGTTTAAGATCTTTAACAATCAACACTAAAAAATAGTAACAACTTCATTGAGGTATAATTACATGCCATGAAATTTTTTTCAAATGTACAATTGAGTAGTTTTTAGTATATTCACAGGGTTGTACAGCCATGACCATAATCCAATTTTAGAACATTTTCATCACCCAGAGAGAAACCCAGTGCCCATTAGTGGTCACTGCCCATTCTTCTTTCCCCCCTCCTTTATGTCTCCTGGACATTTCATGAACGTGGAGTCATACAACATGTGGCCTTTTCTGTCTGGCTCTTTCTCAGTCCATCCATGCTGTGGCGGGTGTCAGAACTTCCTCCCTTTTATGAGTCCATTGTGTGGACAGACCACACTTTGTTGATGTTGATGGGCATCTGGGTGGTTTCTACCTTTTGGCTCTTGGGAATAATGCTGCTGGAAACATTCACAGACAGGTTTTTGTGAGGATGTGTTTTCAGTTCTCTTGGGTATGTATTTAGGAATAGAATTGCAACAAACAACTTTCAAATAAAATAATAAATTAATAATAATAATAATAATAAATCTCTCACAATCACAATGGCAGACAGTGACCATTGTACATTGGGGTTTCCCGAGTGGGAATCCTGGCTCTGGGGCTGGCGTGGGTCCACCCAGTGTAGGCAGCTGCGTGCAAGGCCCACGTGGACATCCGGCCACGCCACCAGCAGTGCCCCAGAGGCCCAGGGGTGCCCTTGCACCCCCACGATGATTTTGTGGTTCTCTCCCCATTTGTTGATAGAGCCTACTGACGTTTTCTCCATCTTAAGCAGAGTGCCATGGGCTGCTGCTCCTCTGCCCACCGGGAGGTCCCATGGCCTGTCACATGCACCACCATAGGCTGCAGCTCCTGTCTGTGGGGCTGCGGGCTGAGGCCAGAAGCCTGTGAGAACGAGGGGTGCTGAGCTGATGTGGCCAGCTTTCCTGGGCTGATGCTCAGAGATGGGTAGCCGCCAGAGGGGCCGCATGCAGCTCGCACACGCACCCCACCTGCCCAGGTGCTGCGGGTGTGCATGCAGGTCGCCTGGGAGGACAACTGACAGCACCTCCTGGGCATCAGGTCCCACCTCCAACCTTGAATGCCCACTGCAGGGGCGAGTGCCGTGGGCTCAGGGGTGCATGATTGTATTAGGCTTTAACCTGTTCTTTCATACAGTACTTCCTTCACTTTTCACGCCTTAGCTGTGTAGGATTCCACAGCTGGCACAGCCCTTTGCCTTTGCCCTCCTTTGTTAAGTGGACTCGGCAGTCGGGGTGGAAGGGGTGGTGGTTCTATTTCTTCCCTGGGTAATCGAGATAAAAAGATATACCTTTTCCCCTACTAGTTCTCTGTAAATGTAAAATTGTTGGGTCACTGTCTTTTCTCCTCAACTAGATCCCATCGCCAATTTACAGAAAACGCAGAGGCACAAGGGACACTGCTCAGCACTGGTCCTCTGACCAGCGTGTGTCACCTGCACGTCTGTCAGAAATGCAGAGTCCAGGCCTCCCCCAAGGCCTGCCCAGTCAGAGACTTCATTTAACAAGATCCCTGGGGGATTCCAGCCCACACGGAGTGTGAGGAACACTTTGCTGCCAGAGAAGTGACCTAGTTTCTTCAACAACTGGACTGCAGCGGGACAAGATGGACAGGGAGCCTCTAGATCAAAAGGGATTTAAAGACACAACCAACTGCAAAGTGTGATCTTATTTGAATTCTAATTCAAAGTAACAGTTTGAAAACTCCAACCATTTATGGATTATGGATAATCTATTTTAAGGATTACTGGGTTTTTGTGTGTGTGTGTGAGGAAGATCAGCCTTGAGCTAACATCTGATGCCAATCCTCCTCTTTTTTTTTTTTTACTGAGGAAGACTGGCCCTGGGCTAACATCCGTGCCCATCTTCCTCCACTTTATATGGGATGCCGCCACAGCATGGCTTGACAAGCGGTGCGTCGGTGCACGCCAGGGATCTGAACCGGCGAACCCCGGGCCACCGAAGCGGAGTGTGCGCACTTAACTGCCTGCGCCACTGGGCTGGCCCCTGGGTTTATTTTTTTTTTAAAGATGTGATGATGGTCTTGTGGCTATGTTAAAGAGCCCTTATCTTTTTAGAGACGTCTACTGAAATAGTTACAAATGAAATGATACAATGCCTGGAATTTGCTTCAAAATAATATGGGAGATGGGGAAGTGGGTGGAGTCTCAGTGAAAGGAGCTTGGCTGTGAGCTGCTCACTGCTGAAGCTGGTGATGGGACCCTGGGGCTCATTATGCTGTTCTCTCTGGTTTTGTATATTGTTATACGTTTGAAATTTTCTTAGAGCTATTGGGTTGAATTGGAGAAGTTATAAAATGTTTTTTAAAAGGTAACAAAAGGAGGACCCCTTCATAAATACGTGGAGATGTATAACCAGAAAATTTAAAAGAAGAAAAGCAAGCACCACCAAATGTGAATAAGGGTCATTCAAAAGACCAAGCAGAAGACAAAGAGTTACCATATTCCTGCAGACACAGCAGGGAAAGGAACAAAAGTAAAATATTTTGAAGTAGAGGAAGATGGTGGAGTAGGAGGCACCAAGAATCTGTCTCCTACCTCCTCAACAATTTCACTGGCAGAACCTGTCTGATGGAACTCTGGAATCTATTGAAGACTTGCAACTTCCAGGTGAAGGCAGACTTGGTAAATTGCAGTTAATTCCGGTCAATTTCAGTTCATAGCACAGTAGCACCTACCCTTCCCCAGCCCGTCAGCCTGTGGTAGGCCCCTGTGCATGTGTTCCTGGAGCAGCTTGCACACAGCTCAAGGGAGCTGGAGTGGGAAAAAAGGACCCTGTCCTCCGAATGTCAGGGATCTGTGCTCTCTGATCACTGGTTGCTGCTTCTGGTCGCAGAGGTGCAGACAAACAGGCAGGCAGCCATTGTTTTTGCACCTCCTCCCATTGTTGCAAGCCCCTCGCCCTCTGGCTGAATGACTTCCAGGGGATTTAAAGGACCAGTACTTTTTACTAGCCCCTTCATTTTTTTTTTTTCCTCTTTCAGGAGTCAGACATTAAAGACTAGGTTATTCAGAAACAATTGCATATACAGGGAAAATTAGAAAGTGAGCATGCATGCCTGGGGATAAGATGCTCAGACAAGACCTGCGAAGACCTTAAGTTTACACCTTGGGCTGATTCTCAGCACAGAGATGGCCTACAACATTCAAATAAAAAAAAAATTAAACCAATAATCAATAACAACAATAAACAGAAACCTTGTGGAAGGGAGAAAATCTGATCTCCACAGTTACCATATTATTAGACTCAAATGTCCAGTTTTCAATGAAAATCACAAAGCATATAAAGAAACAGGAAAGTATAGCCCAATCAAGGAAAAAAATAAGTTAATAGAAACTGTCTCTGAAAAAGACCTGAGGGCAGATATACTAGACAAAGACTTTAAAACAACTGTCTTAAAGACGCTCAAAAACTAAACAAAAATGTGGAGAAAGTCAAGAAAACAATGTGTGAACAAAATGGAAATATCAATAAAGAGATGGAAACCTAAAAAGAAACCAAAAAAAAAATGCTGGAACTGAAAAGTACAATAATTGAAATGGAAATTTTGCTAGAGGGATTCAAAGGTAGATTTGAGAAAGAATCAGTAATCTTGAAGATAGAACAGTGTAAATTATCAAGTCTGAGGAACAGAAAGAAAAAGGCTGAAGAAAAGCAAACAGAGCCTAAGGAGCCTGTGGGACACCATCAAGAGATGCATCAAATACACATTATGGGAGTCTCAGAAGGAGAAGAGAGAAAGGGGCAGAGAGAATATTTGAAGAAATAATGGCTGAAAACTTCCCAGATTGGATGAAAGACATGAATATAAACATTCAAGAAGCTCAAACAACTCCAAGTAGGAGGAAATCAAAGAGACTTATGCTGAGACACATTATAATCAAACTCTCACAGGATAATCAAAAGCCAAAGCCAAAGCATTTGAAAGCACCAGGAGAGAAGCAAATCACCACATACACAATATCTTCAATAAGATTATCTGCAGATTTCTTGTCAGAGACTTTGGAGGCCAGAAGACAGTGAGCCAATATATTCAAAGTGCACAAAGGAAAAAAAAACCTGTCAACCAAGAATTCTATATTTGGCAAAACTGTCCTTCAAAAGTGAGGGAGAAGTTAACACATTCCCAGATACACAAAAGCTGAGGGAGTTCATGACCACGAGACCTGCCTGCAAGAAATGCTCAGGGGAGTCCTGCAAAGTGAAATGCAAGGACACTACGTAGTTGACAGGACACTAGATAGTCAAAGCTGTATGATGAAATAAAGATCTCAATAAAGGTAAATATATGGGCAATTATAAAAGTTAGTATAAATGTAACATTGGTTTATGACTGTACTTTTTTCTATGTGATTTAAGAGACTAATACATTTAAAGACCAAAAAAAAAAAAAAAACAGTTATTAGTGTAAAAGCTAGTATTACTGTGACTTTTTTGTTTGTAACTCCAAATCTTGTTTTTTTTTACATAATTTAAGAGACTAATATATTTAAAAGAATTATGACTTTGTGTTTGGGGCACACAATATATGAAGATGTAATTTTGTGACATCAGCAACCAAAAGAGGTGGGGAAAGATCTGTAAAGGAGCAGAGTTTTTGTATGCCATTGAAGTTAAGGTGGTATAGATTCAAATTAGAGTTATAACTTTAGGATATTAAATGTAATCCCCATGGTAACCACAAAGAAAATAGCTACAGATTATACACAAAAGAAAATGAGAAAGGAATTTAAACATTTGCTACCAAAAAAAATCAACTAAACACAAAAGAAGACAGTAATGCAGGAAATG